>NW_027040568.1:2765000-2830000 GCF_037179485.1 Ochlerotatus camptorhynchus | reverse complement strand
TTCTTATAACTATGCTCAATCAACTGTTCAGCAGGCAACATTAGTGTTTCAGACGCGTAGAATAAGGCAAAAAACCATGGCTACTATGCCACACTGTTGCTCACAAAACGGCTGCCGGATCGTGCCATAAGATTACCAGTCTCTAAAACAATTAATAACTATATAAATTGACGTTTGGATAAAAAATAATCTTCTACTAGTTGTTTTTAACATGAAGTCAATGAACTAAAAATTTATTTTCCCAGAGTAATTTCCATATAAACTTCAGATGGTTTGTGCCAAGTTAGTGTCTTACCAAATGAGCTCAAATTTCAGGAAGGCTAATCATGACCCGATTTGAAGCCCCTTGAGCACTGTGGAGCGAAAATTTCAAATGATGCATCAGTCTAACGGACGGTTGCATATAATATATGGAATATTTCATGACATGTCTCATAAATGTTCAAGCCAAGTTAGCGCCACTGAGTTTATATGAGAATCTGAAAATTACTGGGGAGGAAAAGTGTCTCGCCAAAAAACCCTCCCACCCCCTTAGTTGGCGCCTACAAGTGGATGGTAGATAGGCCACTTCGGAATTTTCTCACTACGCGGTGCTAGTGTACATGTGAGCTTCCTGTATACTAAAATTTTGGATATTTTTAGAATGGAAACGATTATTGACACCGTCTTCAACCAGAGGTTAAACAGACTGAACACTTTCGCTTAACACAAGAAAACAAGAAGGAATCACATAATAATATGCATGAGTGCTCTGTAAACACAACAACCCAGTTGTGAGAGCATTCTTATATATTCAAAACTCATCCTGTATCCGCAGCAAACAAACGGAAACAATTGTCGTTGCATTGGGTAGATACGTTAAAGCGTTGTTCTACCTACTGCTGCTAGTATTTATTCGTTTAGTTGTTACTGTAGCTACCGGTGAGTAATAGCTTTTTATCTGATTGCAACTTTCGGGTACAAATTGCTATCACTTTATCGCTTGTGCCTGGAGAGAACGATAGCATTTTGTCGTAGAGAGCAGATTCAATTAAAATTCTAACTCTTGCTGATGCGATTAGAATCTAAATCTCCTGTTTTGAAAACTGTTTCACCCGATGATGGAATGTGCTGCAGCATTTTCTTACTGATTAGAACGGAGATAACAATATTGTATGCCTACGACATTCACATAAAACGCAAGTATGGGTGCCAAAAATAACTACCTAAGTAATCAGAACAGGCTGCAGCGAGCAAGCAACTTTTAACTGAATCAAAATTTTCATTAAATCACTCAATAATTAATTTAATTTCGTTACAGATTTAGAAAATAGCAAATGTCTCTGACCATTGACAAAGCACCGCTTGATGGTCATTTTAATTTGTTGATAGTGACGGAAACTGTTTTGGCAATATCGTTGTGTATGGTCACGTCTAGATAGCGTCTAGTATAATGTTACGTTCTCACTACGCTCTGTATTACGTGATATAGAGCGATTCGTGATGTAGCAGCTATATCACGCTCGATATCAAGTAATATCCCATATGAATAAACTGTCATGCTATATTACTAACGAAGCATGATATAGTTTATATCACATTCCTTTCGTAATATAAAGTGGAAAAGTGGTAATTGGCAACCCGGCCTACATAGCGCTGGGCGATATTTTTTGTTTACATTCCATTTGACGTATGCATGTTCCCCAGCTGGGTGGCAGCCCTATCTTGTTTGCCTTGCCTTGAAAAGAGCTAACATCGCTGCGGGCCCGCGAATCGTGGGCCCCACTGACAGCTCATAATTTGTAAACAAATAGAAGATTTAAGCCAGAATTTCAAAAAAGGCGTGTTTGATATTTTAGATATTCTTAATATTTTTGCTAACATTTTGTGAAAAACAAACTTAGAACTCATAAAATATTATTTTCTGATTTTCTACCACGAAGTCAACCATTTATATGGCATAAAAGGAAAAATAATTTCATTTGATAAAAATAAGACACTTCAGTCACGCCATTTTTGCAGTTCACACTTGAATTGTGACGTTTCAGATGTTGGTTTCAACAACATGGCGGCATACCACCCAGCTGATATTCCCAATCAGTTTCTCGCGTAACATTTCAAGCTGAACATTGAATTAGTCCTAAGTAACATTGCTCGATTCTCTTCGTCGACTTTCTCTTTGGTTAATAACTTGATCACATAACCGTTTCTTGTTTTGTTTGTCGTATTAGATGCTAGATAAAAGCTTCTTTTATCGAACTGTGTGCTGAAAATACCTAGGAATGTATTTACATGGCCGTGGGGGATACAAAGAGAAAGTAGACGAAGAGAATCTGTCAATGTTACTTAGGACCTTATGCAATGTTCGGCTTGATTTGTGCTGCCGTGGTGAACCAAAGAGAAAATCAATGAAGGGAATCGATCAACATTTTTTTGTTTTCCTTTGGTTTGTTTTCCGTCGATCTTGTTTTCCGTGCTGAGCACCAATGCTACCGACTCGCCAGGAAGGCAGCTCCCACACCTGGACCCTACCTATCGACCCATCAACTCATGAACCGGGGACCAACGGCTTTACTTCCCTCCGTGATCAGAGATGTTATGCCTCAGAACATCCCGGCGGCGCCGACTGCTGGGGTGAGAAGTAATCACGCTTACCACTACACCACCGGCGTAGTTGGAATCGATCGCGAGTTTTCTCATTTGGCTCCTCCTTCTATCGCAACGTGAGTTGAATTTGAAAAAAAATGGAATTAACAAGAAAGCGCATCAAAAGCAAGCGGAATGTATGGTCAGCAGCACAAATGTTTCTGCTATTCGAGTTATGTTAGGAGAAAATCAACGACCTTCGTGGGTCAAGGGAAAATAGCCATGTGGTAGAGGAGATGCGGATTATTATAAATTCGAGATTTTCTTGATTTTTCTAGCGTCCTGGAGAAGGGCTTCATTAAGAGGTTCAGCTATAATTTTCAAGACCCATACACTATTAAATTATTACATATTACATACGTAAGACCTATTCTGGAATACTGTAACCTAGTATGGAATCCGTACATTGACGTACACGAGGAACATATAGAATCCGTCCAAAAACAATTCCTTTTTTATGTCCTTCGCAAATTAAATTGGACCGCATTTCCTCTTCCATCATATAAAAATCTCTTAAATAAAGAATTAAAAAAAAATCTTCATCATATGAAGCACGCTGCATGCTCATCAACTTACAAACACTCAAAGAACGCCGCGAAATTGCAATGTTTTTTCTTCATCAATGACATTGTTTTTTTCATCGCATAGAATCATCAGAAATACTTTCACAATTAAACTTCTACACACCCTGTCGGAAAATTATTCTCAGAAAAATCACACAGAACAAATTACGCAAAAATGGCCCCTTCAATCAAATGATGCGACAGTATAATCTACACTGTGAAGTCATTAGCATCACCATGTCAAAAGAAGAAATTAAAACCCGACTAAAATATAATAGAAATAATGCATAGTATGTAATATAAACATTGTAACCATTGTATGTAGTCTACTTTGACGAAATAAATAATAAATAAATAAATAAATAAACATAAACCTTACCTTAATTCGAAGTACTTCTGGTTAATTGACAAGGTCATTGCGAGAATTTGTATGTACCACTTGACGCATTTGACCACAAACTTTTGGTTGCTGAGTACATTATCAAGGAGCTTTGAGGGTGATGTGCCGGGAGCAAGGCGAACAACGTTCAATGAAAATTAACTCTCAAACAACAATAATTTATGGTGGTCCTGAAAAGGACTGTTTTTTCCGTGATGAGTAACGCTGAACTATTAGAGTGCTCAGCAAAGATGAGGCTGTATGTTGTTTAGAACGAGGGTAAAGAGGATGGAATTTGATTTTGAAATCTGTGTTAGGGAAAGCGAAAATTTTGGTGATTAGAGATGAACTAGCCTTCGGCTAAAAATCTCAGTAATATTTTTTTTATTTTTTATTATCATTCCAACAGTTGGACATTTGTGTAATTTTCAATAGTGACCATTTGAAAATTGATAAAAGTATTCTTTTTAGCAGATTTGTAAGAAAGAGAAGACAATACAAATTGACTCAATGACTGCATACAGTTCTACGACCGTGTAGTGACTGAGTAAAATAGTATTGCTGTCCCTTTCTCTTACGCAAGTTTAGCTCAGCTGTCGTTAATGCTCCAGTTACTTTGATTAAAGTCCTCTAGTAAACGTATGGACGACTGTCTTCAGAAATCTGAAGAAAATTGTTCCAATTGAACATTGACAGTTTGAACGAGTTTTTACAGACTTCAAAACTTAAGTGGACCCTACACGTTTGTTTTTATTGACAATAATCGTATTGTCAATATAGTCTATATTGACGTCAATACATCGGTATTGACAATAATTCTGTATTCACATCATCAATATTATTTTCAATAATTCCCCTTCGCGTCAATATATGGATACGTGTGGGGTTCGCTTTAGAGCAGCCATGTAGTAGCAGTTTAGCCAATACACAGTATTAAGTCGATATTCAGTTTAAAATAAAAAAAAAATGTTCAAATAGCACACAATTCAATCTCATATTCAGGAAAAAAAAATCCAAGATTATAATTCATGTTTTCATTTTTTACCCTACATAATGCAAATCATTATTCAGCTCATGCCAAGGGCCTAAAAATATCAACGCGAAAATTGTTATCCTAGCTTGGTCATCATAGCATAAATGCACAATATTTATACTTGCAATTAACAGTGCTAACAAGACTCAACTATGCAAAATGAACAAGCAGTCAGTTTTTTTGGAGCAACTTACCTTGCTTGTAAAAAATAACCGATATGATTTCGTGCAACAGCGAGCGAAAAGTTTTAATGAATTTAATTTGTAACATAAACAAACACGGTGCTCTTCCTTTCCGTTCGTTTTCAGTTTACAGTGTCCGTAATCAGAGAGCTTTTAGCCTGTCATCGCGGTGTAAATGAATGGTACCGATGGCAGCGGCATGAAGTAGATAGGTAGTAATCAGCGATGTTTCGGAGCAGGTGTCAAATGAAAAGCTGTAGGTACAGGTCAGTAGAATTGCGGGAAAACACTAACGATTCCAGGAATTCATGTTGTGAATAGCAGATCAAAGAAACTTATTCTATGGTGCTGAAATGTATGGGAGTACATGTTAAATTAGTTTTTGGACGTGATGCATCGAAACCAGTCCATGGGATTCTAAAGTGAATGACTTGCACCATTGAGGGTGTTTCTAAATGCATCCACTACAAATCCTCTTAGGGGGTCCACGGTAGCAAAGTGCGTCCAAAAGTATCAAAATCATCCTGGGAGGACCCAAGCCTGATTTTGCAAGTTTCACCTTACCACCTTAACAGTTGGGGGCTGTACAAAAAATACGGAGGCAGATTTTAAGGGGGGGGTTGGAAATTATCCACAGCCCATACAAATTAAAAAAAAATTGTATGAACAATTATCTACGCATGAGGGCCCCCCCGGTCAAGAATCCAAAAAAACTGTCTACGTAGTTAATGAACAGCCCCTTGATTGTATACGCTTTGTAAAAAATGATAACATGCTGTTCAAGCTAGATCAATTGTCTAAGACAGATCTTGTAAGATCCAAAATTGGTCTCATGTGGACTTTCAATTAATTATCACCAAAAAATTTACATTCACGTTGATACCCTCATTTCAATACTCACAAAACAACAGAAGGAACCCTGCTGCTAATTATAATGATGATATTATGTCGAGCGCACCACTCTATTCTCAGACCTCACATTCATTCATTACACGCACCAACACACAATCATACGTTTTAATGATGTTTTGAAAACCAGAAATAGCTACTATATCCCACTGATGGCCAAATCGCTCCCAGCTTAGGCACAGTTCATTTGCCGAAAACTGAGCCATGGTGGCAGGGCATGGCACAGCTCTCTCATCGTCAATTAATCATCAGTTAAACCGCGTGTCGTGTTTTCTTCGCGGGTAAAGGCCGGCCCGCAATCTCTGCAGCCCGCTGTACTAATGAGTTTACGGAGTTTACAAACGCAAACCAGGCCGCTTACAAATCACCCGTTCTCCGCTCGAGTACCTACCCTGTCCCTCCAGCCGTCATCACACGTACCCATAGCTCCATTAGTCTCGTGCGCCCACCTCCCGAAAATCTGTATCAAAACAATTTATCAAATTACCACACAAAGTCAATCCCCGAGGAGACCTCACTCACCACCATCCAAAGGCAGTCGATCTACTTCCTCCCAGTGTCAATGCTGCTACTGCCTCCAGGCGAAAGCCACATGCCGTTTTATGATCGAAAAATTGAAAGTGATATTAGAAAACGATTATCGGCCAAACAACCAGAGAGTTCCAATCGGAGACGAAGATGAAAGGCAACGACAATGAGCCTTCGGGGAATTGGCCCCCCTAGCCGGCAGCCCCATTCGTTGCGCTTGCTGGCTGGTTAGCTCGTGTGATTGACCCGACCAACAGTTCAAAAGAGCTGCTTTGACCATAATAACTTCGGATATGATTCATTGTTATGACTATGCTTCTGGAACATTGAACGGGGGATGAACAAGCAAAGTGAAGCAACAATACAGTTATAGATAGCCAGTGATAATTGATTATCTCGAACCGAGTTCGATTGCTTTTTCTTGACAATATCGTCTTCACTATACTCAAGTGGTTCTTGTGGAAAAAGTTTCCACCAGCAAGTGGATTCACTCTATATCCACAATGCGATGCATAAAAAACTGTCGGAACAAAGTGATTCAATTTAATGAGAAGTTATGATGATCGGATTGGAGCGAGTGCTAAAAATAAGCACCCCGTGATGGATGGTGGTCTGTTTTCGATGTTGGAACCGGACCTATCCAGCAAATAAATGCTGAAATACCAGGTTAAATGATTGTATAGTACCTATGTAAAAAATTGTATCCACCACTACAGCATATTAAGAATTTTGTTTTTGTATTTCTGATTTAGTTTTTACTAAATTGTATGTTATTTAACAAATTACAAGTTTATTACTTAACTTATCACTCTCACTTCAATATTGCTCTAGACACACTGGTGGTGTTGCTATTTATGTCAAAGAATCAGTTCAATTCAACCTTCGTACCAACGAAGTTATTGATGGCAACTGGTTCTTGGGCATTACAGTTGTACGTGGCATGAAGATGGGTTTTTATGGTGTTTTGTATCATTCTCCCAGTTCTAGTGACCAGCGTTTTGTTGAAGTTTTAGAGAGCTGGCTCGAGGCATTCCTTGATTCTAGGAAATTAAATATATTAGCTGGTGATTTATTCCAATTTTGATTCCATTTGTTCAGTTACGGATACTGATTTGAAGATAACCGATCATGAGACCGTAGTGATTAATGTATTAGATAATATCAATAACATCGATGAATTAGTAAAATTGCAGTGCTGGAGGAAACATTCGAAACAGGCTCCTTTCAAGCGTGGATTTTCCATTCACGACCGGTAAGGTAACTTAGATGAATCTACAGCTGTTCTTAATAACGCTTTGAAAAAGTTTACCAATCAAATAGTTGTTGTGAGGAATGGGCTTTGGAACGGTTTGTTTACAAATGCTGATGGACCCTCTTCTATTGTTGATCCAGAAATGGTACAAAAAGTTTTGTAGATCAAATAATGACAATCATTGGAGTAGGTACACAATCGCGCGTAATAAGTATTCACAATCGATAAAGAAAACTCGTTGTGAATATGTTCAAAGGAAGATTGATCAGCTTGATGCAAAAAGTTATAGAAAATTTTGAAATCTTTATTAAAACCTAGTAATTGCAAACCGTGGTCCATAACTTTTAATGGCACATTAGAACAGTCAGAACAAGTAATTGCATCTGAATTTAAAGATTATTTTGTAGACAGTGTTTCATTGAACAATCAATCAATTGAATTGGTCGATGAACCTGACGAAATAAAACAGCCAGTTAATAGTAGTTGTAGATTTGAAGGTTTTCACCCAATTACATTTGATGAACTTAGAGTTATTTGTTTTTCATTCGGAAAATCGGCTGGAGTTGACTTTCACCTTAATACTAGAGTTATTCAAGATTGCTTTCGTGTCATCTTGCTCATTGCAAACTGGACATGTGCCACATATTTGGAAGGAATCCTTATAGGAAGGAATGAATAGGGACCCAAAAAGTTGCTGGAACGATTAAAGCCGAAGAATTTCGTCCCATCAACATGTTTCACACATTAGAGAAAATTTTAGAACTTTTTGTTAAAGGCCAACTGTTGGAGTATTTAAATAGTAATAGTTTGTTGACACCAATAAATCGGGATATCTGGAAGGTCATTCTTGTGAAACCGCGTTGAATTTGGTATTAGCTTAAAATAATTTGGAGTGTAAAGATACGATTGTTGCTGTTTTTTTGGATCCTTAACGCGATTTTGAAACAGGCCCTTATTGTTAAGATCAATCAAGCGCTTTGGAATTACGAGTACTGCATTTAAATGGTTTGAAAGCTATTTGTCTGACAAAACTCAACGGACTGCTTTTAATGATTATGTGTCCAGTCCCGTGGGGAATAACCTTGGAGTCCCCCAGGGAAATGTATTAGGGCCCCTGTTATTTATTATGTGTATTATTGACTTGCGACATGTTTTACGATTTTGCGACATTCATCTTTTTGCAGATGATACTGTGTTATTCATTGCAGCTAAGGATTTTTTTTTTAATAATTACTTTATTTGTACAGGCTCAATCGAATAAACTTTACACAGCCAAGTTATCCTTTTCGTTATACATTATTAATGTCTTATATTTAAAGTTAAAGGAACTGGACCGAGTACTCGCGGTTAGTTGAGATTCACAATTTTTTTGGATGGGAAAAGGGAAGAAGGAGGTTTGAAATGTGGTTTACGATACAAATATTTAATTAATCCTAAAGCATGAAATTATTTCTATTCATCTTGAAAACAAACATTGAGAAAAAAAACCCACACGTACAAAATACAAACTAAATACAAGGTTAATCAAACTTAACAAACAAAATATCCCGAACTGGAACATTAGGTTGTCTACCTCGAGCCCAAAGGGAATCATAAAAATGTGATCTGACTCCACGATACTCCGCACAAGACCAAAGGATGTGATCAGCGTCCTGGTAACCTTGTCCACATTCACAGAGATTGCTGTCTCCCAACCCCACACGAAACAAGTGAGCGTTTAGACAATAGTGATTGGACATGAGACGAGACATCACACGTATGAAGTCTGGACCCAAGTCCAACCCTTTGAACCATGCAAACTTCGTCCCAAGCTCCCTTCACTCCATTGATGTTGCCAGCTATCGAGCGACTGCTGACGATAAATAGAGAAAAATTCACTATAGGCGATTTGTCGATCATAAATGTCGCCTTTCATAGCGCCCACCTTCGCAAGTGAATCCGCCTTCTCATTGCCCAAAATAGAGCAACGCGAAGGTGATGATGAAAGAGCGCACGGATTAAGCACTAAGCAGCTCTCGTATTTTCAAGAGAAAATACGAGATGTGCTTTACCGGCCTAATGGAACGGATAGCCTCGACAGAACTGAGACTATCCGTAAAAATAAAGTAGTGGTCTGGAAGAAGTGAAGCAATAGTTTCCAAAGTGTAGTGAATTGCTGCCAGTTCAGCCACATACACAGAACAAGGAGCTTCAAGTTTTCGAGAGGCGCTATGGAATTCATTAAATAAACCAAAACCAGCGGACTCCTCTATTAGAGATCCATCTGTGAAAAACGTTCTTGTAGAATCAACATGGCCAAACTTTGCAGCGTATAATGACGGAGCAATCATACGACGATGATGCTCTGGAATTCCGCGGATTTCCTGCGTCATAGATAAATCAAAATTCACTGAATTGCCGAAATCGGAGAAGACTACAATGATTGGGAATATTTCTTGAAGGGCTGACATCCTGTGTTAAATATAGGTAGTACAAAGTCATAAAACATGTTTGAGGATTTAGCTCCAGAAGCTTCTTAAAGTTTTCGATCACCAGTGGGTTCATTACTTCGCAACGGGTGAGGAGCCTCAGAGATAACTCTGAAAAACGGACGGATAGTGGCATCATGCCCGCCAGCACTTCGAGACTCATAGTATGAGTCGAGTGCATGCATCCTAACGCGATACGAAGACAACGATACTGGATACGTTCCAGCTTGATGATGTGCGTTTTAGCTGCCGACAATATTGAGCTCCAAGAACTGATTGTACAAGTTCAACATGTGCCTCTTAGCGACGTCTGGGAGGTTTTTCAGCAAGTTGAACTTGATTCTATCAGATCCCGGGGCAGAATTGCCACATGAAAGGAGAGCGAGTGAAGTTTCGACCATTGAAAAAGGCTGACTGTTTTCGTCTACCGAATTCGCGGTTTCACGAGGAATCAACTGTTACGGCACGGAATCCAGACACACTTTTCACGCGAATTTAAGAATCCATCGATCCTCGCTTTCGTTGTTAGTAGACCGGCTACGCATTCTTCGCGCCGTACTCCAAAGCGTATTCATAGACGTTTCGCGCGACAATCCGTCTACAAACTGCCGCCAGTAACCCCGTTTTATGGCCTTGATGAGGCTCTTGAGTTCGCGTTCAAGAGATGCGTATGCGTCGAAATGCTCGCGTGTTCCGCGTTTCCGAACAAGTTTAAACGCGTCGGACTTTTTACGGTAAACCTCCGTGCATTGTTGATCCCACCAGAGCGATGGTGTTTTCTTACGAATTGATGATCGCGGCACCGGTCGTGTTTGAGCTTGAAGTGCGCTGTCGACAATGAGATTAGAGAGGAAATTATATTCCTCCAACGGCGGAAGCTCTTCCACTGACGATACTGTATCGTCTATCGCGGATTGGAACTTAGTCCAATCGATGTTACGGGTTAGATCATACGCGACGTTAACCGTTTCTGACGAGTTGAACCCACTGGCAATCGAAATTTTGATCGGCAGATGATCACTACCGTGCGGATCCTGGATTACATGCCAAGTGCAATCCAACGATAGTGAATTGGAGCAAAAGGTGAGGTCTAATCTGCTACCATTCGAGGATGGACCAGCCAAACGTGTTACTTCTCCATTGTTAAGTACACTGGAGTCGCTTTTTACGCGGGGGTATCTTTTTGATACGTGCCGCGTAAAAAAAACTACCGAGATTTTGATTTTTCACATGCTTAAATTTTTTTTTATAAATCGGATTTTAATGCCATTCGTTATTATAGCATGCTATGATCCATATAAACATATTTTAAAAAAAATCTGTATTTACACCAAAAATTGTGATTTTTTTAAAAGTTTACCATTACCTATAGTTTGAAACGGATAATGTGATTGGAATCAAGTCGATAGGTCGTATAGTTGTCGAGAAATCGTTAAAAACGTACCGCGTTAATTGCGGCTCAGCGGCACTAACCGTGTAAAAAAAAACCGTGTGGAAAAAAACCGCGTAAAAAAACCGCGTAAAAAGCGACTCCAGTGTATTGTCATGTTGATCATAAATCAAAGTAGAACGGTTACCATCGTACAGCTCCCCCCAGCCTGTACCGTGGGAGTTAAAATCTCCCATGATCAACCATGGAGCGGGAAGTACCGCACATATGTCGAAAAGTTGTTTGCGATTAACAGAGACTCTAGGAGCAATATATACAGAAGCGATACAAAGGCTCTTACCTTTAATGGTAGCTTGACATGCGACAACTTCAATACCGGGGAATTCGGGAAGATTCACTCTATAGAAGGAATGGCACTTTTTGATCCCCAAAAGTACCCCTCCTCCACGTGAATCCTCACGATCCAATCGAATAATGTTAAAATCATAAAAAGGGAGATCAAAGCTAAGGATTTAGATGATGCTGTTTTACACTTGAATAAAGATTTGCGTTCTCTTAGTAGATGGTTGAAGTATAAGCAGTTGAAATTGAATACAAGTCAAACTAAATTTATGGTTATTTCACGGAATCGATTAAATGAGAACGTCTCTGTTGTGATTGATGATGATACTACTGATCGCGTTCTGGAGATTAAATATCTTGGCGTGATTATTGATGCCAAAATTAAGTTCAACTCTCACATTGACAATGTCATCAAGAAAATTGCCAAGAAGTATGGAATTCTATGTCGACTTAAAAACGATTTAACTATTGCCAATAAAATACAGCTATTCAAATCAACCATCTCTCCTCATCTAGACTTTTGTCCTTTCATTTTATTTCAGGTCAATGAAATACAAATATCAAGATTACAGCGCTTTCAGAATAAAATAATGCGTTTGATATTAAGATGTAATAGATTCACTTCCTCATCAATTTTTTTAGCCACCTTTTTCGAAACTTTAGTCCTTCCCGTTCATATGTTGCCAATGCACATAGAGGTTCATTATTTCCAGAGCCTCTAAGCACTGAATAATGTTCGGCTTATCAGTACTAGCAGTGCTGAATTGAATCTGATTTAAGGCCTGGGACTAATCCTTATAACATTTCATGTGCACCGGTTTGAAAAACACTAAGTGGCTACAATAAATGGCTTTGCAAAGCACACTTAACGTGAGCAAAGCAACTGCATAGGCCTCGTTGTATGTATTTGAATCGTTGCTTCATAGCGGAAACCAATTAACCAACCCGTTCGATATGAACATGATCCACTCAATGCACGACTGATTTCAGGTTAATTGTGGGTGGGTATAGGGTTGAAGGATCATTCATCGAATAATTGGTTCCGCTATCGGCAATTGAATGCACCGAAAAGCCCTCAGCGCGTACGGTACATTTAAATTGAAGTGAGTTATATTTCACAAGTTATTGTTTGTTGATAGTACCACAAAATTGAGTTGGAAACGTGTATTGACAATTGATGCGGAGAAGTACATATTCAATGTTGGCATACCACATTCACACATAACGACGAAAGGTATGGCATTTCGATTGAATTTCAGCATACATTGATATTGTATGTTGCAATTGAAACTGGACTCATCAAAAATGCGGAATCGCTAATAAAAGTGTGCCTTTCCTTTGTATCGTCATGGTGTCTTTGGCCCACTTATTCCCTATGAACCAAGGAATAAGTGCGTCGAAGACATCAACATTATTTAATGTATGAGAGCATTTTTATAAGTGTTGCCACACTTATAATCACGCTTACAATGCGCGCAATTCGCAATAATCACTAACTCAGCAATTTTTTTCGATTTTTTGTTCTGACCGTTGTTAGAACTAGGGAGAGAATCACTACAATACAAAGTTCCAAACCTAGCGTAATCTAACAAACATATAAGAGAGATCTAACAAGCATCTAATCTTCAACTGTCAGTAATCACCCCAATAGTGGCAAGACACAATATACCAATGGTTCTTAGCTGTTTCATTGACGAAGCACTTTTAGATAAACAAAACATTGGCGAAGCACTGATTGCACACTAGGAAATACCTAACTTTACACGTGACGGAATCCATCTTTGACATAAAAGATGAGACGTAAACAAACATGCCATGTAAAATTAAATGCTCCGAGACTGTAAAGTTCGTCACTCGACGAAAAGAACGTTTGAATTTCTCTGAATTTTGCGTATGTTATGACTCAATGTTATGTCAAAATTGACGCACGTCTATGTCAGTCTCAGAGCACTTAAATTTACATAAACTTTTCTAAGTGTGTGGAAGACAAACGTTATATTAGGGAATCAGTTTAATTGCTATTAAGGTATTAGGCCGAAATTCACTAGAGGACGATCCGAATATGTATGGGGACATTGAGTTGCAGTGACAGCATTGCAGTTAGTTTATTATCTCATCAAAAATATTTATGAAGTTCTTGAGAGTGCCATGTAAAATTCTGCGATAAATAGCGCACAAGTATTTAACACACGATTTTTCATGTAAATCTAAGCGCAATTTCGCATAAATCAGAAATCTTTTATACAAGCTTGCCAACAATTTCGTTGACTATGCCAACTATAGCTCAAAATAAAACGTGGGAAAATTTTAAGCGATGATTAAAATTCAGATCTTTTTTCTGTGTACGACGATTGATTTTAAAATTATTGCTAGTAAATGTCATACTTCATTAAAGTCTACCATACGAAAGTGATGTGCTACAATCTCACTTTTAGCAATGCTAGAAGTTTGAGTAATATTCAGAATTAAAGAAACTTCATCACAATCATCGTTTTTGCTTGCATTTACTTTGGATTTTGTTATAGTTAAATAAGCTCTACGGTAAATTACACACTGGCTTTCTTTGTGGTCTCTTATTAACGCACATTGCCTGGTCTCCTGTTCACGAAACAAGTTTCCAAGGGAGGAATTCACATGAAATTCTTACACTATTTTATTAAAATCTAAGAATTTTCGGTTAAAACATCTTTTTTCTCAGAAACAAAAAAATGTTTGATGTTGCTCAAAAAATAGTCACATCCATAATCTAATAAGTCTGCCTCATCTTTCCGAAAATTGAAATAGTAGAAACAAAATCTATTTCCATTGTCACAGATGAGTACTAAAAAACTAGATCTAGAAGGCTGAAAAGATTGCACCAGGGGTGCACAATTTATTCAATTTACAGGTTACTGCACGTCCTTAGTTATGCTATAACAAATACTTACAGAATCGTAATAAATCCTAAAAATCTTCGGTGCACAACACTTATTATTTAATTTTTCTCAGAATCAAAACCAATTTTTTAGAAGTTCAAAAAAATACTCACATCTTAACCTAATAATTCTGATCCTCACCTTTCCGAAAGTGGAAAACATAGAATCTAAACCCATTTCCTTTGTCGCAGATGAGCACGGAAAAGGCTAGATCTGGGAGAGTGAAACCAAGGCAGCACAATTTATTCAACTGAGCTGTACATACCTGTAGATACAAGCACTTCCATCCATTAGGGTGAGCATCGTTAAGAACAGCATATCGAAACGTGCACTAACTGCACTGATTTTGCATCGTAAATTTTCGATTTTAAATGGTCTTCTCACCGTTCGTTCGCTCGTTGATTCGGTTCTCGTCCCGGGCGGTCCCGTCTATGGCCGCCGGTGTGACGCAAAAAGCGATGACCAAGCTTCACAGACGGCCCTGTCGGTCGATTGGCTGGTTGTTGCGAGCAAGAAATGCTCGTTAAGAACAACGACAACGAGGCAATTGCAATACATTACCACCATTATCGGCCATCTGCTGCAAAGTTATTGTTGCTTTGTTGTCAATTGGAGGGATTTTAAAGGGCTTTTTTGCACTGTCGAGATTGGACACTTGGCGGACAAGGGCCTTTAATGACAATCAATGAGTCAACATTTTTATAAAGATTTCTTTTTAATTTAACGACAGGAGAGCATGACTTTGGCAAGTGGCGATCAGTTTGCATTATCACTGCGTTTAGTTTTTTTTTTCTTGCTGTTGCAATGGTTGCTTCCTTTATTACTAAAGCGTCTGTAGATTTTCCTATGGTGAATTGGTGGAACCTTCCAACAACAGCTCGGTTGTCTCACACCCAATAGCCCCGGAAATGCAGTAGACCATCGGATCGAGATTGAATCACCTTCTAGATTATCAAAACATCGTAAAAAATGAGATGGGACCACTCTCAGGGGCGTTCAACTTTTGTCAGATGAACGATGGCAAACGTGCCGTGGTTGTGTGTGGCATAGAATGTTCCACTCAAACGGAGCCGAAATTACGTTGAAGCAAGTCGTTCGTTCCTTGTTCCTTATTTCGGTGCTATGGAAGCAAACAGCCCTCGGGGGAAATTCACCATCGACAGCTCCCAAGGATCCCTCTTTCTCGCCATCTTTCTTCGCACCCACCAGACTGCGAGTAATGTTTGTGTATCCTAGGAAGGAACATATTCATCAACTGCCAATCGTTCCTCGAGCTCATTCCTGCCTGGCTTAGGTCTTTGGGTCTTTTGGTCTGTTCACAAATTATGTAACGCAATAGACGCAGTTTACAAAAGTGTTGGAACATGTTACAATTTGTTGAGGGGAAGGGAGGCGGTGCTTGGTACACAGCAAAAAATAAATTTTAATATTACAGCCAAGAAAATGCACATTAGCGGCGCCGGTGGTGTAAGCGTGATTACCTCTCACCCCAGCAGGCCTGGGTTCAATCCCAGTCGGCGCCGCTGTGATGTTCTGAGGCATAACATCTCTGATCACGTCTTCCTTCGGAAGGGAAGTAAAGCCGTTGGTCCCCGGTTCATGAGTTGATGGGTCGATAGGTAGGGTCCAGGTGTGTGGGAGCTGCCTTCCTGGCGTCCGTCGGTAGCGTTGGTGCTCAGCACGGAAAACAAGATCGACGGAAAACAAATCAAAGAAAAAAAAAAGAGAATGCACTTCAATCATGTCGAAACTCTCATATATTTTTATGGCCACAAAAATAAACAAATGCAGTAAAAGCAGCGTAATGTCAGTTCATGCCTTGTATTAATGATCATATTGTCCTTTTTAGCAAGCAATATTACACAATATTACCATCGACACGATTGAAGTGAATCCACTTTGATGTGATATTAAAATTATTTTGTTTCTATGTAGGTTTACGCTTAACAATCAATTTTTTTTTTTTACTATCCCTATATGTTTAGTATTACTTCTGCGTGAAGTCAACGATTTACATGCTTGAAGCCGCTAATTTCAAATAACAGACTAAAGTGTTAATTTTATACGATAGATGAGGAGATGAAAGTAAAGAATTGATAGTTCCGTTTAGAGTACGGCAGTGTGAAAATTGCATACCGAGAGTAGAAAACGAGCTAGAACAACTTTAGATTATTGATTATTGAATTTGGTTCAGTGAAAGCTGAGTTATTAACGTTCAAAATCTTTCATAATTTTGTTACATGATCCATTTTTGGTTTTCACAAAGTGTACCCCCATATAGAAATCACAGACGTAATCCTACGTCAAAAACCGATGAAGTGTACGATTATGAAAACCCTGGAAATGCCTGTCTTACTCTTTGTTGATGTATGAGACACATCCTGATAGATGAATTGAATGTGAATTCGAAGATACGGTGCTTTCTGGATTTAACTTACTACAAACATGTAAATGAAGAATAAATGGCATCTAATGTGTATCTTTCAAAAATTTATTGTAGATCGTAAAATGTACGGATCTTAAATGCGCCATTTTGCATTCATATGAGGAGGAGGAGGAGGAGGAGGAGGAAGGGGTGAGAAACTCAACTAAATTTCAATCAGAAGATCTTCGATCAATCTACAAAAAATCTTCTATTATTTATCGCTTCTAGATCTTACTCGTATCGTGCAGGAAACCTTAAGAATCTTCATTCAGAGTTACTTCCACTCACTTGCTATAAAAAAATGTTTTTCAGAATTATGTAATCATGAGGTGGTACAGTGATAATTAGTACTTGTAAGTTACAAGATGAGGACGTGAAGTATGTGTTTGATACATAAAATCTGTCAATATTTCTTTCAGTGCGTCACAATTAGCAATTTTACGACTCGTGAGTGCTCACTCTGAGTGAACGCTCACGAATCATAAGATCGCTTATTGTGACGCTCTGAAAGCAAAATTGGCAGGTTTTATGAGTCAAACACATACTTTAAACCCTCGTCTCGTTACTTACAAGTACAGCATATCATTATATCATCTAATGATTGCATAATTCCGAAAAATATGTTTTATTAGCAAGTGAGTGGAAGCAACCCTGCTTCATTAATCTTCTTTCTATCTACTCTTAAATAGAGTCGTAGTATTATGAATAGCACCAACTTTCCAAACCGGTTTCTCACGCTGTTACTATTTCTAGACTATATTGTTGCGAATTTCGAATGAATTGTTGAGAAGAGTTTCGTGGACAACTTCAAGGGAATTCAGAGAAATCCTAGAGATGATTTCATGAAGATTTTTAGAAAAGACAATTCTGAAGAGAATTTCAAGAATAATCAAATATATCTTTGGGCATTTTCAGGAGAATTCTAAAATAGCTCTTTTTCTCTCCATGGTATTAAAGTGTGATGTATTTTTTTTCCTTGATTTGTTTTCCGTCGATCTTGTTTTCCGTGCTGAGCACCAATGCTACCGACGCCATGGAGGCAGCTGCCCCACATGGACCCTACCTATCGACCCATCAACTCATGGACCGGCGACCAACTGCTTTACATCCCTTCCGAAGGAAGACTTGATCAGAGATGTTATGCCTCAGAACATCCCGGTAGCGCCGACTGGGATTGAACCCAGGCCTGCTGGGGTGAGAGGTAAACACTCTTACCACTACACCACCGGTGTCTCTAAAATGTGATGTATAAAATTATAAAAAAAATGCATAGGAGAAATGGATGTAATGTCAGCCTAAATGCCCCTAAATTGGGGCCATACATAAATTCAGCAATCGACTAAATTTTCAAAAGCGACCAAAAATACCATTAGTACCGTCCCAATGACGCGTTTATCTAGATAAAATTGATAAATAGCTTATTTTTAGCGATGGACCTAATCTTAGATCCATAGGCCAACATTAGAGCCATTTCCCCTATCTGAAAAATGTGTTAAATTTTTTTTAGGATAATTTTTAGAAAATTCTTCAGAAAATTTTGAAAAAAATCCTAGAAGAGGTCCAAGAGAATGGCTAATTCAAACAAACACAAATTTTCCACATACAAAATAGGTACGGATGTTTCTCAGAATCTGTTTGGTTTAGAATAAAACGATATGAAAAGAAAATTTTATGTAATTATTGTAGTATAAAGATACAATATGGGTTTTGTGATTTTTATTCTTCTTGAATGCTTGATACGTGCCATCAACTTCTGTACAAGCTGCTGGTCAACCCACCGGCTGATTTTTCCAAGATCTGGCCATTAAAATAGCATCCTTCGTCATGTTTCCACTCTTTTTCAGTTTAGCTTTGATGATACCCTAATATATTTCGATTGGGCAGAATTCCGGGCAGTTTGGAGGGTTCATTCCTTTCTTAATGACGTCTACTCCATTATCAATCTTCTTTCTTTCTACTCAGCGTGCGTGCAGCTAACCAAAATCTTTCCTACATCGTATAAAGAGTCATCCCCCTCGTTTTCTTGTTAGTTTACGATGTTTTGTAATACTCTTTACCAACTGTATCTTTTATTTAAGAAAAACATTTTATAAAAGCAATTATTAATGCCATTCATTCCTTCTCTTGCTTGCGAAACAAATAATTGTTATGCGTTACACCTCGGGGAGGGTATTGGTAAATGTGTTGGCGGAAGGAAGAAGTATAAAACTGCCATTTTTGGCGTAACACAATTTGTGAATAGACCCTTTCCCGCCAATCGAAATATATTGCAGTGCTACAAGTAGGTACGTGACAAATCTGTTAACGCAACCATTTCAACTAGACTCCGGGGTTCATGACGAAGACAGAGCTAGGAAAAAAAGGCATCAGTAACGTGGGAGGAAGTGGAGCAAATGTTTGCTTTTGCACTTGACGAAAAATTCCAATTACGGCGGCAAGGAACGGAAAAGGCGTGTTGCTGCTGGTTGAGTGACGAAAATTGGTGCCAATTTTCCATCTCTCGCGTAATGATCCTTCAAACTTGATACCCGTCACGGAGCGTCGCTTGAGCTCTAAAGTTAGAAATAGTTTTTTCTTCAATGTTTCACCTATGCCACTGGGACTCAGGATAACAATATTGGGAGACTTGTTTCGAACAAGAGCAACAGTGAGCGCGTTTTGGTTTTGCATGATGCATGAACCCTGGGAATTCCTCTAACAGAATTGATATCTAGCATTGAATTTCTCAAAGTCAAACGCTTATTTTATCTTGTTTTGTTGATCAATCCAATGGAAATCGTAATTCCCCCAAAAATATCAATAGGAGAAAACTCTTAATTTAACGCTTAGAGAGATAATTCTGAGCTGTATTCATCCATCAAGTAGATCTTGTACATCTTAACAACCTTAAAGCAACCAACGATAAAGATAAAACGCTTGCTACGACCAGTGCTGCAAAATCTCGACAGTACACGGTGATATTGACAATTCTGCTTTGGTCACTCATTTGAGCTAACAGTCATAGTCAAGGCAAACCATGTCAATTGTCAATGACAATGGTGTCAGTGACGAACATGTGCAGATTTGTTTATTAGCTAAATTTGTAACGAAATTAAATAACTTGAGCAAAACAATTACATGGATTCATTTTAATGAACAAGTATCTACGTCCTGAGCTACTTGGATAACAATAATGTGACACAGAATGTACTAAATTACACTTTTTGTTACCAGGTGAATCTTTGTCATTGACGAAAAAATGAATGAGATTTTGACGAAGGTTTTTTTGAGGATCAAGTCTGTCAGTGACTATGTGACGAACAATTTAGTCAATATCGCGCGAAAGTCTGTCAATGACAATGACAAATCTCAGAACTGGCTACGACTAACACGACAAACTCTCACTGCAACATAGCTCGATCGGAGTGGTAGATGGATAATGATATATTGCTTACCTGCTTTGTTGCAATATATATGGTTGAGGACATAGCTTGTTCGCAATCGAGAAAAGACATAGCAAAAAATCCCATTAACACACGCGTATCATCTTCGGCTTTACTTGGTGAAGCAGCTTGCCAAAAATTTGACCGAGCGAGCTATGTTGCAGAAATTGTTTGTCATGAAGAAAAAGGAAGGAGATTATATCATTATTGCTTTCCATTTCTGACAGCTTTATCATTCGCCTCGTTGATCGCTTGTCATTTTGTCATTTGAAGATATTTTTGAATGATTAAATACGAAATCCATTCTTTTGGTGTTCTCATCCTCACTATCCAAAAAGCTCAAACAATAGTGATATGGGGGGAAAATGATTGCACCTCTCTTGCGGGAAATATACCTTAAAGTGCGGGGCACTTTGCATCTTTGCGGCTTGCCCTCCAGTTTGATTCATAATCACAAAACATGAGTCTGTGCAAAAAATAGTAAAGATAATAGTTCGCGCAAATGGGTTGAAGTTTGTAGGAAAATTTGGAAAATTCTGTAACAATGGCAGATCTCCTCTGGGAATTCTTGAAGCTATCAACCGGAAATTCTTGGAGCATTCCACGGGAAACACTTTGAACAATCTTCCGAGAATTATTAGAGCATTCCTCCAAGAATGTTGAAAACTCAGAAATAAATTCCACCACAAATATTGCACAATAATTCAACAGGGAATACTGAGAGATTTCCTCATGGAATTTTGAAAGAATTCCTCTGCACTGTAAGAAAAAATTATGTACTGCATAGCGCATACGTTATTAACGCTAGAATTGGCTTAATTTTACACGATATTTCATGTAATATATAAGCGCAATAATAACGCATAAATATGTAGTATTGTATGCAAGCTTGTGAGCAATTTCGATGTTGATGCCAATCGACCACTTTGTCAAGCAGTTTTGGCGTGACTTTCTACCAGTGATTTCACAAAACTGGGCCAACTAATTTCTATTTTTTATGAAACGCACAAATCGAAGAAATCCTTTTAAAAATCCTGAAAAAAATTGCACTGAAAAACTTAGCATTTACCTCTTGTAATTCAAAGTGCGTCCTTCTGGGAAGACCGACAGAATTACTCCGGAAATATGGATGAAATTTGTCTGGGATTTTAGAAAGGAAACCAATTAAGAGATCCTGCAGAGCAAAAAAATAATAGGATGCACTTCAATCATCGAAAATCTTATGTAATTTTTATGGTCACACAAATAAACAAATGCAGCAAAAGCAGCGTAATTTCAGTTCATGCGCTGTAATAATGATAATTTTGTCCTTTTTTGTAAGTAATATTGCACCATATTTTCGACACGATTGAAGTGCATCCACTTTGATGTGAGATTAAAATATTTGTTTTGCTGTGTACGTAAATTCCCTCGAAAATCCAAGAAAAGTTCCTTCGAGAATCTACCAAGATTTTGTTTAGGACTTGTCAAGAACACATTTTGTCGAGCTCTTAGGAAGAATTTGTTTTGAGATTTTATGTAAATCTATCCGAGAATTTTTTTAGCTATGTTTACCTTTCGACTCTTTTTTCTTGTCCATATACACACCTCGTACACCAGTGTATATGTCAAGGCTCAGCTCCACCGGGAATTTTTTCCGGGAGATACGCTTCACTTTTCCGTATTTCCCCAACATCAATGCATTATCTGACCTCCGGTGGCAAATCATATACTCGCACGTATTAAATGTTGGCTCCCGCAGGTGACATATTTATGTACTACCTTTCCAGCCGCAAAATGGAAAATTAATGCGTCACTGTTCCCTAGCGTATAACTCCGAATGTTCTCCTGAGCTGTCCTAAGGAAACAAAAGTGAATGGTTATATGTGACGAGTAGCTCAAGCGCCACCTTCAAAATGAAGGTTTATGTCCTGCCAAAGACTCTTTACTCCGGGCAGGTGATTTTTCCCAACTCACTCAAATTTTCTTCCAGCACAACAATCGAATCCAACCCAGGCATTAATAATAACGGAAACCAATTTCAAACCAATAATATATATAGCAAAGGAACTAAGCAGAACCAAAGAAGAGTGCTCGTAAAAACCATCCAAACCAAATTCGAGTTGTATAGGGTTAACTACCCCATTTTCGACCTATTAAGCACAACCTGCGCTTAGTCCTTCTTTATCTAGCGTAGTTTAGCAAGAAACGGAATGTTATTATTATTTATGGCTTCCAAATTTATTTACCTTTCCGTATGTACCGTAAGATTTGATAAAGAGAAACCAATCGTTGAGATATTGTCAAAAGTCTAACACTGCTTCTTGACGCCAAACTCGGCCTACGGATTCTAAACTCGGCCTAACGTATTGCAACGCCATTGAAACGCCAATGAATTCACTTCGGCCTATCAGATGAAGATAAAAATTGATTCGGTTGGAGCGCTTCTTTTGTTTTTGGAAATAATGGGTGCAAACCTTCATATCACGCGTTCTCATTGACTTCGTTCGGTAGCTTATTAACTAAAGTATCGTACCAAACGCATAATTGACTTGTTAACTCTGAAATAATGGATTTATTTGAAGCTTACTGCTCGATAGGCCCAAAATGGGCGATTAGGCCGAAGGAGTTCTTTATAATGGAGACTCGTTGGCTTTCACGCAAAATCAAATTGAAACGACCAAATCTACCTTGTAGTTCGAACGACTTTGCTTAACACTCTTTTAAACAAAAATACCAAGCAACAAATTTGCAAACTAGAAAAATGGATAGAATTATTTAATTATCACACGACTTTCTTTAGAGATAACTCACCCAAACGTTCAAGATTAAACAAACGCGAAACAATTTTTGTTTCGAAATGATACCCCCTTATCGCATCCACGGTTGGTTTCCAGTTTGAATTTTCATTCGGGCAACTAGAACGATACAAATATTTGTTTTGCCCCTAACTTTATACCTATTATAAATGTCGTTTTAGTACAACTATCTAGTACATATTCCTGCCAACAGGTGTCGTACTAGGTTATCGACGATAAAAACATAAATAAGGACCTATATACACCAACGATTAAAAGTGACACTTTTTTCACTCCTAATTGAACATCCAAAATATTGAAATTAAAAACATGTAACAAGAAATTAAAAACATGTAACAGTTGGTATTTCCACTTCCCGGCCATTTTTGGTTTCCCGGTAAACGGGAACAACCTGATAGCTCTTCCCAGGAATTCCCGGGAATCACGAAATATTTTAGTTCAAAGACCATAAAAGTATAAAGTTGAAGCCATGGCAGTTACTCATAGGAATGTATAATGTTTGACTTCTGTAGGACGATGTATGCATAATTTCAATATTTTTGGATCCATTGGAAAAGAACAATCCTATCTGCATTGGCTTTTTCTTCTGGCTGCTTCCGTAATTTTTAATTAGGACTACTTTTGAGAGTTTTGATTTACCCAGAAAACAGCCGGACAGCCTTACGAGTTTCCCGTTTTTAGCAAAAATGGCTAAGCGCCACTCCCGAGGGAGATCATCTACGGCCCGACCGTATAAGACCTTTCAGGGAAGGTTCTGTTTTTTCCCAAGTGAATGGGCGAGAAGCAAGTTGACTGTCGATTGATTACCGTAAGGACTTGAACGCCCACGACATATTATCGTGCAATTCAATGAAAAGAATTAAGCATTCGCGAAATAGATTCCTGCCAACGAAAAGTTGCTCTCGCGGATTTTATCATCACAGGCAGACTTGACACAACACTTAAACGGATCCCGTTCGAATAAAGACATATCTGGGTTTGTTTCGGGGCCAACTTCCCCAGTAAAATACAAAAAAAAAACGATCGGAAACGTGAAAAAAAACCTTACACTCGCCATTCTAGATCCCTTCGGAAAAGATTGTGCATAAATTTTTTATCGGTAGTGTATTGGTTTATTGAAAATGCATCCTATTCAGTTCAAACCATATTCCTCGTGATTTTTTTCTGTACTCCTATTTTATCGACATTTATTATTCTATGCCTATCTCGGATTCATTCCCTCTAGCTAGCTATCTTCTTCTTCTTTCTTTTGACGGTATTTATTTAGTGTGCTGTGCGTTTGCCGGCGCCGGTGGTGTAGTGGTAGGCGTGACTGCTTTCTCACCCCAATGGGTCTGGGTTCAATCCCAGCCGAAGTCAGTGGGATAAAAATGTCGGGTGTGGAAGCTCTGCCTTTCCTGCACATTTGATTGTCGTCAATAGATGGCAATCGATGTCCGTCGGTGATTGGCACTAGATTGAGGAACAGAGACCGACGTTAAATAAAGGAAGAACGAGAATTAATAGTGTTCGTGTTGTGTATGCTACAAACTAACTGTTTGGCGTTACCGGCGCTTGCGCGGATCGGAAAGGGGAAAGGGGTGTAACGGCTGAATAAACAGCGGCCACGCTAGCTGTTATGCTATGCTAGAGGCTTTAAATCATTGTGCGCGTGGGAATTTAGTGACCATGCATATTACTTACGGTTAAACTCGCTACTTGCTCGAAGGAATTGGCGGTTGCTCAATGATGGCGAGTTGTACCACTTCGGACTCCAAAACGATGCTATTGTGGACTGCACATAGCCGATGTCATTTTCCAACGACGCCTCACACATTGCTTTATGATCTTCTACCTAGACAGGGTACGGCCGTCGCATCGATGGTCGTCACCGTCGACCGTCGGAAAATGCGGAAAGTGGTTGCCGCTGAAGATGGAGGTCACCGGTTCGAACCCAGTGGGTGCTGCTCACCCTGCCTATGGCGCGGGAAACATTTTTGCTACCCTCTTCCGGCCTCGGGTGCCACCGGGTGTCGTTCGAACCTGGAAAATGGGGTCGAAAACGGTTGCTGACTGATATGGGTGGTGTGACGGGCTTCGCAACGTGCCACAAATCTGTCAACGAGAAATGCCGTCATGTGGCATTCAACTTCTGCACACTGAACACACTTAGGCACAATAAATTACCTTGTTTAGAAAACACCTTCGCACACTCCTAGCCGCCGAACTAACGAACTAAGCACTAACTAGCTTTCGAAAACTAACGAACTAATCGAGGGAATTCAGAAAGAAAATCTAGATTAACAAACTAATGCAATTTTCGCGTTTACTAATATCACTCAGTGTTGGGAAAATATCAACAAATCTAATCGCACCAACGCCCAAGATCACGCTTGATTTTCGTAGACAAACATCAACAAGCAAACAACTGCAGTTGATTTCACAAGCTGTGATGTCGCAGCTCGGAATATCAAGCTAATAAATTCACCACCTACAAATTTCAACAAACTGTGGTGAGATTGAGTTTCAAAATTTTTGCTTTGCACCCAAACGCAACCGAAGCTTCCATAACGGTTGGCAGCAGTCACTTCGTGTCTGCCATCGGTGAAGAGTAAAAAGAGATGGCAAACTATACTTTCTCTTTCTAAAAAACGATGTGCAACGGAATCATTTTTGTGTCGAGTCAACTCTCAGCTTGATTTTTGCGCGTTGTCTCGCAATATCAAAGGAGCTTGTAAAATCAATATCAAGCATGATATTTTATTCCAATATTACGTGTGATATTGAGAGTGTATGAGAGCGGAAAAATATCAATTGATTGCTGATTTTGTCAACACTATTATCACCTGTTATTTCACACCACTGAGAGATAACTAACTCGGACCGCTCTCGCCTCTTCCACAGACCCGAACGAAGTGAAAGAGTCAAGTCTGAAGATCGTTAGATTAGGCACAAGAATTGCAACCTTCGTCGCCGGAAATTACATTAAATCAACGAAGTTGATTATCACGAAGTTCTAAAATCGCCTTCACGCTTACTAGTTTTTTTTTTTTTTTTTTGTATATACGAAGAAAAGCATTCTCTTCCCCTTCAAGTTAACGCATATGCCAATTAGCTTCCCACCCGAAGTGCATGAAAGGATGTGACGGGTCAACAAATCCTGACAGTAGAATTATGCAGGTCGATGTCCGTGCGTTTACGCGTGGTTTGCCTAGACCAGTGATGGTTAAAGTGGTGCTTGGATCTCTATGATGCAACAATCTCAGCATGAATTTCTATTTGCATTACGAATGTATGGCCGAAATGATTGAGAAACACATAAAATTCAACTTAAAATATGACCATCGAATAAAGATACAACCATTGAAAAAAAGAGGATCAGCATCTCTGGCCTAGACTCTTCTTATGGCTATCGAATTACGTTTCGGCGCCCGAAATGGTACAGAGAACTCATTTACTATCTAATGAACATTTCGGTGAGTGAACTGTTTTAGAACGCTGCATGCGTGAAATCTAAACAAGGGGTTATTCAATGGGGTTTGTAACATTTCTATTCATGTAGAACTTTTTATTTAATTATGATATTTATAATACATGGCACCTGCCACAATATGCGAATTCTCCCAGACGTCTCTTCCAACTATCCATTAAATTTTCTTCTGATTTATTCGAAAGTTTCTTCCAGAAGTCCTTCTGGCCCTCCTTGCTTCTTTTGACATCCACTGGAAGGTTCAAACAACTTCTTCATCAAGTTTCCTAAAACTTTCAATAGAAGTTTCAATTGCATCGTTCTAAACTACCCCTGAATTTTCTAGTTTCTTCCGATTTTCGTAGCTAGTCTTATTGGCTTCGCATGAAATGAATTCCCCGATAGTTTATCCTGGCTTCCCCGGGAAATTCTTCATCAACATTATTTTCTTCAGATTCCTCTGGAAGTTAATCCAAACTTTCTCCTTAGAAGTTTCTTTTGACTCCTCTGGGGAATTTCTTGTAACTTTCATCCAATAATCCATCTAAGTTAGTTTCCTGGGATTCGAGAAAAGTGTTTTTTTTTGGTAAATTTCCCGGGATGTCCCGGGTAGGAAACACTAGTCACAATCATGTTACTGCAACTTTTTACCACTGCGTTGTGCTGTTTGGGTTGTTGCTTAATGCATAAAGCGCAGACTCCTCAGATTTAAAGTTGATGAATACACAGCAAAAAATAAATTTTAATATAACATCCAAGAGGATGCACTTCAATCATGTCGAAAATCTAATGTAATTTTTGTGGCCACAAAAAAAATGCAGTAAAAGCAGCGTAATATCAGTTCATGCACTGTAATAATGATAATTTTGACCTTTTTGGCAAGTACACCATATTTTTGACACGATTGAAGTGCATCCACTTTGATGTGATATAAAAATTATGTTTTTGCTGTGTAGGGTTTTCTCCTACAATATCCGATAACTTGCTTCTACCTATTTCAACAACATTCGCATCCAGTGTCATAACACACTTCCATGTTCAATGGCAATGTATCATCAAATTTTATTTGCTTCACCGACCAACCGAGCTGCAGCGAATGAACAAATTACTCGGGACAAATGCCTGTACCAGCAAAATGTACGCGTGATCCACACCGAGAAAACACCTGCTGCTGCCTGTTGTATCGGCAACAGTTGAAAAGGCACTGGCTTATTGGTTCCGACTCCACTCTTCGACCTATTTGAGTGATGTTTTGCTTGTTCATAACTCAAAACCGGAAAGAGACACCACTCTTAAATTATTTCTAGTGGAATATAAGAAGTATTAAAGCATGAAAAAACTCATTAGAATAATTTTCATTACCCTGACAATGTTTTTTTTTTCCTGATTTTACTTAAGATTTTCCTCCACCGTGAACATTTTCGTGGAAAACATTTTTAATGGATTGCTGAGATAACTTCCATATTATTTTACGGCATAAGGTTCTATCTACGATGCTTGGTTCATGAGTCATGAATACGTGATGTCTGGAAAAATTCTAACATGTTCAGAAAAAATTAAGCATCCCGGTTGCTTAATTTTTATTCGTTCTACCTGTGGGCAAAATTTCATTAAATTTAGAGACTCGTTGGCCCAAACCTGTCCGATTATATAATAAAAAATCTCCTGATGTCGGACATAAAAGGAAAATAATATTTGTATCGGCCTTATCTCGTTTCAAGCATATTCCAATAGAAATTCAATAACTAACCTGACAGCTAAATGAAAACGTAGATTTCCAACGATGCTATTTTTGTTAATGAAAAACATTCAAATCGATTAGTGGACGTTCAGTTGAAAATATCATTTAGCTTTTGACGGTTTTCTTTTGAAAAATACTACATGGTGATAAACAAGTCAACACAATAATAAGAAAGAAAGAAAGAAAAACACCCACATCGAACAATCCAAGTTGCGAGCCACGTAGGAATCAACAAAAACATTTCCAGTAGGTTATGAATTTCAATGAAGAAAAATACGCGAAAAACCTCCATGCAGACTTTGCCACGAAGCTCCGTTTCTTCTTCACTGCCGCCACTATTCAACTCCATTCAAGCTTAAAATCGCAATTTCCTCGAGCAAATTCTCATCGCACTTCTTCCATCTTGCTTTTTCAACTCTAAGAACTACCCGAGCAAAACTAGCCATAAGATTACATTCAAGAACTTTTAAATTGCAATGAGTGTTAACAAGGATTCTCAATGTATTGAACACTTCCGCAGATTATAATTGAGAGCTTCTGAGCCTATGTCAATGTTTCATTTATATATTATGTGGCAAGAACAATAATACTCTTTTCTTAGGGAAGTCGAGAAGTTTTCCATCCCGAATAATTGCCGGAAATCGAACCCACTGCTTCGACCGGTATGGGTTTTTAAGTAGTTATTTACTGACTAAATTTTTGGAACACTCCAAGGAATGTAAATATATTAAGCTAATAAAATATAAATCATAGATACTGTAATTGATCATTATGGGTTGCGTGACGGATATCAAGAGAAATCTTGATTGCATTTCATCATGGGACTCCAAAGATTGCTGTGACGAGTTTCTCTTAACAAAAAAGTAAATTTTACCTAATATATTTCACTTTTATTTAAATGCCATTCAATAGCATTCAAACAAACGGTTATAGGGTTTTAACGATTGCTGACCTTAGCTAGAAAGTGGTATTTTTTCAATAGTCAGAAATCAATGGTTTTCTGTGAAATTACAGTGATTTTTACAGAAATTGCGTATTATTCTGGTATTTTGTACTGAAAACTCACTTCGCACAAGGATTTTAAAAGCTGATTCGGATTCAAGGAACCCAAATTTAAAAAGAACAGTTACTAGAAATTTACTCGAAAGCCATTTAAGGGGTTGATCAATTTCACCCCATATCGATATTTTCAAATTTCAGATTGTTACATTAAATTCGCTAAAATGTTTAAAGATCTTTTTTTACGGGTACATAAAGCACCAAGGCTCGTTCCATAAACCACACCACCGAACAGCTCAGTTCTGTGAAGGTATTTGGGAGGGTGGCTTGAAAGAGAAAGAAAAAAACAACCAGTCAAGTCCAGTAGAAGAAAGTAATTCGATTGCATTGTATTTCCAATTTGGCACTGTGTTTTCTTTACGTCCTGGTTCGGCTCCAGTCTCGGATGGTGCTGCTGTTATTGGTTCATCTGGGAAATGGTCTTTATCTTGTGTTTTTTTTTCTCTGTTAAAACCAGTTTCAACAACGTCTTCGGCAGTCTATACTAGTACTCTACATCGGAGAACATCATTATTTTCCAAATCCATTTTTCATTAGGTTTCTCCTTTTGCTGCCCCGGGGTGTTGGTGTTGGTGATTGGTGGTAGGTTGCACACGATAGCCAATGAATAGCTTTTGGGGTGGTTCTGGAATTGAGGAAACATCCACGCTGGACACTTGGACACAAAGAGCACATATATCCTGGTAAGAATTTTACGAGAGAGATTAGTGCGATATTTGGATTTGTGTGCTTGGTTTTTTTGGGGGGATTGAGTCGGTTAAATAGCGACAGATGAGCAAGCAAATGGTGAGCAATGTTTTATCCTTTGGGGAAGTGTTTTTCTAGGATTGCGAGAGATTTAGATGGATATTTCTAGGATTGTGTACAGCCAAGTTTACAAAAGAAAGACAAACATCAGTAAATGGACGGTTTGCCGAAAACAAATTGATTCCATGGCTGAGGGATTGTGAATACACGGTGCTCAGTTGGAGATTTGTTCTAATAAACAGCACACTTAAGATTGTCTTCTTCTTGTAAGCTGCTATGTTCCAACTAGACCCAGAGATTCAGCTTCCCTGGGTACATTTCAGCGAGCATCGTTGGACCTCTTATCTTCGCCATCACGACTCGGTATGCATCGCTCCAGGGGTTGTCATCAACGTCTCGGCACAGCTCTTTAAAGCAGTTTGACTTGCTCTGCTTTACTTCTCGTTTAAGTGCGGCCCTGGCCGCTTCAAACAATCATCTTCGTTCCTCACTGTCTGGTTCTGTTCTTGCTCTCTGAATACGTTTTCTGGCTCAGAGACAAGTAAGCTGGACACTGTCTGTTATTTGGATACAGTTTCCTCGGCGTGGTCGTGTCACATGCTCTCACTGTCAGCTCGTCTGCGTTCCGATTCCCGGGGACCCTGTCTACACGGAGTGCCTCAACGAAAAGATCCTTGTCGAAAGCCTTGGTCTTCCACGTCCAGTCACAAGTTCTCGTCCTCCGTACAGTATTCCGTTGGCCGATGCCAAATCGGATCGCCTGATGGTTGCTATGGGAATATCCTTCGCACACTCTCCAATTCATGTTTGCCACCAGCGACTGCAGAAAGTGACGTCGATAATGAATTCCCAGCCACTCTGCGAAAAGTACTGCTGGTGCCTTCGTTGGACAGCATAACTTCAAGCTTTGGCAGAGCTTCTAGCAGACTGTGCATGTGCATCTGGAACATCTGCTTCCCCGCCGTTTGCATGCCACCGTATGCCTTCCTCATCCTTCAATGCACTTCTCAGCTCCTCTTCTGTAGTTTCACCAGCTGAAACTGGAATTCAACAGAAAGCTTCCATTCATACGCTATGATTTAACGAAATCAATATTTGGATTTATAAGAAATGTATTTTGAAAATCACAGCGCTTTCTGAATGAGTTTTGTCCCCAATGGTGGATTGCGAATATTCTTAAAAAATAGTGCCTGAAAACACCTGTTTTTATTGTTCCTTAAACAGGACTTGTTGTTCACGAACAATTGAGCATTAAACTGTTAATGAAGTCTACGTTCGGTACAGGGTTATTTCCATTCATTTAGCATAAACATATGTGATCGCGCACGATAGGACCCTACCCAACTAACATTTTCAGCATTATAAGCCAACCTTTCCAGCGTTGTTCTGTAAAGTAGTTGTAACAAAGCTGTAGATACAGCTACAAGCAGAAGCTTGCAAAATTGTTTTGGAGAGCGTTAACTCAACTTTTTCACAACTATTATTCAATTTGTCAGACGCACTGAATAACATCACCCAATAAACGCTAATGTAACTTCTATGCAAATATTAATCAACTTTCAACTTTTAGCTTCAAAAAAAAGCTAATAAAGCTTACTTACTTACTTGATGACTTCTAAACAAGCTACAACTCTAACTGAATAACATAAACATCAAAAGTGCTTTTTCAACAACTAAACAACCTTTACTCAACTAATTCACTGTGTTAGCGCTTCTTTGAAAGCTATTTGACAGTCAACTAGGTTTATTTTTAGACTTGTGCAGTTTTACAGCTTTTACTCTGTTTCTTTACAAAGCTGAATTGACTAGTCGAGAAAAGTGATTCATGTGCACTATTATAAAGCCTCTACTCAGCAATCTTGTTGTAGAAAGGCATGTGAATTTGTTTACGTCAGTTCAAAGTGTTGGCGTAGCGAAGTTGGTAGTATCAAGGTTCGCCAATGCGGACTTCTCGAGATCAATTCCAGGTTCCGGTACAGTGAAAATAATTTGGTGGTGTGCTTATAAATAATTTCGATTAATTTAATTCACAGTAAAATAAACATGATAAATTCCTCCAACAAAAAAAAAGCTTAAGCAATATTTAACCTGGCGTAAGAGAAAGTTGTGTAGTGATTATTGGATAATCGGGTAACGGTTGAGTAAGCGCCTTTCAAGTTCACACACAACTAACTATAAAACAGCAGGATAACAGCTGTATAGAAGCGTGAATAGATACGCAATATGCAATAAGAGCTTGTCCCAACCGTCATAACAGCCATAAGTAGCTGACTAAGTTCACCGAATTTGCTTGTAAAGAGGTTGAGTAAAGGTTTCCTCATATCGTATAACATTCGAATACAGCTTGAGGCTGTATAAATGAAATGAGCAAAGCGTTTACATTGCGAAAATTGTTAGTTGGGTACTGCGTTGTGATTAATATAAGATTTAATTAAAAGACGACCGAATATTCTAACCACCAGCCCTGGTGGTTTCGAGACGATTGAATATATTTCACACACGATACAATAAACATACAAACACAACACGGTATACCAGGCATTACAATGCTAACAATAGTACGAATAGGGAAGTGGTGCGTTGCCCAAACAATATGTTTTATGGTATTATGGAATCATAATATATTATAAAGATATTTTGTATTTGTAAGCTACAATAAGAGGTTGTGAGGAATATGTTGTACACATAAAACCTGTCAATTCTCATTAAAAAAAATCACAATCACCGATTTTCTTATCGGTGTTCGCAAAGATTGAAGAATGAAGAATGAGTGAGATAAATTGAAAAAAACCCTTATTGCGACTTTCATAAAGCGAAATTGGCAGATTTTAAGTACTTTAATTACTTTGACTATATGTTTTTAGTATTACTTCTACGTGAAGTCAACGATTTACATAGTTGAAGATGCTAATTTCAAATAACAGACTGTAGTGGTAATTTTTATACGATAGATGGAGTAGATGAAAGCATAGAGTTGATCGTTCCGTTAGAGTACGGCAGTGTGAACATTGCATATAGATATTAGAATAGCGAGCTAGGACAACTTTTAAGGAAGGTACAAATCGGTTTTTTCATCTCTCTTTACCAAACTCCCCCTTTGGAGAGGGATGGTGAGGGGTGTCCCCCCCCCCCGCCACCACTGGCAAAAAGAGATGAAAACCGACCCGTTCAAGTACCAACTGTGTGTTTGAAACAGTTCTACCGATTTATACCGCACTTCAATTGTTATTTGAAGGAAGGCATCCAGTCGTAGGTTTGGAAATTGCAACTATTGTTTACCCCTACCACGATATGTGCTCCTGTCATCGTCGACTTGACGATCTCGAGGGGACACGACACAATAGTTCCAATTTCCAAAACCTACGACTAGATGCATCTCTTCAAATAACAAACTTGAGTGCGGTACAATCGATAGAACTGTTTCAAACACATCGTCGGTACATGAGCAAATCGGTGATCATCTCTTTTTGCCAGTTTTCACATTTCACACTGCCGTACTCTAACGGAACATCAACTCCTATACTTTCATCTCCTTATCTATCATCTAAAAAAATCCACTTTAGTCTGTTATTTGAAATGAGCATCATCACTTATAGGTTTTATGTGTCAAAGACTAACTTTGCAACCTCTCTTGCTACTTAAAAATACAAAATATCAGCATAATATCTTATGCTTGCCATATTCCATAAAACATTTGGCTATGCGATATGGATGGAAGTAACCCTGGGGTATTTCAACAGAAAACATACCCTGTGTAAAGAATTCAGCGTATGATTCACTATCATTTTATTACTCCCGTATGGCAATACAGGTCAGACTCGATTATCCGGGGGTTCAATTATCCGAGGGCTCGATTATCCAGGGCTTGAATATCCGGAGAAAACGGTTCTTTTATCCGGAGCCATTATTTTTTTTTCTGAAGTATTGGATTTGAGTAAGTAAAAACAAGAAGCTTAGGGTAAATGTAACGAACATTTTGAGCGAATTGGTGCTTAGGGGAGATACACAAAGTGTAATAGAAAGGTAAGACGACGAATGCATCCTGAGGTTATCATATCATATCATCCTGAGCTGTGAGGAAGCATACCAGGTGACACATTGTATAGTTGAAAATTTGATTTGAAATGTTGTATAGTTGAAATTTTTTAGAACAATACTTGATCAACCAGAAGCATAGAGAACAAAGATGTTTGATCACCTGATGGTCTTTGGAATATTTTTGGAGTTACCTTGCATCATGAGAGAATATCCAGCAAATGTGATTTTAATTGATGAACAGTTTTAAATCTTCAGTTCAATAGTACCTGATCAACCTGAAGTCATGAAAAAATATTCAGGCTACTTTATGGAGATCTTAAACAAATGATCTAACGTCTAGGCTGTTGTGTTTCATATGAGAGAAAATCTGAGTGTAGTTCCGATGTGGATTATGAACTACTTGGAGTTCTTTAGAATGATACCCGTTCAATATGAAATCTAAAAAAAACATCCTGTGGTTTTCAAGGGGATCTCTTATCACTTGGTGTTATTTTAAATAATTTGTGATTCTAGGTTATCTTTGTAGAATATCTTGGAGATGTGCCCAAGTAACCGCCAATCCCGCTAATAGCACGATATTTGCCTATTTGCAATATAAGGTTAATATAGGGCTTCCATATTTTAATCGCCGTATATTAGCTTTAAAAGGGCAAAAAAGGACGAGATCATCAGAATGATACCTAATCAAGCTGAAGCCTTGCACAAATATTTGGATGACTTTTTGGAGATCTATGCGCACCTGGAGATCTTTGGATTAATTTCTGAGCAATTTGGTATTTAATAGAAAAACTGTAAGATGTCATTTAAATTTCTGAGTAGTTGAAGACCTTCAGAATGATTGTTGATCAACTGAAGAAATTGAGATGAAAATTGGTCGCCAAAAATCAGACCGAAAGTTTTTTGTGTGTTTGTGTGAAACGTTCGATTTGGGCACATAAGCCCAGTGTACTTAATTTTCATCATAATTAAACTGTCCTTGATGAGCGGCAACGAAAAACAAATATGGCTCGATTATCCGGGTGATTCGATTAAGGTTCAACAAAGGTTAAGAAATTTTTACTATTCTTCTTTTAGAAATATCATTCAATCATCCTCATACATACCCATACATTCACACATTATTAATACGAAAATTTAAAACATGTATTTCATAGTTGACGATGCCAAGTTTCAAAGAACAGACTAAAGTGGTAATTTTTATACGATATATGAGGAGATGAAAGTATAGAATTGATAGTTTCGTTAGAGTACGGCAGTGTGAAAATTGCATATAGAGAGTAGAAAGCGAACAAGGACAACTTTAGGAAAGTTTAAATCGGTTTGATCATCTCTCTTTACCAAACTCCCAGTGATGGCGGGAGGGGGGGGGGGAGATACCCCTCTCTACCCCTCTCCAACGGGGGAGTTTGGTAAAGAGAGATGATCAAACCGATTTGTACCTTTATTACTGGTTGGGGCTTACCACCATCAGGAGTGTAAACACAATTTCTCACAGCGTGGTCTGGCAACGTGATTTTTTGGCTACAACATCCTTATGCACTAGGTAGTGTGACGTCATATTTGCAGTTGTATTTAAATGAAGGAAGAAAAGAGATGGTTAAACTTTCCTCACCGTCACCATACCAGTTGGACTTCATCCCCCTTTGTAGAAGAGTGGACTCAGGGACTTTCAGTACGATTTTTAATTCTTTCGAGCCTCTGACATTCCTAAACGTACGTTTTCCTAAAAATTTTATAGGAAATGCAGTTTCAAGAATTAGGGGAGACTTGAGCCATATTTGCATTATAATATTAATGATCGTGATCAAATGTGTAAAAATTCTGGGGGTAGACTGGACAAAGTTTAATTTTTATCACACTCTTATATCATGTTTATGTGTGCATTCCTTAGGGGATCAAGTCTCCCATAACTGAGTTTTCAACTTCAAACCAAACTGAACAAGCAATCAGAGAAAAAAACAGTGCCAATTCAACGATTCTTATTGATTATATTTATACGTTTGAAACGTTTTAGTTGAATATCCTAAAACATATTAAGAATTTTCAAGCTGACTAAAAACAACGTCAAAAAAGCAACCCACACGACAATGTGTATTGACAATAATCGTATTGTCAATATATTCTATCATCAATATTACTGTCAATACCTGTAAGTATTGTCAATATTTCTTACCGTGTGGGGTTCGCTTAAGGGAGCGAAATCAAACGAAAAAATATATAGGGAGTTGAGAACTACTTCGGCCTAATCGCCCATTTTGGGCCTATCGAGCAGAAAACTTCAAATAAATCCAAGATTTCGGCGTTAACAGGTAAATTATGCGTTTGGTACGATACATTAGTTCAAATGCTACCGAACGAAGTCAATAAGAACGCGTGATATGAATGTTTGCACCCATAATTCCAAAAAACATAAGAAGCGCTCCGACCGAATCAATTTTTATCTTCATCCGATAGGCCGAAGTGAATTCATTGGCGTTTCAGTTGCGTTTCAATGCGTTAGGCCGAGTTTAGAATCCGTAGGCCGAGTTTGGCGTCAAGAAGGAGTGTTAGACTTTTGACAATATCTCAACGATTGGATTCTTTTTATCAAATCTTACGGTACGTACGGAAAGGTAAATAAATTTGAAAGCCATCAGTAATAACAACATTCCGTTTGGTGCTAAACTGCGCTAGATTAAGAACGGCTAAGTGCGGGTTGTGCTTAATAGGCCGAAAATGGGGTAGTTAACCCTACGTTCCACAATCCGACGTAAATGTCACCATAACATATAGATAGAGCTGGAATTACGGCGTAACAGCTTTTGTAAACAATGATTCCTTTTGATGATTTCTAGAAAGTTAAGGCTTGCCAACGCAAATCAACAACACCATTTGGTAGGAAAAGACTTCCTTTACCCGACGGTTATGTTGGTTTGCGTGGGCGTGCCCTGAGTTCCATTGATAGAAGTCATTGTTAAAGGCTGTTACGCCCTAATTCCAGCTCTATCTAGACATTACCTTCCATCTAGACGAAACTTTATAAAAACTTGAGAAAAACCTGCTCTGAATTTCAAAAAAACAGGGGACAGTCAGTATTCCCGGTGGTGTAGTAGTAAGCGTGACTGTCTCTCGCTCCAAAGGGCCTGGATTCAATCCCAGTTGGAGTAAAGCCGATGGTCCCAGGTTCATGAGTTAATAGGTCGATAGGTAAGGTCCAGGTGTGGGAACTGCCTCCTAGGAAATGGCATCGGTAGCATTGGTACGGAAAACAAGATCGACGGAAAACAAATCAAGGAAAAAAAAGTACTCCCAGGGATCAAGTGTGTCCAGTGTCCTCTACTGTTCAATTTTCCTTACTACAGTCAATACCCAACATTACCCAACAATTCTCGTAAAGCCAAAAGTCAGATGATTGAACGTAATCCCTATTCGACTAGGTCCTTTGGTTGGTGCATGGCAACCGCAAATGTCATCATCATCATCATCATCAACTACGGAACCTTTTTCCTCTCCTTCAAATCGAGATAAAGCAAACAAAACCTGCTGTAAAGGTGAATCCATTTTCACCCGCTTGCATGTAGACCGTCAACTATAATCCACAATGACGTGCCACGAAAAGTTTTGTGGTCAGTTCCGGATGGCAAATATTACGACGAATCCAAAAGTAACCAGGCAAAAAAAATCCTAGAATCAACAACAATCTACCTCCACTACCGACTGGCCTTCGTCGACAGGATGATCCTCACAGTAGTGTTGGATTGGAGTTGTTAGGTTAGTTCTATACCTAGAGCAGCACGACACACCGATACTGACGACACGACACCAAACAACGACGTCGGTGGCGGTTGTTGTTGCTAAAGTTTACCCGTTCTCGCTCGTCCTTGAGCGGATTCCCCTGCTCGGTTTCGAGGAAAGTTCAACGATGCGGCAACACGAAGGACACGGGATGAAAGTTCAACCAATGATGATCGTCATCCAGAACCAGGACGGATTAGTGGAGTGAGGGAAAACAAGTTAAATAACGATAAACTTTCACACAGAGCAATTTTGCATCGATTCCGAAAACAAACCGCAATAAAATAGAATAACATTCATATTTGCATAGGAAAGTTGTATCCGCCGTTTGGTTTTGGGAAGAATCGGAATTCGGATGGTGCGGTTTTATGTAGGAACATTTACGTCGACATGGGATGAAATGGGTGTTGGGTAGGGATGGACAGGAGGGATGATAGTGAGAGTAGGATTAGATAGCATGGTGGCGGAGGGTTTATAGTTGCGGTTGGCCTGAGGACGGTGGATGTTGGCAAATCGTTTCCATATGAACCTTTGCATGTTGAGTGCTCTGTAGATTCGAATCAGCTCGATAGTGCTTACTTGCGCACAGTGGGAATTGATGGTTGGCAAATTCAGGAGAAAGTCTATTCTTGTTAAATATCTAACTGATCATTTTGTCGGATCAGAGTATCTCTAGCTGTGCATCGTACCCAGTGTGCGTTGCACACTCATTCGCAAGATACGCACTTGCTGCAAGGGAAGCCATCGATAATATCTGCAGTAGCATGTATTTGAAAATTTATCCTTTACCGCAATTGATGCTCTTATTCAAATGTACACTAAATTCAATTCAGTGTATCTCGTCTCTAATCTGTTGCCGATAGGGGTCCAATTTTTGTACGACTGCTAGAAATTTCCCAGAGCAAAAATTGTACACCGTGTGGGGCCGAATTAGTGATGTACATGGGACTCGTCCGATGTGGTGATATCAGGCGGAATCGGGAATAAGAAACGGAGGCCGGTTTCGAAAGCCGAGCCTATAGGCATTAATTAATACTCACTTCGGGCCTCATTGATTCGGAAGGCGTCCGTCATCGATCGATACACTTTGTGACCTATAAACTGGATTCGAAAGACGAGCCCGGTTGAGCAAAACATCACATCGACTACAGCTAGAATTGATGTCAGACAAAGCTGCTCGCCGGTTATGATGGCTTTTGAGTAGCCATCGGCAGGAGAAAGAGCCCGGGTGTTTAGATTATTGACAGGAGATTAAAATGCTACCACAGGGGATTATTAATCAATTATCCGGACTAAGAGACAGGGATGGCTGTTTGGTTCGGATTCGATCTACACGATAGGCAGGGCTGTCGATAATGTGTCTGCAACCGAGGGATTGCAGACATCACAATCGGAAACCACATCAAATATTCAACTTGCGGATGCATCCACCTGACAATCTATATCATGACGATGCTGATGATTTTCATGTTGATGAGGGTGGTGATGGTGATGGTGATAGAAATGATGATGATGATGATGTCGATGATGTTGCTGATGGTCAGGGTGATTCAGAGGGATAAAAGCTTGTCGTCTGCTCGTCATTTTCGTCGTCGTCTGTTGGCAAAATGAAACTGTACAAAGCGCGCCGGTTCCATTAGCGAGAGTTATTATGCTTGAATAGTACCATGCTTGAATCTTTATTAAATGATCTGCCGAAGAAATTTCAATCGGTGAATGTGGTCTGGAACATTCAGTGAGCATAAGATTATTGTTTTCACTTTTGGCAACAAATATGTGTAATAACTTATTTACTGTGTAGCAGAATCGATAGTATGACCCTCTCTAATGAAGTTAGTACCCTTACTATGGACGATGTAAAGCTCTGCAACCATTTTTTTTTATTCGTTTCTTTCTGCTACATAATCCCCCTTATAAGACGACAAATTAACCATCATCATACTAGTAACGACAGCAATCACCGATGGAATTACGTTCCCTCATTGAACAATAGTCCTGATCGGACCAATTTCGATCACATAATGGCCAATCCATTCTTCCTCGCTAAGACACTTCTCCATTAACAGCGGGCACAAATGGAAGGCAAACAATCAATTAACAATCAATATAAGTGCTCTGCAACAGCTGTTACAGAAGGGCTTCTCTGCACAATGACGCTCACTGTACGTCCATTATTGGCCCCACAGGGAGCGGAGTTTTCGTTGAGGCTGCAAAACGGACAAACGTGCATCAGATGACCGGCAAACAATTATGATTACGTTCTCCGGTTGTTGCGTGGCTTGCTTGATGTTCACTTTGAGGTTCAAGACAATGAAGACCCACTGAGAGGTTGTCCTCCTGGAACCGCGAGAATAATGCCACCAAATGGGTCGTTTATTGGTGGCGATAATGGAGGCGCCTGAAGTAAGCGTAAGCATCTGGAGCATAACCACAAAGAACAAACGATTCCAGTTGGTGGGACGTATGGAGTGTTTTTGATTCAAAGAATTTGTGAAACAGTATTTACATACCACGTTATGTTTAAAAGTGACTTTTATAAAAAGTGAATGTACCAATAGTCCGTAGGAAGCAGCATAGTTTGAGTTCTCTAATTTCATAATCTTTGTGGTTTAAAATATTTTATCGGTGTACATTTGATTATTCGAAAATGTTGTGTATTAGTTTGATGCTCTGTTGATCCTAAAGTCCAAAACAACATTTTGCCATGAAACCTAGAGCAGAGCTGGTAAATATCACGACCGTCATGTGACAATGAGAAAACAGGTCCTCTCACTATCACGAGACGAAACTACCTAGCATTAGCTTTCTTGTCATTTTCCAATGATCAAGCACTCGTGAGCAGGGATGGAAAATCATTTACATTCATTTCGTACATTCATTTACATTCATTTGCCTCTTACTTTTGCGGTTTTAACATCAACATTTCTAACTTATTTTATCCATTTTTATAGTTTATCCATTTTTTACCTAAGAACAGTATAAATTAAGTTGAAAGCCTAAGTTGCAGATTAACAAATCGCATCATATGCTACATACCACCAATTTTAGCATCTAAATCAAATATTCTTTTAAATGAAACAGTTTACATAATTTTTTTGATTCGGACCTGCGGTTCTGAAATGTGGCCGGAATGTGCAGCGAGTGCAGTGGTCGGTATCACAAAATGTCTCAAAATATTATCACACTATCATGCAACATATGAGGTTCATGCAAGTTCGATAATATTCGTGTTTCGTGATAAGAAAAACTTGTCATGACATGATAAATGCACTAATTAATTAATTTTTCCTTGATGTGTTTTCCAATTACTGACCAATGCTACCGACGCCAGGGAGGCAGCTCCCACACCTGGACCCTACCAATCGACCCATCATCAACTCATAGATCGGGACCAATGGTTTTTTTTTTTCAGAAAATCCATGCAGCGCCAACTGGGATTGAATCCAGGCCTTTTGGAGTGAGAGGCAATCACGCTTACCACTACACCACCGGTGTCGCTGATGTCCTATTTTTGATAACCGTTTTTCCAGTTCCGACTAAAATTGATTCTGTTATAGGTACATAATCGGAATTATTCATTAAAAGCAAGGTTGCAAATACTCATTTCAGCTAAAATAATGTTTTTCGGAATAATAAAACCAAAAGATGGTATGATGACATGTTTTACTTTTAACTTACAACGTGGAGGCGAACCAGCCCCAGGCTAAAAGCCTCCTTTATAAAGATAAATCAATCAATTTTAACTTACAAGAAGAGGTTACACAGCATGCGTTTGAAACATAAAACCTGTAAATTTTGAGTCACAATCAGCGATTTGCTAATCGCTGAGTGAGTGAGTGAGTGAGTGAGTGAGTGAGTGAGTGAGTGAGTGAGTGAGTGAGTGAGTGAGTGAGTGAGTGAGTGAGTGAGTGAGTGAGTGAGTGAGTGAGTGAGTGAGTGAGTGAGTGAGTGAGTGAGTGAGTGAGTGAGTGAGTGAGTGTGTGAAAAATTGCTGATTGTGACTCTCATGAAGTGAAATAAACAGGTTTAATATGTCAAACACATTCTTTGCAACCTCTTCTTGTATCTTACCTATTCAAAATATGATCATCTAATTATTGCATAGTTCAAAAAAACATTGTTTTAGCTGAAATGAGTATTTGCAACCTAGATCAAAACTGTATATAACCTGTAATGGATTTATTAGTTTTTAGTTATTTAGTTATTTCCATTGGTAGTTAGTGTTCCCTTTATTAAAGTGAAATTCAACATGTCTTCGATTTTGATATTTTCATTCTATGGTATTTCCGTTTTGCTTGGGAGTCTTATTATGAATCAATAGGAAAATGAACAGCTTAGATATTCCATTTTCATAATGGTTTCACGAGTTTGAAGTTACAGGATTGGATGTTCACGTAGATGATTCTACATTTCCCCACGAAAATGCTTAGATTTACGCTAGCACTCAACTAAGTGTTATTTGAGCACATCCACAGTGTCACCTGAAAGCTTTCTAAACCTGCACAATTTTTGCATTAGTAGGAAGCAGAGAAGTCAAGAAATGTGTCAACCCGACAAATTCCTAGACAAGACAAGAAATTGAATCCAACAACCTACTTTAGATCTGCGCCTTTACCGACAGAGCTAACCCAAATAACCAAAAGTTCTGATAAAAGGCTATTTGTGGCTTAAGCAGCTTGGTTGAAGGTGGTCTATAGAATTCTAAGCAGCCTCATTTTTAAGTCGTTATAAGAACTTGAAAGTTCCGGTACCATAATTGAAGAGCATTCAAAGCAGCTTCTGGCGGAACTTGTGCGGAACTAGTTCGCACTTTTATGAAAGTTATTTCTAAAGGCGATTAATGTGTATTGATTAATCAGCATTAGTAGTAGCATTGGAGCTGTTTGAAGAATTAAATCCAGTCCTTCTGCATGAGAGATCCAGCACGAACCGCTACGTCATCTGAGATATATTAAAGTGAGCTGTTGTCCCGCCTACTGTTGGAGTTTTCAGTGCCAGCTGACTGACTTGAATACGAAACACAAAACCTTGATGAATTTTAAATTGCTGTTTGCCCGCATGGTATTCCAACACACTTGTGGCGCGGTGGTTAGCAATCGTAGATCGCAGGCCGAATAAACGGGTTCGAATCCAGGAAATTACACTTTATTTATTTTTTAATGTTTGGATAGAATGTTGATGCATTGCATAAATATAAGAATTATTTATTTTTTTCAAATTTACGTACATTACATTTTGTTACTAATAAAGACTTGTGCGAATTGCTTCATGTGGCATGAAAGTTCTGTCGAAACTTTATTTGAACTTTATGGAACTTGAAAGTTCAGTCAGAACTTTATTCGAACTTTATGGAACTTGAAGGTTCGGTTGGAACTTTATTTGAACTTTATGGAACTTGGAAGTGATTTTAATCGTTGAATGCGGAACTTTTGGTTACTTGGGAAGGCAGGCTCCCACAGATTATTATTCTAGACGTTTTCCAGACGTTCCTGACTGCTAGTAAATACGTTCTCAAAGTGTTTCCGGATATTCTCAACGAAAATTTCAATAGTTCCCGAGGGAGGGGGGAGGAAATTTCAGAAATATCCGACCTGGATTGCACACGTTCCAAAAGGATTCCAGACATTTCCAAAGACGTTCCTAGCTTAGATTCAGAACGTTCCCGACGGGTACTTCACATGTTCCCGAAGCGTTTCTGAATATTCTCGATGGAGACTCCAGACGTTCCTAGTGCGGATATCTGAGGTTCCTAACTAAGATTCAAAACGTTTCCAACGAGTGTTCCAGAAGTTCCCTGTGAAGGTTTCAGACGTTTTCGATTTGGATTCCATATATTCCCATCGAAGATTTTACCGCTTGTATTTTTTCTGGTATGAAGATTTATTTTAATTCAAATTTTATGCTGCTACTAGAAGCAATTCTGAATTCAATGCTGGTCACAGATCCGAGATCTGTTAATAAACTACCAAGATCTGGCTTGAAACTGGTAAAATTATCAGTAATGTTAATCTTTTGAATCACGTCAAAATGAGTATCAATCCTCATGATTTTTCAGTGAGATGTCTAGTTAATGATAAGCCAGAGAACTAGTTTAAAGAGATTCTCCTGATCTCTGGTCTAGCCACGGAGATCGTCTGGGGTGGGCTACACTCGCCTCTTTTGTTGGCTAGCTCGAGCTCGAAACCCTCCACTGCCCAAGCCCGCTTTTTAACGGGGTAAAATAAAAAAAAACTACAACATAAAATCTTTCGCAATCGAATGCGCAGGAAGGCAGCTTCCACACCTGCGTAGGATATCGCACCCATTCAAACACACATGAGCCGGGACCAACGGCTTTACTTCCCCTCCGAAGACGTGACCAGAGATTTTTATACCTCAGAAAAATCCCACCTAGCTCGGCTGGGATTGAACCCAGACCTATTGAGGTTAGAAAATAGTCACACTTACCACGGTGCCGGAAAAGTTCGACCTTAGTTGAAAAAACTAAAAATATCTCAAATTTCCAAGCATTTGGTTAGATCGAGTTATTCGAACGAGTGTTCAAAACGAACGTTTGCCCCACCGGTGGGTGCAGGAAGAAGTTTTGCATAATTCAGCAAAGCATGTGCAAATGGAACAATGATTACATAAAAACTAAACTATTCAACATATGTAAATATTTGGAACCACAGAACTTGATATCGAACATAAATAGATTGGATGTAAAACGGTAAACACCAAGGAGAAGAAAACGCTGAAACGCAATGAATGAACATCGATGTGTTGAATCACTTTCATTGCAAAATACAGTTACAAAATTATGATGGGAAATAAAATCAAGTTCCACATTAACAAAATTCCCGTCTTTCTTTGAATAAAAAATAATCGTTTCAATTTTCGTACCACCACAGAGCTAATGACACAAAACGGAACTTCGCATATTCAACGCAAAACCGCTGACCCTAATTTATAGTCGTCGTATCCAGCGTTCCGCAACTGGGTCAGTAAACTTTTGAGTTTACCGCATTCGGGAAAACAAAACACAGCTCTCTTTATGCCACCACCAGCCGCCGACTCAAAGCACATACGTGTACCCTCGGAGACTGGTCCAATAAATTCTTCCCATTGCCCAACGCCCCTCCTGCGCTTGCGATACAAAAGAATAGATCTACTAGTACCAGGGAAAGCAAACAGAAAAAAAATGGACCGCCCCCCAAAAACAAAGGACCGCAGAAGAAAATGTGTGGAAAGATCGAGGCAAAAATAGCTAAACACAAAAGGAAAAATTGATGGTTAGGAAAATTGAATAGGGAACGTGGGAGAAAGTCCGTCTCCTCCCTGTCAAACTTCCCCAGGAAAAAAAAACTCATCCACCGTCACTCCATGGTTCGGCTTGAATTGGGGTCGAATCTGCAGCATCACTGTTTTTATTTTCAGTAGCGTGAATTCTTCTTTTTTTTCTGCTTCTGCTGTGTGTTTTCTTCAAGTCCCAGAAGAACATCTAAAAACACCGGCGTCCGCCCTCGCTGTCGTAAAAATGAATATGCGAAAGAATTCGGTTGCACATATCGGTTGTAGACAGTCGTCCAACGGACAGGAACGAGGAAGGAAGCTGAGCTCAAAACAAACAGATTAAGCGCTGCCATAGTCTATCTCTCGTCTACAGCACATTTTGGGAATGTCCAACGAAGAACAATAGATTCAATCTCTTCCTGTTTCGAGAAGGACGACAACGACGACGACGGTGACGATACATCCATACGTTTGTTGGCCAAAACCGTAACATACAATCAACGCTTTGGTGATCCGCTTTCTATCCACTATTGTTCACTACCTTCGATCCGAGTTTTGTTTGACTGCCTCGCTGCTCAGACGAAGGATTCGCCATTGAGTGGCACGATTGCATTTCGAATTCGATTGCAAGTAGGTAGGGGATCCATGTTTTGCAAGGCTAATGGAACGGTAGATACCATTCCCGATTAAGACGGATGGCTGCACACGGACAGTGGAAAGATTAAACGGCCAAAGTGAATGTGAGGAGACGTTTTTTTTCCTTACGTGTCCATTCAATTGAATGTCAAATGCACGGATTCGACATGAACGTGTGACGTGAAATCCTGATATGAAGAATAAATAACACTTCTTGCCAATGGTAACCAAGTGAAAATGTGAAAAGATAAAATAGTTTGTCCAATACTTACAACGTATTTAATTAATGCTCCTAGCCATATAAGTATCCAGCAAGCTTTTAGCCATCATCTGCTGAACCAATTAGGATGCTCAAGCGGACACAAATCTGAAAGTTTTATTGGGTTGTTTGCTTCTTTTCAGCAATCACTGTTTAGGGTTTATAGATTGTGAATCATGTCTTAAGATTAGCAATTTATCTGCCCAGTGTTCACCTGTACTGTCAGCCATTCAGTACTATTTCAGTCTGGCATGCAATATAAAAGTAAATTTATGCGAAGCTACATGCTGCTATAATGTAAATATATCGACTTCCAGTTGAAGCCAGCTGGATTGTCATGAGTTCATTAAACAATTGCTAAAGATTATTTGTCAAAAAACGTAACCTCCTTTTGCATTACTTTGCTTATGCCGCTTAAGAGAATTCTTAGATGGTGGAAAAGTGCTTCAAGATGCATTAACTTTTTTGACCAACCCTGTATAAAAGATCTGGTAAATGTTCAACTGACAACATATTAAATCGGTCTGATTTCAGCCAACATTTCATGGCCAAATTATGGTTATTAAATTTAAATACGTCTGGAAGCATGCCACCATAATACGCTCCAATAAGTTGAATATAATATGCTCTCGATGTGGTTTTCAACGTCTAAGTGACTTAAATGCAAACAGAAAAGTGAGGACATCGATCAACCTTCTGATAGGGCAATTAAATGTTATTTTGACTTATTTTTCTTGTTGTCGTCAACATCAACAACAAGCAACACCTCGCACCACTGCGACCAGTAATTTTATCTATTTCAGTATATTCCGTGTCCTTAGCTTAGTGCATGTCGTATTACTACTTCACTATACAGAAATGATGAAGTATTCGATTTTTTTTTATAGTTGTCATTCTTTCATTTATCGCAAGGATCCGACTCTAATTGAAAGGTCTCGCTATTTATACCCTTCGGAGTGTTAGAACACCTTCCAAAGGCGCGCCCATTTGTCAGTCAAAATTGGATTCCTTAGCAACAAAATTAAGGAATGACACCGATAATGACCATGCATCAGAACCCTGGTCTTAACCACTTCAACATAGAGAACAACGAATAGAAGATTAAGAATCACATAGATGAAGACTAACTAACTCATTTTTTCCTTGTTTCAAGATCATCCTCGGTGGACAAAGCCAAGTCTTGTCACTATCAACAAGGCATGGAATAAGATGTTTTCTTTTGATTACTGAAAAATCCTGTTCCCCTAGTGTGAAGTAGTGAGGACTAGAAATAGTTGGTAGATCTTACATCCCGTAACAAACCACGAAAAGGTGATCTATTTCGGATTTGAATTAACGGATTTTAAAACGGGTTTCACTCATTATTTTATATTATTATATTATATTTGAAAATATAATATAAAAAAATACTAAACGAATTATTCGCCGTGGTTTCGAAGTAATTTTTTAACTTTTCCCTTAATACGACCCATCAAGCGCCGCACAATGGTGTCATCCACTGTTTTGGCGATTTCATCCCACCTATTTTTCATCTGTGCTTTACTTATAGTTTCCTCTTCATAATTGTCCAGTAGATTTCAATGGGCCTGAACTGGGGATATTTGGGCGAATTGAGGGTTTTCAGAACAAACTGGACTCCGTTGTCATTGTACCATTGTTCTCCCCGGCTGTAGTGACAACTCCCAAGATCCGGCCAAAATGTCATCACCATCATGTGACTGGATGACGGGCAGAATTCGCTTCTGGAGACATTCGGTTTTGTAATCTTCCGAGTTCATCATTTTCTCAGTGCCGAAAACCGTTGTATTCTGACCGCAGCTGCAAATTCCCTGCCAAATCATATATTTGGGTGCGAATGTATCCGCTAAAAAAATTTAAATCTGCCAGGGACACCTCCTCGAGCCTTCGCCTCGTAAAATTTTGGTCTTGGAAGCTGTCCGAAGTCGAAGTATACACACACCGGACTTGGTCAGCAGGTTGTCATACAGCTTTCGACCATGGGTTCTAGCTACGGTATATTCTGCTTAAGTGATCGATTTGATTGCCTACTGGCGCGGTATGCCTGTAAGTCTTCGCTGCACTGTACTACGGGCGGCATCATACTTTTTACTCAAATCGCGATCGGACATACTTGGGTTGCTTCTGATGGAGCTGACGGTTGGCAGTTCCACTCTGGCGTTTACTTTGAAGCTTCCGATTCGTCGTCAAGGTTTCCCTGTAAGTTTTGAGCAAAATTCAACACTTTAGGCAGCTTGGACGCGCACCACGATGGATTTTCCAAGTGACTGTGCTCTACTGTCTCCAAAACAAGAGCATTTTATGAACTGAAAAAATACAGTGTTATTGTTTTTGTTGTTGTCAACAAATAGACGTCAAAAGCTTCCGAAAACGTCCACTAGGAGCGCTGTAATAAGCAAAAGTGTTTGGTCCATTACTAAGTGGGCCATGGTTTAGGCATCGATCATGTACATATTTGGTGAGTTTGTTCCCGTTAAGGTGATTCCTTGTTGAGTCCACAAATGGCCGCCACGTAGGCTATACATGCACTTCCACTTCGAATTTTCAATTACACAAATCTCGGAAATCGGTGCCCCATTTCACCTGAAATTGCTACTTCATACGTGGAGTAACAATTTCAATGTTGCACGTGTCGTAGAAGCTGATATTTGTGCACTTTAAGTTTCGAAGTGGTTCCGAGAATAAGTATGTCACAGCGATTCACCTTAAAAGACGTTCGGGTATATGTATTATCATTGTTCTTTATTTCCGTTTGTTACCCGACGGTATAACCCCGATTGCGCGCGATCAACTTTTCGGTTGTTGCAGTAAGGTACGGATGATGAGCTTTTGCTCATTTTGAAACATAATTCTGATTTCTGGAAAGCGTGAAAAGAGTTCGAATAATTGTTTTTTTTTTATTATTATTCATTTTAGTTCAAATTAAGGTAACACGGGTGTAAATTAAATTCATTACGTTGGAATCCGCAACAATGTTAAATTGATTATCATTATTTATTTTCACTTGAAGCGCAATGTGCGGTAAGTGTGTGTTTATGTTGAAATTTGATGCCAATTAAAAAATAGATACCGCGATCGCGGTTGAGCATGCAGGCTTGGCCCGTGGCTAATTTCGTTGTATTTGTTGCTACCCTTTAGATGTATTAAGGTTTATTTTGCTGTTTTATTGCATTATATTAAGTGCTTTTGAACGTTGGAGAACTCGGTCGGGGAAGTTTGAAATGAAAAAAAAAACGATATTGTCGGTAAAATACAACAAATGATCAGCCCAGGTACAAAACCATAGTTGATTCCTGCTGGGAGAATATATTAGGATCCATCCCAGGCTACTATTGTAGAAAATCGTTATCGTTGTATCGAATGTGAATAAAGTAATAGGGTAAATGTAAATGGCTTCGGCACCCATTGACTGTTTTCGGCAACCAAAATTTAAACGTTAATTTCACTATGTTTTCCCATCAACCCACTTCCCTGAATGTATCCAAACGATTGTTTAGCCTGTCAGCTTCAATCTGATTATATTTGTACGATCGAGCAATCCAGTAATGCCACATTTTTCTTCAAATGAAGCATACGCACTACAAAATGGGGTCGATTTCGAGTTGCCGATAATAGAACAGCTGGTTAACACGCAGTTCTAATGGGAACGTTGCCGAAGAAAAAGGGGCTGCCGACAATAGTCACACTCACCTGAGAAGTTTGGAGGGTTGTAAAAACGCTTTCAAAACGTTTTGAAAAATTCTGTCGATTGGAATGCATAGAGAAGCAAGCAGCAGATGAATGTAAACAAACAGACACGTCATATATGTGCGCGACGCTGAGAAAATGCTAATAGAAGTGCGGACGCTGCTTAGATTGACGAGAATACGTAAATTCCCCTATGTCTAGAAAAATATGACGTACACTTGATACGGTTTGGAAAACATTGCTGCTTTCGGGGACGTCCGGGCTCGAACGAGCGTAGCTTGTTTTGATGTAGAAGGTAATATAATTTTTATACATTGAATAATCATAACCGAAATTTGCAACGTCATCAAAACAATGCTGGGTAGCCAAGTTATAGCCAAACCCGTTAATTGCCCAATAATGATCAGCAATATACACACTTAGAAAAAATTACCGACTTCGTTAATTCATTTACCGAATTCTCAACAGCTGAACGGTCGGTAATCGGTCGAGAACATTACCGAAAAATCTGTAAACTGAATCAGAAAAATTAGCTGTCAAATTTACCGAACGATCGGTAAAGTTTACCGAACGATCGGTAACGTTTACCGAAAAAATAAGCATGATTTGTAATCGACTTTACCGGAGAACTGTAATTTTGGAGTCGATATGGAAAATTAAATCTACCGAAAGATCTGTAGTTTTTTAAAAGGTTACCGACTCAACTGTAATTCGCTTAAATATTGTTTGAAGGTATTTTCTTGGTTATATCAATTGAATTAAATAATTTTTCCTTATCCTTTATTTTATTTTATTCTTACGGATATGCTTTTCGTAAATCTAAAAACCCAAAACTTACTCGTAGCGCTGGCGGTCACTGCAATCCATGCAAATATTTGGCTCCAGTTGTGGTCAATGTATTAAAGTTGAAAATTGCTGCCGGTATAAAATTTCTCTTCTTATATGGTCATTGATATGTCGGTGCAGTCCGGTAACATAGCCTGGTACTTGCGACCGACAGAAAAAAACAAGCAATAACATCGGCCATCTGTAACAATGGGTGTTTATTTAGATAACGAAATACCATTACTTACGGAAAATATCTACGATTTGCTCATCTTTATGCGTTGCAGCTGGTCCATAAAAGCCTCCATCATTTCACTTTTTGTTTTCATAACAGTTTCCACTTACACACTTTTTTTTTTAAAGGTCGAAAACACATTACGACGGATTTGACGTTTCTCGATGTGTAAGCTACCGAACTCGGTAATGGAACGCTTTGTTTACTGAAACTTCAGTAAAATATTTTACCGAAGTCAGTGATTAAGCTGATTTACAGATCTGCCGGTATTTTTTTTGCCGTTTTCGTTGAATTGAAATGAAATCACCGAAATTCGGTAATTTTATTTACAGTTTTCAGCAATATAGCGAGAAAATACCGAAACATCTGTAATTTTTAGGATTACCGATCTAAGACGGTAATTTTATTTACCGAACTCAGGGTCTCTGTTTAAGTGTGTATGGTTATATACAAGTTTCATTCCTTCCCTCTGAGAGCGGTGTAAGTGATGTGGAGAGCTTTTGTTTGCAGCGCTGAAATGATCGTTTCATTGATGGCGAGAGTTTCAAAACTGTCAGTCTGTGGGTGAAACGGGCTGTTCGCTATCCCTTCAACCCACCGGAATATTTCATTAGCAACTATGTATCAGTACATGATGTGTCAACGCGCATTGTACTTTCAGCAAACACACGGCTAATTGTAAACCAATGCTAATAAAACAAAATTAACAACTGAAACTGAATTTTGAATACTCGTGTTTTTCTAACAGTCACTGTCATACGTACGATCTACAAGCCCTGCTATCTTGTTTCGCAAACACAAACACAAATCATCACGACAATATTTTAATTGAGCTTAATTTATGTTCGACAGAACCCGAGACGAGCGTTTAACTTTCTTTTCCAAATTCAATTATCGAAGTCAAAATGCCGCCTCCCGGTTCAGTTTTCTGCGCACCAGACCAGTTGTCTGTCGTCTTTGGCTGAGAAAATTGATTCCCTGGCTCTAGCTTTCTGTTATTCTTCTACTTCTTCTTCATAATTTTCTGCCCTCGAATCCGGTTCCGGTGCAGGAAGCTAACAGACTAGCGCGCCAACGGACGGGAACAAAAACAACAGACGATTCTCGATCTGTGACAAAGATGATGCTGACTGCTACTGCAGTGCAGACCTTTCTTTTCACCGTTCCCCGCTAAACTTTTAAAATTAAATTGAAATAACTTCATGCAAAAGCAATGATCTATGTTTTCCGGTAGATGCCCTACGTTCCCTCCAATCTCCTGTGCTTCATTCAGATTTTGTGTCCACTCACTTTACCAGAGCCGAAGTTGGTTGTTATGCAGACTGCTCCGACAGATGTTCTCCAGCTTCCCCTGTCTCGTATCGTTACTCGACACTCGAACCTGCACACGTGTCCGTTTGCGTCCACTTGAGATACGTAGGAGGAGGAACATGAGATGTCGAACAGCGTTTGGAGGGGAAATACAGTAGTTTTCGATGCAAATTGGTGGCGACAAAGTGTTTCATTTCGAACGGGATTATTCAGAGGGCCATTTGTCGCTACACAGCAGACTGACAGCCGAACGTTCGCAAAATTGTGGCAATTATCAAGAGCTGAGGTACATCCCTTAAATCATCATTGATTAAGAGGACACGTTTTTCATTTGTGCTTTGTGGTGATTAAGAATACCTATTGATTCAGACATGATTTTAGATTTTTTGTAACAACATGTAATATTTGAATATACTGAATTTCATTCTTTTATTCTCTTCACAGGTAAGTTTCTACAACCAATTGAAGATGTAAAACAATAATAATTAAAGGATAAATAGACATAAATAACCTTGGTAGCGGTAAGTAACTACTTAACGACGGTACTTTAAAAATCATTTGTCTTAATTAAATCATTCGATCTACTTACGCGGATTTCGCTAAATTTATCTCAAAAATATACAAGACATCAGAACTAAAAATAAAATGGCTGCTAATTAAACAATAGTTTGTCCGAATAACATACAAGGTGTCCAGATTGTCTATATGCGTACAAAATATGCCAGCATGATTCTTATTGGATGTTTGACACAAAGATACGCGATCAAATCAGATGCTGGCAAAAAATGTTTAACATCAACATGAAATCTGCTGTCAAAAATCACTGTTTAACGATGACCATATAGTTTCTTCAGCAATATTCTCTAGCAATACTTCAATTATTAAGAAAAACTTCAAAATGTGTGCTGATCCCGCCACGTCCAATGGTCCGACGAGCACTACACACAGAGTTTAGATTATCGAAGTCGGTAAAATTTTACTGGGTTTTTAAACAGCTGAGTTTTCAGTAATCAACCCAGTAGTTTTTGCTTTTGCTGAAAACTCCGTAAATCGCAGAATCTCTGAACTGTCAAAAATTACCGTGTTAGTCAGTACTAGTATTGCTGTCTTTTTCAGTAATTTGTTTGTTTACATAGTTTTTTGGTGAGTTTTTCAGCATTTTTATTTTATTTTTATTTTATTTTTTTGATGAATAAGTCAGCAATGTTTTTATTTCATTATTTGTTTGGGTTCGTTCGATTAAAACCGAGATTAAAACATTTCGAATTTATAGCGATTTGTATTTGGGGACGGAGTTTAGTGGCGGATTAGAAGTTGTGCTGTTTTAACTAGTCCAGGTTGAGCGGTCAGAGTTTCCCGGTGGTTTAGCCGGGTGGTGGCTCTTTCGATGTGCCGGATTGCGTGCCTAAGTCTGGAGCTCTATAATAGGAAATTTTAGTGAAATTTCTTTCTCCACACTAACTTGAACATCTGAAAGTGCAAAAACTGATAAATTTCGTGGTAGTTTAGCAACCCTGTGTTGACTTCCAGATGTTTCACTGATTTTTACGATGGTTTCCTGTTTTTACGAGAAGATTTCCGATGTCAAGTGAATTGAGGAGGATGACGCAAGCAATTTGACTTACTGTCAGTATCAGCAATGTTGGAATTTCGTTTGATGCCTGCTCCAGTAAAACATAACAAATAAAAAAATTGGTACTCTATTTTACTGAGTTTTAGTCATTATTCGCAAAGCTGTTATTTTACGATAAGTTCAGTACTTACTCTTACCGTATTCAGTAGTTTGTCGCAAGAGCTACTGATCGTCAGTTGTTTTATTGAAAATAGCTGAATGTTCGGTAATTTTTGTGATTTACAGTTCGAAAACTGTAAAAAAAAAAATACCGAACAGGGAAGCCGTAATTAAGTGTGTAGCAACCTCACCACAACCACTGTTGAAAATGTAAACACTCCAACGCGACCATACCCGTGCGTCGGTCAGAAGATCGTTGATGGCACGAGGGATCATATGAAAGTCAAGCGGTTGATTGATAAAATACATACTTAGAAAAAATCATGTAACTTTAGGTGCTCTGAGAGTGACATATACGAGCGTCAATTTTGACATAAATTTGAGTCATAACAGACGCGAAATATAGTCCAATCAAACGTACTTTTCGTCGAGGAACGAACTTTTAAGTCTCGGAGCACTTAATTTTACATGACATGTTTGTTTATGTCTCATCTTTTATGTCTAAGACGAATTCCGTCACGTGTAAAATTAGTTATTTCTAAGTGTGTATGTAAAAAAGTTGGATTTCCTTAATTCTACTCACAAACGGTGTGTTAAACTACCTTAATCTATCTTATTTCTGCTGTTAAACTTAAAGACTATCAGTTAACTTTTACAGTATCTGAAGTGTCGATTTATCTAAACTACAGTTTCTTAATTAACTTATACTACTCTGAACTTACACACTACTAAAAAGTCATGTAAATTTCGGTTCCCTGAGACCGACACATGTAAGCGGCCCTTTTGACATAAGAATCAGTTGAAAGAAACGTGAAAATCAATTCAATCAAACGTTCTCTTTGTCGACTAGCTGATGTTTCGGTTTGAGAACACTTAATTTTACATGAAATGTTTGTTTACGTTCTATTATTTACGTCCAATATGGATTACGTCTCATGTAAAAGTAGTTATTTCTAAGTGTGTATCTAAGATACCAACAGCTGAAGAAAACCTCAACTTCGTAACACAATATCTTTGCTCTATACAAATTAATTACTGCGTAACAAATCACCAAAAGAATTTGTAATTTTGATTTGATTATTGATTTGCCGGATTCAACAGATGTGACTTTCATGAACACTTTGATGAACTCTCCAAAACCTCATGAAATAATCAGAGCAAAGAGTTTTCTTCAAATAACGAGCCTAAATGTTGTATCAGTATAATCAAAAAGATCTCAATACAAGAGACATAAGCCGAACAAACGTGGTAATAATAGTTATTAAGATTATTTTGAAGATTCGATCTTGAAGTTCCACAGGTTCTACAAAGTATTATACGATGTCCGAAAGTAGAACACATTCTGATCGAAGGTTTGATCCCTTAGAGCTTCATTAACCCAGTAGCATTCTGTAGGATACATAAAATATCTATGGGCCTATCCAAATTATCCTGAAGTTTATCTCATCAAGTTCTATAGGCTCAACGGTGTCATGTACGATGTCCCAAAAGATTTATTTCAACACAACCCGCATTAGAAAACGGAGTTGACAGGTTGTGTGTGTCAAACAGATACTTTCCAATTTCTTTTTGTGACTTACAAGTAGGGCATGTGATCATCGACAAACCGACATGAATGACCATAGCAAAAACAATAAAAATTCTGACCATAGCACACTATTGACATCTGGGTCAACTCATATCATTCTCTGCGGTATTAGCTGCTGAGGATGATAGGAAATGCAACTAACATTGTATGTAATAATTTTTTTGGTTTGCGTTTAGCATAAGTGTTAAACAGTCCATATTGTGGTATTTACATCTCTGCTGGTTTACTAGTGCTAGTGTACTAGAACTGTACTATAAAGTGGTCTGCATAATGTAAACAGACCGTCAGCATCTACCAGCATGAGATTTCAGGAACAACTGGTTGAGCGGCCACATACTATGAGATGTCTGAAACGAAATCTGTAAGTAAGCCCTGTATTGGAACCAGTTGGGTTGATTCGTAGATACAGATTTTCAGATTTACTACGGATAGACGGACCACCCGCATAAACGATAACCATAAGAAGTGCCTAACAACCTATTCGGGTTATCATCCCAACAATATGTGGTACGGTGGCACGATTTGTGGTATCGTTCATGTATGGTGCTCGTTTATTAGGGCAACCATAAAATTCAACGGATTTTCTAGATTTTTAGGGATTTTTTGTGCCGAAAAAATTCTACGAAGTCTAAAAATTTTAACTCACCCCGCTCATCACTTAAAAAAAAATCACTTTTTAAACGACTGTTTTTGGAAAACGGTCATTAAATTTCGCAATAATTTCGCAATCGCAATGGAAACAAATTTATCTATCTACGGATCGTATTTCATGAAAAGTTAACAACACTGATTGGAACCCATTCTCTGCTTGACCGTCAAGCAGTTCAATTCGGTTCACGCTCTCTCGAGTTGTTCGGAAAGTTCGTTGCGATAGTGTTCGCGCTCTCTCTTTCGCGGTGTTTGGGGGAAACCACCGCGTGTAGGATTGGGCGATTTTGAGAAAAATATCGATCTTGACTGATCGATCCTATATTTGGCTCTAGAATCGGTACCAAAGAATCGATCTTTGATAGATCGATCTTTTCATTTTTATACGCTTCTTTCCTTTATAATATTCAATTAAATGTTGTCGTTTTCAATTATATATCAAAAATAACATATTTTATTTTTATGTTCTCGGTTCAAAAAAGGTTTGATTGTATATCAAAAGACAAAATGTGAAGGCAAGGAGCAATGAGAACAGAAAGGTAGTATAAACCTTCAAATGTTGCTGTATTCGTAAATATCGAAAACGCAAATAGTGACGTCATTGTAATCCAGCTAATAACATAGGGAGCGAAGCTAATGTTAACGTTATGTTCGTTAAATTTACCACGCACTCTGGGGCGAGAGTAAAAAAAATTTTTTTTTCGATGTGAATACACTTACAAAATTTAACACCTATGTATTTGAAGGTCGAAAACATCGAAAGAAAAGATCGATTTTTTCGATTTTTTCGTTTGCAAAGAATCGATCCGAAAAGTCGGAAATTGGAAGATCGCCCAATCCTAGCCGCGTGACGCGATTGCAATTCCTTTCGGGAAACTAACCCGATCAGACGCCGCTGACGCTCAGTTGGCATCTAAACCAAGCACTACACGGGCAAAAATACTCAAAAGTATTGACAGTCATATTGAGCAAGTAATGACGACGAATATATTGATGAGCATATTGACGCTAAATCAAAAAAGTTTGATTTCATGTTTCAATATTTCCCCTCATTTTACCCTTCTCTTCGACTAACGGGTGTTCAATAAAAAATGTGAATTTTTTTAGTTATTAGCTAGTAAAAAAAAAATTTTCAACGAATTCAGTATTTTTTATTAAAAACATTGTTGAGGAGTTGATGATCCATCCAAATACAACCCTGATATCAATATACCAACTGTATCAATGCTGTACGATCGGATTTGCTCTCTCCCACTACGTAGTAGCGAAGCCATCATCATGCCATCATCAGTGTCATCATCGTCATCGATTGCCACTGATCACACAGGAGTGATAAGGATGACCAGACTAGCAATGATAAGAGCGGTGAGAATATCACCCGCTCTCAGAAGCCGAAGGAAATCATCGCCGGAGGACTGACCTACCTACAAAGAGCGTGCGGGACCAACGATGAGTTCCATCTCAACCAGGTCACTGTATCGCACGGGCAGGAGATCCACGACGGTTTTTAATTCGTTATGTTATTCCTAAATTAAGTAAAATACATGCACAATAAAGCTTTTATTGCATGTTTTCTGTAAATAAAGTGTGATGTAGTATTTAACCGACGCGAGTGCTTAGTCAGCTGAATTAAACGAACGAAGAGAATTAAATACTTCCTATTGTGCTTGGTGCATGCATCCATTGTTTGCCGTGAAGCCTTTTCATCCATCGATGTCGGGGGTTTTAGACCCATTCCACTGCTGAGCTAAAAGGTACAGGCCCACCCCCGAACATTTTGGTCCTTCGAACCGGATCCTGGACTATCCGGTAAGCCAGTCGACACTGGGTCGATAAACTTTCCTTGCTTGGACTGACGCATGACGCTTGGATCCACCATCGTGATCCTGGACTATCCGAGGTCATTGCACCGATAAGGCGTCGCTTGAGCTAGAGCGCCATCGCTGTTGGACATGCTGGATATGGCTCGGGCTGCCATGTCGTATATTGGACTTCAACTACAATATTGCATGCTACAACATCAGTGAGAACACGGAATGGTGGAGAATCATTTCATCAAACGCTGGACTGGCGCAACGCTTTCTTTATAAGGTAAATTAAGCTTGAATAGTGTATGTCCAGCCGTGGGAGATTTTCTGTATACTAATGCCAATATTTCGACATATTCTCCGGACCTACGACAAGGAAATCTGTTCTTGCCAATTTTGAATTGGCACTGTGCTACCATATACCATCATCCAGGAGCGACGGTTTTGAAGCTCTACTTATCGGAAGGAAGTTTGGCATATACACAATAATTGGATATCAAGGAAGGCGCATCCTTTAAACCAGTACACTGTCTGGGGCTCATAAGTAATTCAACCACATTGGTGCACATTAGGCCACTGAACATCCGTCGGCACACTTTCGACGCAGAGTGGAAGCAACACACATTACTGTCAAGGTAAATTTATATTAGTGTACTACCGAAGCTAGGCGTATGGAATTACACAATTTTAATTTGGAATCAACATACTTCGTTTTACCTCTCTAATCGCTGAGCCCTGATTACCGTTTTGGCTTACGTTTTCGAGTATTGGTTTCGTCGATCATTTTGGATTTGGCTGTTTGCTAGTCACCGTTGGTAGTTTAATTGAGATCGCTATTGTTCTTGTTGTGGTGAGTTGCACGGTATATGTCCTGCCGAAGCCACCTTTCGATTACTACACTGCTTCCTTTCCTCTTCGATTCACTCCATTGCTTTCGAATTGTCGTCATCTGAAAGATCGACGTGTGACGTCACGTGGCTGCGGGTTTCCCTTTTGGAATTTTGAAGCGCAACTACTCGTTTCTCCGGGTAATTTAAACTAGTATATGCCTGGCGAAGCTAGGCTCTTTACAAGATACTACACCGCACCTCTCTCTCTCGACTAATTGCATTACCGTGACGATAACACCATGCCAACCGGAGGAATTCCAGCCAAGGCGCCGTCGATGAGGGCATTGACGGCAAGGTTGAAGCAGATACAACTGTCGTTCAATGACATCTACCGTTTTACTCAAGCGTTTTCTGAATCCAACAACATTACCGAGGTGGAGGTACGTATTGGGAAACTGGACGAGCTGTGGGAGAGTTACAGTGAAACCATGGTAGAGATCTTCTCCCACGACGAGTACAACGCAGAGAAGACGTCACTTGAGAAGGAACGCATCGAGTTCAGCGATCGTTATTATGAGGTCAAGTCCTTTCTAATGGACAAGATCAAGGAACTCCAGAAACCCCAAGCACTGGAGCAGTCCATACGAACAGGTGAAGGATCAACATCGGCCACCATTGATCATGTGCGCCTACCACAGATCAACCTGCATACTTTCAGTGGGAACATTGACGAGTGGCTGAGTTTCCGCGACTTGTTCATGTCGCTAATCCACTGGAAGGCGGATCTACCGGAGGTGGAAAAACTCCATTATTTAAAGGGTTGCCTTCAAGGAGAAGCCAAGGCCCTGATTGAACCACTCTCGATCACGGCAGCCAATTACCAGGTGGCATGGGATATGCTGATAAAACGCTACAATAACAGCAAGCAACTGAAGAGGCGGCAGGTACAAGCTCTCTTCAAGCTACCTACACTTTCGAAGGAGTCTGGAGCTGACTTGCACATCCTAGTGGAAGGTTTTGAACGGATTGTGCAGACTCTCGATCAGGTCATCCAACCGGTTGACTATAAGGATCTTCTGCTGGTGAACATCCTAACAGCACGATTGGACCCGGTCACGCGTAGAGGGTGGGAAGAGGTATCATCAACAAGGGAGCAGGATACTCTGGAGGAGGTATGCGATTTCCTTCGGCGTAGAATCCAGGTTTTGGACAGCTTATCAACGAAGTCCATCGACACTAGGGGTGTCGGCCAGTCGCAGCAACAACCGAAGTCGAAACTACAACCCGTGAAGGTCAGCTACAATTCTCAAGCGTCTAGGGGACGCTGCGTTGCCTGTTCTTCGGATCACCTTCTCCATCAGTGCAATGAATTCCAGGGGATGGCAGTATCGGACAGGGATGGTCTCGTAAAATCCAATGGACTCTGTCGGAACTGCTTCAGGACAGGACATCACGCCAAGGACTGTCAATCAAAATACTCCTGTAGGAACTGCAAGGGACGTCACCATACTCTAGTATGCTTCAAGCAGGGCAAGGAAAAGGAAACCAAGGTTGCTGCAGTTGCTGGGGGCAGCAAATCGTTCACTTCTGAGGACCAACAGAAGTCATCTAGCTCATCCGATACGCAAGTGGCTAACGTGGCAGCCACGGAAACTGCAGTGTCCGCTGCAGCTCATCAAAGATCTACCCAGGTGCTTTTGGCAACGGCAGTTGTGGTTATCGAGGACGACGTTGGAAATCGTCATCCAGCTCGCGCTCTACTGGACTCGGGATCCGAAAGCAATTTCATTACGGAGCGATTGAGTCAGCGGTTACAGGTTGCTCGAAATCGGGTGGATATTTCGGTAGCCGGGATTGGTCAAGCGGCTACAAGGGTTCGGCAAAAGATTCGAGCGGTACTGCGGTCACGAGTTTCTGACTTCTCTCGTGAATTGAACTATCTGGTTCTTCCAAAGGTTACGGTAAATCTTCCAACAGCCACCGTCAATACGGATACGTGGACTCTACCAAGTGGGATTCAACTGGCGGATCCTACATTCTTCGAACCGAGCGTAGTGGATCTCGTGCTAGGTATCGAATGTTTTTTCGACTTTTTCGAAACCGGACGGAGAATTTCCCTGGGGGAACATCTTCCAACCCTAAACGAATCCGTATTTGGGTGGATAATTAGTGGTGGCAGTTCGGAACCAAATCGCTCTCTGGATATCAGCTGCAACGTATCATCACTAGTTGGTCTGGATGAGTTAATTTCCCGCTTCTGGTCCTGCGAGGAGGTTGATTCAGGCAAGGTTCACTCACTGGAAGAAAAAGAGTGTGAAGATAATTATGTCAACACGGTTCAACGAGGTTCGGACGGTCGGTACACCGTCTCACTGCCAAGGAATGAAGATGCCATCTCACGGTTAGGCGAGTCTAAGGACATCGCATACCGGCGTCTCCAAGGAACGGAACGCAGACTCACCAGGGATCCGTCACTCCGTGAGCAATACAACGCTTTCATGGAGGAATACGTCAAGCTCGGCCACATGCGGGAGGTGGATGAAACTGAACTGGTGGTAAAAAGGTGCTATCTTCCACACCACCCAGTGCTCAAGGAGGCAAGTACCACTACTAAGGTACGGGTGGTCTTTGATGCGTCGTGCAAGACATCAAGCGGAGTATCTCTCAACGACGTCCTGATGGCAGGAGCAGTTCTTCAGGAGGAACTTCGATCTATTATTCTTCGCAGTCGGACATGGCAGATCATGATTGTCTCGGACGTAGAGAAAATGTTTCGCCAAATCCTCGTATTTCTTCTGGAACGTGCCTTACAATGCATTCTCTGGCGCTTTTCACCTACGGAGGTTGTAAAGACCTACGAGCTCAACACGGTTACGTATGGCACAAAATCGGCACCGTTTTTGGCCACCAGAACGCTCAAGCAGCTAGCGATGGACGAGGAAAAGACATTTCCTCTTGCGGCAAGAGCGGTCCTTGAAGATACCTATATGGACGACGTAATCACGGGTGCGAATGACGTGGAAACAGCAAGAGAACTGCAGATCCAATTGAATAAGATGATGTCAGCTGGTGGCTTTCAGCTACGCAAATGGGCTTCAAACTGCCCAACTGCTCTAACGGGAGTTCCGGAGGAAAACTTAGCCATTCGGACTTCGGATGGAATCAATTTGGATCCAGATCCGGCGGTAAAAACCTTGGGATTGACCTGGATTCCTTCTACGGACATTCTTCGGTTTCAGTTTTCCATTCCCTCTCTGGCCGCTGATGCAGTACTCACCAAACGAAACGTATTATCAGTGATTGCAACCTTGTTCGATCCTCTTGGGCTTTTGGGAGCCGTAATCACCACGGCGAAGGTTTTTATGCAGCGGTTGTGGACGATACTGGACGATAATGACCATACACTTAGCTGGGACCAGCCCCTACCTCCAACGGTGGGTGAGGCGTGGCGACAGATCCACGAGCAGTTACCCCTCCTCAACCAACTCCGTATCGAACGCTGTGTCCTAATGCCAGAAGCAGTTGCAGTCGATATTCATTGCTTTTCAGATGCCTCGGAGAAAGCATATGGTGCCTGCCTGTATCTCCGCAGCATGAATATGAACGGTGAGGTGAAGGTTCGACTTCTTTCATCCAAATCTAAGGTTGCACCATTAAAGTGTCAGACCATTCCAAGGTTGGAGCTCTGTGGAGCGCTTTTGGGAGCGCAACTTTTCAAAACGGTTCGAGAATCGATCAGGATTGATGCAAACTGCTACTTTTGGACGGATTCCACTTGTGTCTTGCGTTGGATTAAGGCCCCCCCAACAACCTGGACCACTTTTGTCGCCAACCGGACGGCTAAAATACAATCTATCACTGAAGGTTTTCGGTGGTTCCATGTTCCTGGTACGCAAAATCCAGCAGACCTGATTTCCCGGGGGATTTCACCTCAAGACATTCTTGAAAATAAGTTCTGGTGGCAAGGGCCTTGTTGGCTAGAGAGGAACTCAGATGAATGGCCGAGATCCCCGAATATTCCTTCAACATGTGAAGAGGAAGCAGAGAAACGAAAAACGGTTATGGCAGCAACGGTTTCCACATTCGCCGATTTCAACAACGAGTATTTCAGTAGATTTTCGTCGTACACTGATCTCGTTCGTCGCACGGCATACTGGTTGCGTCTGATGAAGCTGCTTAGAACGCCATCTTCGGAAAGGAACAACTCAACATTCCTGTCCACAACTGAACTAAGAGAAGCGGAAGATACATTGGTTCGATTAGTACAACGAGAAGTTTTCGCCGAGGAGTTGAAGGCGCTTTTCAAAGACCAGATGGTTTCAAGAAGGTCACCGTTACGTTGGTTTAACCCATTTCTCTCCAAGGATCAGTTGCTCAAACTAGGTGGACGGTTGAAGCACTCTATGGAGTCAGAAGAGGCTAAGCATCCCGTTGTTCTTCCAGCTCGACATCCCTTCACCCGATTACTCCTGCAACACTACCATGAGCGTCTACTCCATGCTGGACCTCAGCTGGCGTGATTCGACTTCGATTTTGGCCGTTGGGAGGCAGAAGCGTTGTCAAAAACATCGTTCACAAATGCCAGAAATGTTTTCGTTCGAGGCCGTCGACCGTTCAACAATTCATGGGTGACTTGCCAGCCACACGAGTCACCGTATCCCGTCCTTTCTCTTCGACTGGCGTTGATTATTTTGGTCCAGTTTATCTCCGACCCGTTCCTCGACGCGCCGCAATTAAAGCATATGTCGCGATCTTCATTTGCATGTGCACTAAGGCGGTTCATTTGGAACTGGTATCAGATTTATCAACTGACCGTTTCCTTCAAGCACTACGACGATTTGTGTCACGGAGAGGTCGATGCACGAATATTTACTCCGACAATGGCACCAATTTTGTCGGCGCACGCAATAAACTACAAGATCTCCTAAAACTGCTGAAGAGTCGCGATCATCATGATATTGTATCCAAGGAATGCGCCAAGGATGGTATTCAGTGGCATTTTATTCCACCGAGCGCACCTCACTTTGGAGGTTTGTGGGAGGCAGCTGTCCGCTCAACGAAATACCACTTGTTAAGAGTAGTAGGAGAGACACCAGTAACCCCAGAGGACTTCAACACGCTGCTTACTCAGGTCGAGGCTTGCCTCAACTCTCGCCCTCTTACGCCTCTATCCGATGACCCCAACGATCTGGAGCCGCTTACACCCGCACATTTTCTGATCGGCTCATCCCTTCAGTCGATCTCCGAGCCTGACTTAACAGAACTGCCCATCAATCGCCTGGATTCTCTACAACTGACCCAAAGAAGACTGCAAGATTTTTGGAAGAGATGGCGCAGGGAATACCTCTGCCAGCTACAAGCTCGAACTAAACGGTGGCAGCCAGCAGTTCAAATTGACGTAGGCAAGTTGGTTGTCATAAGGGACGACAACCAACCCCCCACGAAATGGAGAATGGGAAGGATCAGTGAAATCCATCCTGGCAGAGACGGCGTGATCAGAGTTGTTACTCTTAAAACTGCCACAGGGTTTATAACTAGACCGGTCGAAAGGCTTTGTATTCTGCCGCTTCCCGAAGAAGATGACCGAACGAAGCAAATTGAAACAGCCCCATCAACATGAAACCACCCTTCCCTTCCCACTATCCCAATCAGTCGAGGAGGATCTGCTTTCTATTTTCAGAAATTCAACGAATTCCAGGGTGGGTGAGGATGTTGAGGAGTTGATGATCCATCCAAATACAACCCTGATATCAATATACCAACTGTATCAATGCTGTACGATCGGATTTGCTCTCTCCCACTACGTAGTAGCGAAGCCATCATCATGCCATCATCAGTGTCATCATCGTCATCGATTGCCACTGATCACACAGGAGTGATAAGGATGACCAGACTAGCAATGATAAGAGCGGTGAGAATATCACCCGCTCTCAGAAGCCGAAGGAAATCATCGCCGGAGGACTGACCTACCTACAAAGAGCGTGCGGGACCAACGATGAGTTCCATCTCAACCAGGTCACTGTATCGCACGGGCAGGAGATCCACGACGGTTTTTAATTCGTTATGTTATTCCTAAATTAAGTAAAATACATGTTAGTGATAAGCACAATAAA
>NW_027040568.1:2462500-2760000 GCF_037179485.1 Ochlerotatus camptorhynchus | reverse complement strand
AATGTTATTTGTTAACTGCAGCAGGAGCTTGTGTTTTGTGTAGAAATAGGAATTTGAGTGGGGTTCTCTTTGTTTATACTCTTTTTGTATGATTATGATTGCCCTGAAAAGAACCTTTTGATATACATTTTAGTTGGGACATGTTCAGAAATTGAACTCTTTGGAAAATCTTGGTGGCCCTGAAAAGGGCCGATGGTAATACAGGCTTAAAGCCTGTAAGCTCTTCCCATAGACAATAAAGAATTGGCTAACAAATGTCTTAGCTCATGATTGTTTCTGTATTCGATGTTTACCCATACATGCGGTTTACTGCTAGTTGCCCTGTGTGTGCTTAAACTAAGTCACAATATCTTAACACTAGTGCACTCACTGATCGCTGCCTGTCGCCACTGCCGCGGGCTACCGTGGATGGAGGCCTCCCCGAAGGTGCCGCCTTTCCGGAAGTCTCGTTGTGCGCTCGGATCATATGCTGACGAAGTGGGCGCCTCGCGTTCTCGACATGACCGGCTTATCACTGCAATCGCTATGGGTATGCCGTGCATGGAAGCCTCTCCAAAGCTGCCACCACCCTGTCCTCCACTTGGTTCGTTCGTCTCGTGCGCCGACAAGACATGCGCCTCACACCCTTGACTATGGCCGACGTGTCGCTTCTGCCGTTCCGATGCCGGATTCAGCTCGCCCTAATCGGTGACGTCCGGAATCGAATCACTCCACCAGCACCACGTGCAGCCGTGAAGGAGCAAAACTGTGTGTGAGAAAAGAAGCCCTATATGGCGGTGCAATTAATTTCACGACTGTCAGTTTCGTGTCGATGTGAACACGTACTTCTCGAAGAAGGCTCCTTTTTTTCCCTTGAGTTCCTTCCAGCCGAGCGATCGATCGTCGCTGCTCCCCCGAGTCCTTGCTGACTCGTTGCCGTTAGGCTTCGTTGTTTCGGCCGAACCTTTACCGTTTGCGCTGGTGGTAGATGGTGGCTTGTAACTGCAGGAGGTCATCCAATGAACAGAACGCACGTAATAATTATTTCAGGTTAATTTACCTCTCGCCGCAGCCGTATTAAACTTGGCTGAAATGACCCCGCTCTGGTGGGCTTTGATCGGCACGGAGTTACAACCGTTTTCCGCACACACTCACTCCCGATTTTGCGATGCCTTGACGTGCACTGTCGGCACCACTAGTCTACACGACAAACCAGACACAAGTGAAGACTTGCCCGTGCTGTGCCGGTTTTTTCTCATTCCAGCGGAAACTGTCCCGCGCTGACAGTCGAATGGCAGTGACAGGCAACGAATATCCCTTTCTTGACTTTCTTGCCAATCTTCGATTAGCTGCGTTCTGTTTTACTGTTTACATAATGGCTGCACTCTAAATGCTAACTATCCAATCTATGGCTAATAATAACTAGTCTGCAGCATTTATTGCTTAAAACAAAGTAACTGTAATAAGCCTTTGGAAGATAATGATGACGTGTAGGCAGCTGGATCAGCAAATCGGACCGGACAATCCCATATTTTTCGGTTCAATGATTGGGCACTCGCAAGAGTCTCGGCCCGTCTGCTGCTGGACAGGGGTTAAACTGGTGTCTGCGATGCTGAAGAATATCAGTGTCCCAGCTAAAGGGGAGGCCCTTTTAAGTTTTTCTCGTAAAACTCCTTCTTTCAACAAGTTGGTAAATCTTAGTCTTTAGCAAAAAGACGCTTAACACTTTTTTCGGCGAAAATATGATCCTGTTTTATGTCATGGTTCTTCTCTATGCTTGTTCAGATAAATAAGTATTTTTATGTATTTTATCTACTGCGCTAAATCAAACGAGTAGAAATATGAATAATTGAAAATTCGATAAACATTTAATCGAATAGCTGGAAAAATCTTGTGGTTTTGATTATGGCGATGAGTGCGCAAAATGTTGCGCAATTGCATTCTCCCTATTTGCACACACCTGAAGATCGGAGGTGAATTCCAGTTCGATTTTTACGTCAACTAAAGACTGTCTGATGACTGTGTTGGGGAAGCAGCATATGCATGTACGTAATTGGTGGATTTGTCAGTTATTTTGACGCTTTTGGAAAATTTACCACTTTTCAATAGTTTTTTTTTTTTTAAATCAACAATCGGAACAATTGCTACCAATGCGTAGAAATATTTCTGATCGATTGGTGATAACATTATTGAACTTGGTCCAGGGTCAGCTGAGCTATTAACGTTCAAAATCTTTCATAATTTCGTTACATGTTCCATTTTCGGTTTTCACAAAGTGTCCCCCATATAGAAATCACAGACATAGTCCAACGTCAAAAAAGCCTAAGTGTGCAGATACAACATTCAAGTGCGCTGTCAAAGTTTTCATTAGATTTTTCTACATTGTCTCGAAGCCGCACAGGGATCAGATTTCATGTTTTTAGAAAATAATCAAATACTCAGCTCTAGACGCGAGAAACAAGAGTTTCCAGCTAAAACCGCAGTACGAAACGAACGATGTGACGCTCCGCCGGTTGGGTACCTACATCAGTGAAATGAAGCCATGGCATAGAATTACTATTCCCGAGAGTCGAAAAACGTGCAGCGACTAACTCTACCTCACGAACGTGGCTGCTGGTGCTGGAAAATCTACATTAGCGAGTGCAAAGATTCACTTTCAGACATGCGAGAGGACGTTGCTATTGTTGGCTGTGGTGGTGGAGCTGGAATGTAAAATAATACAGAACACAGCCCTGGCTGTTGTTGTTCCAGCTTCCTTCTCTAATGTACCTATTATATGCAACAAAGCATAAACCTGCAAGTTTATTAGTATTCCTCGCGAAAAGCTGGTATTCACCACCTCCAACCCACTTTCTACAGTCGACAAATTGCTTGTGGCAAACTGAAACAAAATTGGAACAAATTACATGCGTAAGTTTGCAGCTATACACCGATCGGAGAGCGAGCAAGCAAGAATGTTGCTGTCTATATGCATCGGTAACCGAATTAGCGCACGGGTGAAAGTTGGAATATCTCACTAGAAGAGTGTAATTTTTAATTGAGTTTTCATTGTGCGAGCATTTAATGAAATTTTAATCATTGACATAAGTGGGGTATTTGGTAGTAAATATGTATATACATACAGGAAAGGAAAGTGAGAAAACACACAACATATATCATCTCAAACAACCATCAATAGTGAACATAACAAATAAAAATCCAATTTCCAAAAGCATTTGGCATTAAAGTTTATAGACAAACATGAAATTCTGATTGGAAATTTTCCAACACAATAATCTGTTTTTCAATCACCATTCGTAATGGGCGGCGCCCATCTATTTCAATTAACAGTACAAATACCAACCCAACCAAAACGGTAAACTTCGTCCGTAGGAAACAGGGATTGTTTGTGTTGGTACTTGTTTTTGTTACTTTTAGTAATGTTTTTCTATCACATGTTTTTCACTACTGTTTGCATGTTTTGCTTAATGGAATAAAACTAAATTGAAGCACGAGTGCTCGGTTGCCCGATTGAAAATTAAATTTCAGTGAACATTTATGCGTTCCTAGGGTAGGGTTAGTGTACTATTAGTGTATTTTTGACCATTTTGACAAATTTTGCTTGAAAACAAATACTGAGTCAAAAATTAGTAAATTTACCCTATCATATCGATTAAATTGCGTATGAATGTTGTAATGAATTATTGAAAACTTAATCCTACATCACTCAATATGTTTGCTTTCTGTACATTTCAATATTATAAAGCAAACATTTGATACGGTGGCTGATGTATTACGAAAGCAGCAATAGCATCACTCTCGATCCACCCTATTCGTAGGTATCGGTTTCGGAAACCAATCTGCTGAAGTGCATCATCATTTTTGCAGTTACCTAGAGCTGCAGTTGCTGAAGAAGATCCTATTTGTCATTGTCGGTTTTCTGCCTCAGCTGGCGGCCTGGCAGGAGTATTGATGGCACACGGTACAGAGCGAATGCGTTACCGTCTGATAATGAATCTTCACCACCTAGGACCTAGGTACATCAGAGGCAATGTGTTTACACCCTGTTGGACGTTTGAAAAGTTCGATTTACTTTGATGCATGATCGAAAGATGATAAAAAACGAGAGAAGAACATTCCGATAAATCCTCCGATGAAAACGTCCTGTAAGTAAGTACTATTTGTATTGACTGAGAGGTCTAAATGAACGGGCTTAGAGATTGGATTGCATCGAATCTGCAGAAGCGGCACCCTACAGCAAACAACGTAGAGTGCTTTCCCCATTAGAAAACTTTGCCAAAATGTGTTTCAATCACGCTCAGCCTACAATATGAACATTGGTGACGCTAGTGGAAGATTACAAGTGGTTGGAAAAAGCACCATGTGCTCGGCAGTGTTCAATTTCTAGATCATCGATACCATTTTAATTGACTGTTGGTACAACGCAACGGTTTCGGTTTCCTGGAGCATGTAGCAACCTTTATAGTGTGCTGCACCAGAATCGGTTTGAAGTGGGATCTATCGTTCAAAAGTCTAGTCTCCATTACGCCCAGGTTATTTTCACACATGAAAGGAATTCGATTAGTGACAATCGTTCCAGTAAATAGAGACTCTGGAACTCTTTGACATTCAGTCATTTTGAAGATTGTTTCACCAAGGTATTAGAACATTTCCACTGAAACTAAATCATTTCTAGCACCAAAAATTTGCGGAATCCATAGCAACTTTCCATACCATTATATCAAGGAATACGGGTCATGCCAAAAATAAAAACCTTTTCAATCGATGGAGAACCAGAGCATAATGCTCCATTCATGCATAAGCATGAGCATTGAAGACCGTCCAATTCATAGTTGCTATAAGGCGGTTGACCACGCAACAAACAATTTGAGCAAATTAAATGCAGGATCAGCTATTTTTGTGCAAACTCAAGTGGCTCAGTACTTTCAATATCAATATCGGCACCATTCCACAGTGGGGCGAGGGCGGACATAATTTAAAAAAAATCAAGTTGTTCGTATCTTTCGATATTTTTCCCAAAATCTGCATTACATATTATTGGGAAATCCAAATTTTCAGCCCTATCGGTATATAAATTTAGTTTTGGTAGAAATTCAAAGTACAAAAATACGAAAAATACTTAACAAATTACAGACGTGCTTTATCTCCAAATTAAAAATTAATTAATAATATCCTTTATGTTTCTTTCAACAGTACATCATATTCAAAACACAAAATTAAAAATGTTTTTTTTTCTCCTTATTTCCGATCGATAAAAAAATCATATCTCAATGTTTTGGAAACTTCCGGACGCTTTTATGTGAATTTTTTCACAGAAAATGATTTAAAATGTCTCAAACATAGTTTACTGAGTATAAATTACATGAAAAAGCGTTTTAACAAAAAGTTCAAAAAAATTACTAAAATCCTTGCTCTATGATGTTTGCCACTTTTTAGTAGTCCATAATTTTAAACGTTATAAAAGTTTGCATTTATCATGAGCTTTATTAAATAATACATTTCAAAGACGGGAAAGCACATTTTGAGATAATAAGCCTTTCAATTTTTTTTTTTACTTAAAATTACTAGAAACATTATTTTTTATGCTTTCCCAGAAATATATTATTTTTCTATTTCATGCAAATCGGAGTATGCCGAGTTTTTCCGATTCCATCATTTGACGTGAAACTGCTCAAATACTTTATGTCACCGAGCTTTAACGATCGTCACACAGAGGAGTAGGTATGAAGGGATGTCGAATTCCACTCATTGTTACAGGGCACAGCCATTGAACAGTAGACTGTTCACCTCGTATAACTTGATCAAGTACGATAGCTGGTTGTATTCAATTTACCATTGTATGAAGGGCCAAAAACAGAGGGTTTACTCGTAAGCAGAGACACTTACGCGTGATCCACGGGAGCAAGAAGAATCTCCGACCAATGATTAAAAATTTCCATCCCGATACTGAACAAGCCATCATACGAGAGGATTCCCCAATGAGTGGGGAGAAGAGCCCAACTTCAATTCACGAAATTTTAGCAACACTCCACATCCAAATCGCTTCAATATACGAATTTATATGTGTATATGAAAATATGTAGACTATAAGAATATAATTCTTCCCAGTAAGTAAAACCGATCCCTCTTGGGTAATCGAGCATCTCAGAATGGTTCATCGATTGCGAAGTGAAATATTTCTGAAAGTGATGCGTTATATTTCTCAATATTTTGGTTTTATCCTTACGTTACCTTAACATTATTTCACAGACAAACAGTTACAACACATTGAACATTTCACATTGCAAACACTACCACCATCTGTCGGATACACTGTGATGGTCAATACACTCAACAGATGTCTGTAGTGTGTAAACGCCAAACACCAGGGAAATGATTATGCGCACCACAAGTGGCGGTACTACCAACTAAGAAACATTTAAAGTTACCGTTAAAAGCGATTTCGATGAACATTTTGAGAGTGTTATGTCTGGAGTTCGTAGTAGGCTCTGCTCGAGAGTGGTTGGCTGTCATGTTTTTGCTTCAGTTAGATTTTTCCATTAGAGACGTTGAATTTAATTAAAAGTTTCCAATAATGTCGCGTGTTACCACCATATTCTGTGTTCGGTACGCGAAAGAGTTTTTAAATAATCGGATGAGGAGGATCGATCGTGTGCTAAGGAGGATGTGTATGAGCAAGTGCAATCAAAATCAGGCTTGTTACAGATCATTCAGGTAAATCACGAAATGTTTGCATCTCAAGAGTAGAGAAAAACAAAACTATGGATAGTCAACTTTAAATTTCATTCATCCATAGATGATTATATGATCAAATCACGGAGACCATCGTATTTTTTTTAAGATTGGAAAAGTACAAAAATACTTAAAAATCACATTTTAGCAAGCTTCTTTAAAAGAAGCTAAAACATTAAAATATTGAGACCATCCATCAACTACTTTTATCAGTAGGTCACAACTTATTTTTTGAGAAATATTGACCATTGATCAATTTGTTTACGTCGGTAAGGGCTGTTACTAAATAGTTGGTTTATGAAAAAAAAAAACTATAGCTCTAAATTATGTCAATGTTAAAACACTGCCCTAAATTTTTTACATCATTTAACGTATTTCAACCATTGCCACTTTGTGCAGCATTTATTTAAGTATGCAACAAAAAATAAAACAACATACAAAACCTAGAAAAAAATCTTTTTTAACTAGCTTGGTTGATTGCAGTGATTTTTTGTGAAATGCAGGGATCGGTGACCTAATGGTGACTGTTGTTGCCTGATCGTAGGTTCAATTTCAGGCCTCTTTGCTTATCAGGCTTTAAAAGATCATATGACTTTCCAAAGTGAATCCAAATCTAATAATAAACGTCCTTTCCGTGACAGCCGTGTAGATGCAAAGGTATGCTTGAGTAGCAAAGAATGTCAAACGAACAATTTTTCTCCTCCCCGATGACCGTAAGGACCTGAATGCAACAACTGGACAAAATTCTGAAACATCTTGAAAATGGCCAACAATAATTTCAATCCATCAATTGGTAAACTTGGTGTGTAAACTTTCTATCTCTCAAATGGACGAAGTTATAGGGTGAAAATGGACTACACACGGTAGTACCCCATTAAAAAACGTTTTTTCACCATAACTTTTTTCTTTGAATTTTCTCGTTTTTTAAATATTGCACAAAGTTGTAAGTACTTAGAAAATGGACATTTTTGCAGAAGACATGAAATCGTTATCTCTTTGTTGAAAGGATTTACGCCAGTTTTTACAATTTTTTACACTATCTTTAAGAGGGTGTACCTTGCAGGTTAGCAGGTATTAGCAGCTAATGACAACGTCATTTCATTCAGCAACTTATACCCTACTGTTTCATATACAATTCATAGGGGGATCCAAGGGGATGCTAAATAAATTTTCAAAAAATGTGCCTCAATGTTTTGTTACGTTTTGCTGTTTTTATGAAGATTTTTCCAAGTATGTACATACATGAAGACAAAAAACGTGTTGTCTACCGTTAATTATAACAAAAGAAATCATTATGGTGAACATTTGTATACCCTCCTTAAACAAAATTTTTCACTACTAAAATAAAGTACTTAAAAAATAAAGAAACATTCTAGAAGACAACAAAAAGCTATACTCAATAGTTTCGTCGTAAATAGCCATGTCCCACTTTTTTTTTTAATTCGTCCCTCTATGTTTATCTCTGTTAAACAATTGTCCCAGTTTTACTGGGTTCAACAAACATTTTTTTTTTAGAATCTCGTGTAAATAGTAGCCCGCATTCAACCTGAAGGTGCGACACATCTAAATCTAAATTTGTGATGATCGAAAAATCTCACACTAACGACAAACCACGAAAAATCATTTTTAATCTCTGCCATCTAAATCCATCGACTCTCATTGCTTTCCACCTTTACACAAGAAATCTTTAAAAGCATGCGCGCATATCACAATAGCAAAGGTAAAAAATCCTGCATCTTAGATAGATCGCCCCCCTTGCATTCAACGATTAATGCTCATAACGTGAATGAACTGATCTTCAAGTAATTATTTTCATAATCATCAAATTTGTTACAATAGTCATCTTAAAATTTTCCAAAGTTAATTTAAACTTACACAAACTCCACATTATCAGTTAATGCCATGTTCAGACAAGAGAGACGAGCTATGAGCGATTTTTGTGATACAATAACAATTCAAGAGCAAATTTTCACTATGTCGAAAGTAACATTCGCATCGATCCGGGAAAAATAAAGTTTTGTATTGATGACCGAAAAGTTATTCATATTTCCAATTAAACACATATAATCTCATAGTGATAGCAATGTTTATCATATTAAGCAGGGTTTTAATCATACAAAGCAGATCGCTAGCTTTCATGCTAATAAATATTGGCTTTTGCGTCAAAAGTTATTATATGTCGTTTTGTGGCCACCTAATGCTACTTAAGTCAAAGTTTATTTACCAGGATATTCGAGAGAATTATCAATCACGTGTCCTTAGTTGCAGACCATTCATCATTTTAGGACCACCGAAATCATCTTAGCAACAAACAGTTCGATTTATTCACTTACACACGCGGTTACGTACACTTTTCACGGGTCTCTCTGCGCTGTTACTTAAGACAAACGGCATCTCCATAGACATTGGGTGACTTAAGTAACATCGAAAAATATGTTGATCGGAAGGTGATTACGTCAAAAAGCAATTTGACTGGTAAATAAATTTAAAAATGGGATGTGATTCTATATTCAGACAGTAGGGGAAATGGATGTAATTTCGGCCTAAATGCCCCTAATTTGGGCCCATACATAAATTCAGCAATCGACTAAATTTTCAATAGCGACTAAAAATATCCATTAGTACCGTCCCAATGACGCGTTCATCTAGATAAAATTGATAAACAGCAGATTTTTAGCCATGGGCCCAATCTTACATCCATAGGCCAACATTAGAGCCATTTTCCCTATATCAAGCACAACATGTGAAAAGGGCATACAAGCTTTTTGCAAACAAACCTTCTTATGCCCTTTTTTCGCCACCCTTATGATACCAATGCAAACCTTTAACATCATCGGGTATGGGGAAACTTGACCTTCCCGATGAAATTGCTGGTTTGCGTGGGCGACCCTCGGTTGGCGAGAAAAGGGCCTACAAAGGTTTGTTTACAAAAAGCTTGTATATCCTTTTCACATGTGGCTCTTGATATAGTGTAATAGCAGGAGCATCAATTAGCTCAAATTTGTTTACTTTAGAAGTAATGAAAATTTGCTCTTGAATTGTGATACATTGCTCTTGTATAACGAAAACCACTTATAACCTCAATGTGCCTGTCACTTGGAAGCCAGCGTGAACTGTTCTTCTCTATCGTCGAGCATTGTAATATCATAAAAATGTTCCATACTTTTTCATAACACATTCTTAATTTAAGATCATCAGGCTCAGTGATGAAAATATAAAACACATGAGAGTTTTTATTACTCAGCTGAGTTTTCAATTGCAATAAAACAAACTTTTGCAAGCTCATGCTTTTGACGGAAAACAAATGAGAAAGAGCAAAATAATTTTACACTAAACAAAATTTTCAAGCAGTTTTCATTGGCTTTCAAAATAAAATCGATCGACTCTACAGTGCCTATTACAATACCCCTAGTTTGAACATGCCATAACCCATCGCTTGTTTCCCCGGAAAACATAAAACAATTTTCTCCGGATTATGACAAACGAAGAACAAATACTCGCTCAATTGCCTCATCTCGTAAGCTTCCATTAAGGCTACTGATATTTCCTGATACAATCTCAATCCTACTGAAAACGAAGACTAGAACAATTGCCAGAAACCACGAAGCTTCGTCGTTTCCCATGGCCACACACTAGGTCCATATCAGCCAAATCTTATTCATTTCCACAAAATTCCCAGACCACTCCGGAACGTGACAGGCATGCATCCGCCGGTTTACGGTTTTCCCTTCACTACTATTGGGAAGTTCGCTCACGATGGACAAAAATGAGCAGCTCTTTCGACAAGCCACAAAATACCACCCAATGAACTGGATTTCCGTGATCCGATGAAATAACTTTTCCTTCCTGCTGCTGCAAAGAAAAACACAAGAAATGCCAAAACATTCGATTGCCTTTTCGTTCTACGAGTCGCTTACTGGAGCCGGTAGCTAAAGGAATTAACATTTTGTTTCTTCCCGAGGAAAAGAAAACTAGGTAAACCGTAAAGGGTGCTTCTTGTCTGATAATTCCGCCACTTGCTGCCCCAGAGGGGTGCTTTCTGCTGAACGGCGAAATTATCCCTAATTTCTTCATTACATTATTCAGACTACGTAATTGCTTGTTTACCAAAAGATGCTCGACTAACGCTGCTGACCGGGGCGCTATGCCGGTTCCACAGTGGAGAAGTTTCCGCTCTGAACGGTTTGTTAGCTTCATCCAGGAAGCCGAAAGGCAGAAGCAAACTTTGTGTCGAAACAGAACACAAACACACAAAAAAAAACCCGGAAAAACTGAACACCAAGCAGCGCCCACTGACCATCATTGCACGGCTATGCTTCTGTTTAGCTTCAAAGTTTGAACTCTGTACATCCGTCAGCCGTCTTGGGAAAATGGAATTAGCCAATGAGAAAACGTAGCTCAGAGGAAGAGTCTTACGTAGTCTACGTCGTTTAGATCAACGATTTTTTTTTTCTGTACTCATGATTTTTGGAAGATCATCGCTAGTAAAGAACCATGAGTATAATGATACGAAGTTCTATTTTTTTTAATAATTTTGGCTTTGAACAAATCAAAATAATGTTGAATGGAGGAATTGTAAAAAGACATTAAATTTCTCTGTCAACCTTCCCATTTTATATATGATTACAGTGCTATTCTGATTTTGCGAAGGGGCTGGCGCATCAAACGTTTTTCGTTTACAGTACCCGTTCGATTTTGGCAACAAGCCCGAAAATTTAGTGTTGCCAAAATCGAACGGCTTTATTTTTAAATGTAATGGTAAGCTTTACTGCTTTCTCACCCCAATGGGTCTGGGTTCAAAGCCGTTGATCCCGGCCCTTGTGTGTTGTGAATGGGTGCGATATCCTACGCAGGTGTGGAAGCTGCCTTCCTGCACATTCGATTGCCGTCAATGTGGATGGCAATCGATGTCCGTCGGTGATTGGCACTAGATTGCGGAACAGAAACCGATGTTAAATAAAGGAAAGAAGAAGAAGAAGAAGAAGAAGAAGAAGAAGAATGTTAACCCTTTACTTCCCAGATGGTTTTTGGTTGTTTCGAGATGCAAAAATGTATTTTTGAAAGAAGTGCTAGAACAAAATATTTTCCATACAGCCTAAAATTATCGAAGCCACTATAAAAAGTTTTTGTTTAAGATGATGATGATGATGATGATGATGATGATGATGATGATGATGATGATGATGATGATGATGATAATGATGATGATGGTCCCACCTCTTACCCCTACAAAGGTTTGAGCTGGACGATTTATCTTTAAGATAATTAAATGTAAACAGAGTTGGTTGGAAATGCTAACATGAAGCTTTAGTGTGATAATTTATTAGCTAGAGAATGATCTTTTAGAAGAGAGTAGGTGGATAGTTCCGTTAGAGTACGGCAGTATGAAAATTTAATAGAAGTTGAAAATGAGCGAAGGACTTTAATGAGACAGTTTTTGAAGTTAGACGCACATCTTTTGCCTGTAGGCAAAATAAATGTAAATGTAAATGTAAACATTTTAACCAGGTTAGCAAAAAAAACGAGCTGGTTACATTTACAGATATAAATTCCCTCTAGAGTTTACAGTTGCTTCACAGCAATATAAATGTGAAAAAGCTTAGGCGTCCACGTCTTAGTTCGCCTTTTTGCCCACCTAAAATATTCATAAGTATTACAAGCAATCAAGAGGTAATGAACAATCAACAAAGTATCCTATTACACTAGCAACCCTGCAACCTGATGCTATCATAATTTTCAGCAATGTCAGGAATGCTCACGAACCCCCAACATTTGCCAGAAAACTTACTACTAACTCAAGGTATCTTCCAAATAAGCTTCAAAATTGTATTTTTTTTTAATGTTAAATTCAGTCCTCTATATCCGTAATACGCGCGGGAGGCTCAAACCTTTGTAGACTACTTTTTTTTGTTAATTAATCTACTATTAAATCACATATTAAAAATCCATCATCACCATCCTCACGAACAGAAATAGTTTTTGCAGTGCTACAATAATTATTAAAAAGTCGTTATAACAGCTATCCATACAAAATAATCCGTTAAAAATAACTTCGTCAAGATACATAATTTGTCAATTCCTAAAAAAATCACTGGATAACCGTTCAAAAGACAGTTTTAACGTGTGAAATGCAATGTCTCTTAAATTCTGCTAATGTTGTTGAACGTTTAAAGTGTCTAGGCATCGAATTGAAAACATTTATTCCTTTATAATATAATGAATTTTGTGTCAAGTCAAGAAATGTGGTGTTCTTATTTCAACCGCGTTTCTAGTATTATATCTATGATAATCACTTCCTCTTTCAATTCGATCACACAAATATCGAGGCAGCAAACCGTTAACTACTTTAAAAATGAACACCATAGTCAAATATACAATTCTTTGCTTCACCGACAACCATTGTAAGGCGTCTAGCATCAAAGTTGAGGAAGTGAATCTATTGCATCGCAAAATAAAACACAATATTTTACTCTGCAAACGCTGTAATCTCGATATTTGTGTTACATTGGCCAAAAATAAAATGGAAGGGCAAAAGTCAAGATGAGGAGAGATGATTGATTTGTATAGCTGTATTTTACTGGCAATAGTTAAATCGTTTTTCAATCGACATAGAATTCCATACTTCTTGACAATTTTCTTGATGACATTGTCAATGTGAGACTTGAACTTAAGTTTGTCATCAATAATCACGCCAAGATATTTAATCTCCTGAACGCGATCAATAGTCCCATCATCAATTACAACAGAGACGTTCTCATTTAATCGATTCCGCTGCAATGAATAACACATTATCATCTGCAAAAAGATTAATGTCGCAAAACCGTAAAACACGTCGCAAGTCATTAATATACATAATAAATAAAAGAGGCCTTAATACACTTCCCTGGGGCACTCCAAGGTTATTCCCCACGGGACAATAGTCGCTATATTCAAAGTCTGGCGGATAGAATCTCGGGAACCAATTGAGCTGTCAAATAGCGGAACCAATCGAGCAAATCACGGCCAACAACAGAAAAGAGCACATCAGCTATTGCTAACAAAACTTCGGCAACCCTTTTCTCGTTACTCAAGGCTCGCCTACGCAAACTGACACCATATTTGGGTTGAGGAAGTTTCCCCTATCCGATGATGCCAGTAATTTGCGTTCGATTAGCGGGGAAAGAATAATCAACGTTTTGTTTATAAAAGTCCATTGTACCTTTTCAATTGTTGGTCTAAAATATATTGAATTGGTTCCGCTTTATGATAGATCGAAATTCTATCCGCCAGACTATGAATATAGCGACTATACACGGGACTGGAAACAGAATCATTAAAAGCAGTCCGTTGAGTTCTGTCAGACAAATAGCTTTCAATCCATTTATATGCAGTGCTCGTAATTCCAAAGCGCTTGATTGTACTTAACTAGAAATTGTTTCAAAAGCGCGTTTCAGATCCAAAAAAACAGCAAAAATCGTATCTTTACGCTCCAAGATGTCTTTCCACTTTGCTATCACCAAATTCAACGCTGTTTCACAAGAATGACCTTCCCGATATACCGATTGTTCTGGTATTAACAAACTATTACTATTCAAATATTCCAACAGCTGGCCTTTAACAACAAGTTCTAAAATTTGCTCTAATGTGTGCAAACTCTTCGGCTTTAATCGTTCCAGTAACTTTTTGAATAGAAACCACTAAGGATTCCTTCCAAATTTGTGGCACATGTCCATTCTGCAATGATTTATTAATAAGGTCCAGAAAAATGTGGCAAATGACATGAAAGCAATCTTGAATAACTCTAGCATTAACATTATCTACTCCAGTCGATTTTCCTAATGAAAAACAAATAACTCTAAGTTCATCTAATGTAATTGGTTGAAAAACTTCAAATCTACAATTACTATTAATTGGCTGTTTTATTTCGTCAGGTTTATCGACCAATTCAATGGATGGATTAATCAATGAAACACTTTCAACAAAATAAACATTAAACTTAGATGCAATTACTTGTTCTAACTGTTCTAATGTGCCATTAAAAGTTATGGACCGCGTTTTGCAATTACTAGGTTTTAATAAAGATTTCAAAATTTTCCATAAATCTTTGTTATTGTTTTGATGCTGATCAATCTTCCTTTGAACATATTCACAACGAGTTTTCTTTATCGATTGTGAATACTTATTACGCGCGATTGTGTACCTATTCCAATGATTATCATTATTTGACTCACAAAACTTTTTGTTCCATTTGTCCCTTTTCCGTTTAAGACGCAAAAGATCAAAATTGCACCAGCTGTTCGAGTTTTTCAAAGAAACAAACTTTTGCTCAACTAGTTGATTGGTACACGTTTTCAAAACGTTATTAAGAACAGCTGTAGATTCGTCTAAGTTATCGGCCGCGAGTGGCAAATCCACGTTCCTCTCAACAAAATTCGAAACAGCTTGCTTGGAATATTTCCTCCAGCACTTCAATTTTACAAAATTATCGTTATCGTTAACATGGTCTAAGACATTAATCACTAAAGTCTCATGATCGGTTATTTTCAAATCAGTATCCGTAACTGAACAAATGGAATCAAAATTGGAATAAACGTGGTCAATTAAAGTTCTACTGTGCCTGGAAATACGCGGATATTCATCTACCGTTTGCTTTAAATTAAAAAACTCAGCTAAACGCTTCAAATGATTCGAATTATGGTTATCATGCCAATTAAAATCACCAGCCAATATATTTAATTTACTAGAATCAAGGAATGTCTCGAGCCAGTTCTCTAAAACTTCAACAACTTCAACGCTGGTCACTAGAACTGGGAGAATGATACAAAACACCATAATTACGCATCTTCATGCCACGTACAACTGTTATGCCCAAGAACCAGTTTTCATTAATAACTTCGTTGGTACGAAGGTTGAATTGAACTAATTCTTTGACATAAATAGCAACACCGCCAGTGTGTCTAGAATGTGATAAACAAGCAGCAATATATCCCGGAGTACTATGCTGATCAAAAGCTTCAGTTTCTACAATATGTGTTTCAGATAATAAAACTAAACGAGAACGTTTTTTCTCAACAATCTGACGTAATGCTACGTGTTGACAACCCCGCAATATTCAAATATAAAAAATCGAATTGATTCACATTCCTGGAACTTGGCTGCTATTTATTGAAACGCAAGCTGCTTTTCTTCTGATAAAATAGTCTTGTATAGAGCAAACATTCCGAGCTCAATGCGGCATGGTTGACGTCCATGTTCATTTTTCGTTCTTTATTCATTTTCAAACAATTAATTCGTTTCAATACAGTTGACGTACACTCCGACGTTTTGTGTTGTTGGCTGCACCTAGAGCATATATCACAATTTTTGCAATCCATGCTCTTGTGCCCAAATTCTCCAGATTTTAAGCACCTCAACACATTAATCGCGGGGCTATCGAGCACCGATCAAACCCTACATTTACTTTTTTCGCACATAACAAACATTTATACGTATCGAAATCGACTTCAATTACAACTTGTTATACGTGAAGCGTGGATTTTCAAACATGTTCACTACTTTTACATCATTAATAGCGATGTCTTCATTTTGACTTTTTAAGTAATCAATGAAGACATCGGAGGAAAACTGATCGCTTATGCCCACTATTTTCAATCTTGGCACCGAAGATTGCTTTCAATACCAGTTTACACATTATTTAGATTAGCTCCTGTTGCACACTCAACAATAATGGAGTCATCTTTACCATTCCTGAAATTACTGATTTTGTGTGTTTTTGGATCTAACTGTGTTTTCAAAAACTTACGAGTATCTTCGCAAGCTTGTTTGGACTCTTTTGGTTTGATCACAATGACCGGACGAGTCTTACGATTACTCTGTTTGTTACTGTTACTATTAATGTTACTATTAGTTTTACTTTGACTAGCACAACTATGTATTTTTACAACATCCGCAAAACTCGCATTTTCTTGAAAAACAACATCATCATCATCATTATCACTATTTTGTATTTTACGTTTTTGCGTCTGGTATTTTGGTCCGATTCTGACTGAATCGTCCTAGATGAACTGCGCTGATCATTCTTTACAGCTAATTGGTTTTCCGCATCAATTTTAAAAAATTAACTAATTATATTATCCAATTTCTCACAAATTAAATTTTCAAGACCATTTACATTTATTCTAATGTCTGCTATCCCGCTTTTAACCGCGATGTCCACCTGAGCAGCAATGTGATCTCGCATGCCAGTGATCGAGTCCGAGAGTTGAAAAACCTTCTTCATCTCTTCCTCTATCCGTATGACGCGCGAGATCAGATCATTCTCCTCATCACAACTCTGATCTGATAGACAACTAGTACAGATAAATAGTATGCTAATTATTTTTCAATAGTTACTCAGTTTTATCCTCCAGAATATATGGACGAGAATAATGAGCACACGAATAAGCTTAAGGGGGTAGTACACTTTGAACGTCCAAAAAGTAAGGCATTTTCGTAAATTTTTTTAAGCAATAAAACACGGTGGGAGAGCAAATATGTTATAACCCATTTATTAGTCATCCTTCGAACTACAATTTGTATTGTTTGAACTCGATTGGCGTCTCCCGTGCCCGCGCACCTCGCGCAAAAGTCGGAAAACGGCGTGAGAAAATACTCCTTTCCATGTGATCCTGGAACATAAATAGAACAAAAATCCTGATTAGTAATGAAATTTGGGTTAGAAAAACGTATTCCGATTTTTTTTTTAATTAATTTTTTCAAAAGTTGTGGCCTTAGGAAAAAAAAGTTCATTTTTTCACCCTAAAAATGCTTACAAAATCGTGGATTAAAAATCCATTTTTGACAAAATCGAAAATGTGGTTACGTATTTCTAAGAAGAATTTAATTCTGAACAAGAAAACTTAGGCGGTATCCAAATTTTACGATAACTGGTTAGAGTTATTTCCCACGCCAGTTTGAAAAACCCCGTTTCGAGATAAACGCGTTTAAAGATAAAATCTCTCTCTCTCAGCGCGCCGGTACATGTTTTAGGAAATCGCTTCGTAAAGCGGTAAGGCATATTCTGGCGGACTTGGAGTCTTTTCTAAATTAAAGTATACATCCCAAGGAACATTTTAGGCCAAAAAAAATGCATTTTTTTGAAAAATCAAAGTGTACTCCTCCCTTAAGTAAGTACTGACTATTTAATGGTAGATTGACTGTGCTACCAAGGGAAGGAGAGGGCTCCATAAATCCGCGACCCATCAATTTTGAATACAGATGCACCCTTGTAAGTACGAAAACTAGGCAAATCCAAGAATATTTTAATGCATGATTCATTGAAAAATAATTTTATTTTTCAAAAACACAACAACACATTGTATCAACCACATGATCACATCACTATTTAAGGTGAACCCTGATGATACAAACCTAACCTTCTAACAAAATCTCCCTGTCGTGATCTTTGTGAGGATGTAGAGGTGTACTCGGTCTCTAATACTGCAGAGATCACGCTCCTGACTGTAAGGAAAATTATACAGTGAGAATGAACGGCCACTCCCAGTCAGTCATTCAGATGATTCGGGTCAATCACGGAGTAGAAATCATTCATATGTGCAGTGAGCTACTTAGTGTGACTGATACGTAAAATAAATAACTTACTTTTTCATTCAACCAAAGTGTGTTCTTACTTCGTACGTGAAGTTTATGGTTTTCAGAGTTGGTAGAAAATACTATACTTATATCAACATGAAGATTAAGGGCAATTATTTATTAGATTGTTTGTAACGCTAGAGTACACCAGTATGAGAATTGAACAGAAGTTGAAATTGAGCAAAGGACCATTACCATTACTCCTATACCAAGCTCACATTGATAGATGAGGGGATTTGAGGTATGTAGCCTATGGATTTGAATTATATTTAATTCAATCCGAAAACAGGGAAAAAACCTCAGGTTTTGATAAATTATCATCTAAAACAAATGATCCACTAGCGGAAACATTCAAATTTCGTGTCCTTATTCGGATCCTTTGTATATTTGACAGCTCTGGCCAAACTTGACATTGAAATATATTTTCTCCATGTTTTAAACAGTACTTGATCAATGTTTCCTATGAATCCGATGCAGTTGGGTTGTATAAGATGTCTTCCGATGGAATTTGTCGTTACATCACCTTTTTTTAAATTTTATTTTTTTCTGTAAGTGGTTCACTTAGGAGATAGGAGAAAGGGTCCATGAAAGGTAAATTTTCTTCTAGTAAAATATAGCTAATAAACCAAAAACAAACAGACGATAAAGTCGAAGTTCCCAAAATAATCGGGTGAAATTTTTCTGGTGCTAGGTGTTTCCCATATAAGGTCTCCGATGAAATTTTCCTTAAACCTGACACCGTGACACTGGAAGTTCCCTAAATTATATATTAAATTATCCTCAACTTAACTTAACCTAAAATATACTAAACATGACGAAAAATGTGGGAGCATACGTAAACAAATCATGAAAACTTACGACAGTACTCAAGATAATTTTTCAATGAAATGATTTTAAAATTGAATCATAGAATTTTTAATAATTGAAATTACATCTTTATATGATTAATTCAAGCATAACATTTGACTTTGTGACAGGTACAATGATACTCTATGCCCAGGGACGTTGAGAACATTTCCAAACCGCTAGATATTATAGACCGGACCGAGAATCGTACCCACCGCCTCCAGCTTGGGAAGCTAGCAAACTCTATCCTTGATTAATTCTAACTTTTTGCAAACACAATGCCACTTTTGCATGTGCCTTTATCCAAACCAAAGTTATTTCAAAATGAAGAAACAATCAAAATCCGAACTCATCTGGCATTTTCTCGTTCACTCTCTATAGCTTTGGCTTGATCACTTATTGTTCGTGCTACAAGTCATTCAAACACTCGTTTCGTCCCCAACCAAAGAAAAACTGGGTGCCAACATTCACGGGACCAACTGACATTTCCTGGCAATGCAATGGCGACAAGTTTTATCCTTGGAACTTTTCACCCCGGTTATTATACCTCGTCTGAGTTCGGACCGGATTAGATCGGTGGCAGCTATCGCACAAACAAAACTGAATTCACGAGAAGTAAAACTTTTGTCGCCAACACGTTCATACTATAACCATTGCCAAACAGATCAAAAGCGAATATCTGAACCAGCAAAAACCAATGAATGGTTCTATCCCGCTCGAATGCTCATCTCACTTGGAAGATAATGAATTCAACTCATTAACAGTTTTTTGGTTCGTTTTTGGTCTTGCAAGATTTTTTCCAGGGAAGGGACCCCTGGGGCGAGTTGACCAGAAAATGGAAAAGTTGACACAGAAGAATTCACTGCTTATGATAGTGTTTTCTTAGATCCAGCATTAGCCGACGGGCCACCAAGGAGAGCCACGTATAGGGAAAAACAGTACAAAATGCATGCCCACTCTTATTTTAGGACTTTGTGTTCAGATATGCTTGTTAAAGTGTTTAATAACATGCTATGAATACCCGCGGCAGATCTTTTAACCCAACGGGTGCATTTTGGACTATCTTCCCCTTCTAACTCTAACTAGAACATAGGTATATTTAGAATAGATAATGTGATTATCTTAGCCAGTGCTGTAAATTATCAAAATCAATTGAACATTTTTGAACTGCTATTCGCTATCAAAAGGACCTCCTTCGAATTGGTGATATCAGTTTGCTTAGTCATTTGAAGAAGGCATGGATCATTCTGATTTGAGAAACGCTTGATATCATTCAATTTAGTGTAATCTACATACAAACGGAGCTGTGATCGACATTCCGGCGAAAAATCTAAGCCAACCCGACACCAACTTGACTTCTATCAAACCCCAACCCGATGTTGACCCGACACACACACAAAATTGACATCATTGGGTCATTGGGTCGACATCTACATTAAATTTGCCTTATATTGATCCTACGGCGTGTCGACATGTCTGTTCGGGACCATTTTGCTGGGTTTCTTCCATGCTCCACTGTCGTATATCCAATTATAGTGAGTGACTCAATTGACAGTGACGACGAGGTCCGAATGAAAAAGGGGCTCTTCAAATGATGGGCACGAGAGAATTCTTTTTCACAGAATCGATTGAATGGTTCTATTGGTTCATCTTCAATCGAATGATATGAAAATTAACAGCACTGATCTTAGCTATGTATCAATGGAGACGCATGGTAGTCTATTCGCCTAGGTACTGGTGATAACTTCAAAAACATATAACTCAAAATCAAAAACAAAAAAAGCATACATTTTCAAGGAATCATGAAATACAACATTCCATTTTTGATTGCACGTGCCAGCAACACACTTCCTTGGACAACTTAATTTGATATTTTTTTAATGTTTATGCATCACTAGAAAGAGGAAGACCTAGATCTTAAAATGCAATCAAAACTCGAATCAATAAGAGTGAAGTTTTCTTTTTTATACGATTTTCATCACTGATGTCTTCTAGAACGCTTCTTCATTTTTGTTTTACTTTATTTGAATAGTGACAATTATTGCTTTTAAGGTGGGTATACATTCAGATAAAAAAAAAACTTTTTTATGTCTTGGTAAAATTGATGAACGTCTATGAAAACATTGTAGATTAATTGATTTTAAGAAAGCTTGCGCGAGACAAAAGATTTATATCTCTCAAGTGGACGAAGTGGGTGAAAATTGAGTACAAACGGTAGCACCCCCTTATAAAGTGTTTTTACACGATAACTTTTTTGTTTGAATTTTTAAATTTTGTAAATGTTGTACAATGTTGTAAGTGCTTTTTAAATCCACATTTTTGCAGAAGGAAACCAATTGTTATCTCTTCGTTTTAAGGTTTTCCTTCTTTTTTATAATGTTTTTAACATTATCTTTAAGGGGATGTAACTTACAGATTCTTCGATCGGTAGTCGATCAGTGCAGACGTTACTCCTCCCATCCGCACAAGATTTTCTTTATCTTTTGTGCGAGAGGTGCATATTATGACGAAGGCCTTGGTACGGACTATTGTGCGTGCGAGTGTGATACTTTTTTTTAACAATAGAAGCCGCAATCAAGGTTTTTTTTCCTCTGTTCGGGACCTAGCACCACTGCGACCAGTAATTTGATCTATTGTAGTATATCCGTGCCCTCCGTTAAGTGCATGTCGTATTACTCCATCACTATTGAGAAATTATGAAGTATTCGATTTTGTTTTTACACACACTTAGAAAAGTCCATGTAAATTAAAGTGCTCTGAGAGCGACATATACGAGCGTCAATTTCGACATAAATTTGAGTTATAACCGACGCGAAATATATTTCAATCAAACGTACTTTTCGACGTGCAACAAACTTTTCAGTCTCGGAGCACTTAATATTATATGACGTGTTTGTTTACGTCTCATATTTTATGCCAAAGACGAATTCCGTCACGTGTAAAATTAGTTATTTCTAAGTGTGCAGTTGTCATTCTTGTATTTATCGCAAAGATCCGACTCTAATTGAAAAGTCCCGCTATTTATACCCTTCGGAGTTTTGAAACACCCTCCAAAGGTGCGCCCCTTTATGGTGAAGGTGAATCTTCTATCCCCACACCCAGCCGGGGGCGTTAGACAAGTAGAACTGCGAATAATTTGATCAAATCTCATGCTCCGTTATGGTGCCCTTTATGCAGTGATGCCACATATCCAGATTTATCTGTAATCATACAGATTTTTTTCTTCAATATTTTGATACAGATATCTGTTTATACAGATTACAGATTTTTTAAAAATATGCAGATTTTTCAAATAAAGGGAATATATTAGGTATTGTTTTTTTTTTATATCTATTCATTCCGATAAATAATCGTTTCTTCCTTTTGAGAAGCTTGAATTTTATCTGAGCATCAAAACCAAATCGTATTTTTCACTAAATAAATTATTATTGTTTTAGCTTCGAATGGATTTGGAATCTTTCTAATGGACTTCTGATGTTCAGACGTTGGAAGGGATATTAGTTTCCCTTTCTATTTGTTTAATTGACCATGTCACATGGTGACAGAAACGAAGATTAATTGAATATATTTGTTGTCAAATCGGGAACAAACCATTTTATAAAAAAAAAACCACAAGGTGTTGATTACAGTTTGTGAGTCGAAGAGTCAACTGGATATTTTTATATTTGAAAAGCGTTATTGCACAAATAAATAATATTGCATGCAATTCGACTAAACTTCCTGTAAAAGTTCTGTGTTATGTCCAATGTCCAGATAGAGGTTTTCGTAATCTCAGACATAAAAAAAAAATCTAGGGAATTGTGATAGTTACTTCATTAAGGAAATTTTCAGTCGGAAACAGATTTTTCTCTCGTAACTGATACTTAACGTTTTGTTTTTTCAGGCAATAGAAGCGATACAAAACACTTAAACAAATCAAGATTGTAGCATTTCAAGATTTTTACAATCGACAAATTCTTTAGAAAGCAAACTTTGGTAATTTTTCATGATTCCAAACATTGAACATACTCCATCTGAACTATGAATTTGCTCAATGGAGATTTAAATCCGCACTGAGACCAAAATACATAATTTTAAATAGATTTTTTTACAAATTTTGGGCAGCCAGATACAGATTAAAAAGATTTTTTGCGATGAAAATACAGATTTTAATTAGATAAAATGTGACACCACTGACTTTATGTTGTGAAGACTAGTACTTCAAAAAAGGTAACTTTTGAGCCAAGACAGGGAGTCCTCAACAAGTTAAGGGAACAAGATGCACTAGATATTCACAACAGTTACAGCAAAATATCACATAGACGCTCTTATTCAAACTTACTCCTCAAGGCTTAGCGGACGATGCCCTGTGCGTAATTAGTATTTATTTTGTTTTATTTGGATATACAAAATGTTTGAAGCCATGCGTCATCAAAACCATAATTTGCAGCACCACAAATACACTTTTCAACAATCTTCAATTTGAACGTATTCACCAAATCATTATACCCAAAAGCGTATTCCCGATACTTCGACGCATATTTTTCTCTTTTCAAACAATTCATCCTCCTCCTAAATATCACTTTTCATCGCTTGGCTTTTTCAAATCACTCTGTGCACAAAAGCAATGCACATCACAAAAACCGAACAAAAGATCAGCGCGGTCGAGCAACAAAGGGAAACTAGAGCACACCAGGCACCTAAGCAACAGGAGAGAAAACATCAGCACGAACCATTCCGAATCAAATTATCGCGCCCGGGACACAAAACTATTCAAAAATTAAATACGAAACTATTACTCGCGAACGATGCTCCAAATTTCTGTTCCGGGAGCATAAGTGAAGATAAAAATCAAACGACATCTCTTCTGATGCTTGCAATCTGATCAGGCAAAAGCTGCCGAAAACTACGAAAACGAACGCACGCACAAAACATAGAGTAAACTTAAAACACAATCGTATCCGAAGGGGTTCCATTGGCTTGCAAATTAAAATCGATGGACTCCGTAGTACCCAGTTTATAAAAAAAAAAACAAAATCCTAATTACTAACGGAGCCTTTGAAGTACCACGGCGCCCTCCACATTATAAAGCCCTTACTGCGCTAACCGAAACAATAGCGCAGTGAACTTTCACTTCTCCGAGGCACTCGGTTGGCCTTCTTAAGTTTCAAGTAGGTCGAGGCTAAATAAGGGTGGAATTATGGTAACTGAACTCCTCCAAAGGCGCACCCCTTTGTCAGTCAAATTTGGATTCCTTAGCAACAAAATTAAGGAATGACACAGATAATGACCATGCATCAGAACCCTAGTCTTAACCACTTCAAACTAGGGAACAACGAATAGAAGATTAGGAATCACATAGATGAAGACTAACTAGCTCATTTTTTTCCTTGTTTCAAGATCATCCTCGGTGGACTCATGTCACTATCGACAAGGCATAAAAAGTAACAAGGGCTAAGATGTGTTCCTTGGAGTAATGAAAAATTCTCGTGACATTTATAAAAGACAATTGCATTCGTTCCAGCTGGGTTTATTAATTTATTTTTTCAGCCGTTCGATGCTCGAAAATATTTGGATTTATATTGTAATGAAATACTTTTTCAGCCTTTGTTCAAGCTAGATCTATTGAATTAAATTATTTAAGGTTATGTTCAACTCTTAGATGATGGAACATCTTTAGATTCACTTACTTTGTCCTGAACAGTGGAAGTTTGTTGTTTAAAATTTATTTTCAGCCCCTCGATGTTGGAATTGAGGCTTAAATCACGATTTTAGGGGCTGAGGGTTTGGAATCTTTAATCGCGTTTATTCATTTAACTAGGGCCTAAATCACGATTTAAGCAGTGCAGTGTTCAGGGGTTCAAAATCTTTAATCGCGTACCAAATTTCAATATTTCCCTGCAAATTTAATTTCTTCTTCTAATTTATTACTGAGTTCACATATATTCACTTTTTTTATAAATTTAGTTTATAAAATTGTGTCTTCATAAAACTAGCGTATTATGATGTTATCTAATACATGCTGGAATATGTTGAATTTATCAAATATGAATAAAACATTAAATAACTCAAAAACCTCTTTTAAGGTAGTGCTGAGAGAAAATCAATTATATTTTTTTTAGGGTTAAGATGAAGAAACATGGTGTCTTGAGCAAAAATAATCAAAATACATTGTTCTGCAACTTTGTCGAAACCACAAACCCATTATCTTGAAAATTCAGAATGGTAGAATTTCGATGTGTAATACTAGCTAAGTAAAAATTTAAATGATTATTTCAAAAGATCGGGAGTATCATTTTAAGAATCTTCCTTAAAGATACCAAACCCCTAAAATGACAAGAAAGGTGAGAAAGTATTTTTTTATGAACGGCGCTACCATGCGTTCAAGGCCTTGATGTATTTTTTTTCCTTTGGTTTGTTTTTTCCGTCGATCTTGTTTTCCGTGCTGAGCACCAATGCTACCGACGTGCCAGGAAGGCAGCTCCCACACCTGGACCCTACCTATCGACCCATCAGCTCATGAACCGGGGACCAACGGCTTTACTTCCCTTCCGAAGGAAGGCGTGATCATAGATGTTATACCTCAGAACATCCCGGCAGCGCCGACTGGGGTTGAACCCAGGCCTGCTGGGGTGAGAGGCAATCACGCTTACCACCACACATTCAGCGCCGCTAATTTGTATTATGTGGATTACAGAAATTTCATTGTGAACTTTCTAAAAAATTATCGAGAAAAAAATGTGAAGAATTCATAACAATTTCTTTAATCAACATAAACAAATTGAATATCATTAAAAGCTTTATTTTTGTCCCTTTCACTAATATTCATATAAATTTAGTAAACTCATCAACATAAAAGTAATGATTAAGTATTTCTCTGTATTGCCCATATCAAGTTTGTTGCACATTTTCGATAGTGTTCGACGACTCTATAATTTTTACAAAAGTCAAAAGCACGTTGTTAAAGAATATCCTATCCCATGTGTGTACACATTCATTACTTAAGGTTTCCCATTCATACATTCATCTAAAACTCATCCAGCTAACGAATCATCTTCCATTCATTTCTATCACCACTTTTGCTAGCTGCCGTTTTCTTTCGTCTTTTGTCAACACTGAAGTGGTACCCACTCCTCACGAGCGAGCACAAATCGCTACAGTTTCGCCTCATTTAAATGTCACCCAATTATCTTAAACGAGCAGCACGCGCGACATTTCCACCCAAACCTCACCTCACTAGTATGCCGCATGCCCGCGTTTGTTGCAAAATGGATGCATCAGGGTCGGACGGATGTCGGATGCATTCTCCCGATGCACCGTAGGTACTTGGTATCTACACACATACATCGAGCAAGCCGCTTCGCAGCACGCGATAATGCGTCGCCCGGGAAATGAAGAGCTTGATGAATTGGTACATTCATTCACTCGCTCGTTCGTCCACCGCGAGTGCCGTCTGCTTGGTGAAGTGCAGGGGAGCGAGGGATGCCGCGACCAGATGTGATGACGACCACGGTTGTCGTACCAACGTACCAACGACAACGACGACGACGATGTCGGTTGTAACTGATTGAAGGTGGAAAGGACGGCAAACGGTGTCGTTCGTCCTTCCGTTCTCGTTTGTCAACGCCGTTTCTGCATCACGCCGCACACCGCTGCTGCTGCTGGTGTTGTGGCACACTCGGCGTATGGCAAATGACGGGTACGAGTGGTATCTCATATAAATCTTCAACCACTGCCATCAATCACGTGGCTAGAGGAGATTTCACGAGCGAGTGAGAGTGTGGGAGTTACTCAAGAGAAACATTGTTGAGATTACTTGGTTGGGCGAGTCTAGGGATCCGGGTGTAATTTAAACCAGTCACACGCACGCAGCCAATGAGTGTGAACGTGAAACTTTGCGGGTTTATTGCATCAATTGGTTATTTACCTCTGAGAAGTTTCTTCCACTAACTACAACCTTGTGGTTATGATGATGGGACTAATAAATGTTACCAGCATGTTTCTGCTTTCATTGTCATTAATTAATTTGGATTTCATGCTCATGGTAACATACAGGAAATTTTATAACTTACGAACCGAGTCCTTTCCTTAAATGCCCAGTATGTCATGCAGGAGGAAAGCGGTCGACTCTAGGAATTCTCCTGGTTTGAAAATTTCTCACCTTTCTTGGGGAAAAAAAACTGAAGATCTATGAAGTTCCTTGAAGTTCTACAACGTTCCCTGAAGTTTCACTAAATTCCCTGAAGTTCTTTGAAATAAAATTATGTTCTTTTAAAATTTACGAATTGCCCTTGACTTCTAAAAAAGAAGTTACCTGAAGGCTCAGTTTTATAAATCAGAAATTTCCATGCGGATGAAGTGTTCAAAAAAATTCGTGACAAGACTTCTAACCGATCGGTTGTGTTTGTCTACCGTGGAGCAATAATAATTCGAATATGGTGTGTTGATGTGGCTGCTGTTAGCTTGTTAGGTCTATTGTTTCTTGTGAGACAATAGAATAATAATACATATAAATCCAAACCGTTACGGAAACACAGGAGAAAATGTAGGAAACTCGTGCCATGCGGGTTCACTTCGGTCCTGGAAAAAAAAATAACCAACGGATTATGAAATATTCCATTTCATTTGGATGAAGATGGATTAAACCCAGCAGCTTTCTTGCCTATGTACAAAGATCCAAAGGAACATTGCATTTTGCGCTGCTACTGCGGTGGTCAGGTATAACCGGATCTGTAATCTTCCACCGGAGATTGGGGACAAACAAATATTTATTGTGCTTTTGAAGTAGGGTATTTTCAACGGATGGTTCGTGAAAAGTACGGTTCAGAGACAAGATTCCCTACTTGGACGTCAGTTTGTGGCGTCCACATGGACATTAAGCACGACCAGGCCTGAACATACTCATTACAGCTAAAGTACTACTTTTCGAAATTATGAAACTATGAGATATAATTATAATAATTTGTATATGCAAGACGAAAGTAGAGGAGGTAAAGTTTGTGTACGACACATAAAATCTGTCAATTTTAGTGATTAGCTATAACGAATAGTACGCACTCATGACGATTACTCATTACAATGCATTACAGCATTACAGCTCATTATAGCTAATTGTGACCCTCTGAATGCAAAATTTACTGGTTTTATGTGTCTTACTCATTCCGTCTCGCACGCTGAGCCGATCAAGTCGCATCGGTCTCGTTGTACGACACTAGTATTTGAGTTTTTGAGTTTTTCCCCACGCGAGGGTTTTTTCTCGCCAAAGTTAGTTGGCATAGTGCTTATACAACTAGTGCGCGAGTGAGGAAGCCGTTAACCATACGCTGAGCGCTTTGCTTACGGTCCAGCTTTAATCACCATCATCGCATCATCACATCATCCCATTGATAGCAACAACGAAAGCACGTTAAATTGCCTACCGAGGCGACCGAGGAATACCAGCTATCAGGTTATCGACCCTACAGCCGTTGGGGCAAACAATAACCTCGCACCAGTCATCTGCCGCCTCAGTGTAATAGGTATACCGTGTCGCTTTGTTTTCACCAGTATCGCATCTCCCCGCATGGTCCAGTATTAGATTAGGTTGGGTCATAATTAGGGTGATTCAAAATTTTGTAAATAGTATGTATCTATATTTTTTTTTCTCTTGGTTTTTTTTTTCTCGTACTATTTATAAGTAGAGCATAGTTAGGGTGATCCAAAAACTTTTTTTTTTTTTTTTTTTTAGTATATATATATTTTTTTTCTTTTTTTGGTTTTTTTTCCTTCTTTCGTATTACTCTTTATTAGAGTAAAACTATATAATTTATTTTTGTATTTTTTTTTTTATTTTTTTATTTTATTTTTTTTTTGCATTTTTTTGATACTATTTGAAATTACTGTAATTATTTGTAAAATATTTATTAAAAACACCATTGTGGCGATATTTAACCGCAATGGATGAAAATGATAAAGGCGGGGGATGGTCGCTTTCCATCTCAGACGACGAAACTCTTAATTCCTCACACGAAAGTCTCGAGGAAGTTGTGGAAATGGAAACCCTTGACGTCCAAGTTGACTCGCTCTCCAGCAAAAATACTGGAGCATATCCCAAGAATAGGTATTCCCCACAACCCTCTCCCCCACCATCACCTCCTCGTCCTGCACCCCCCACACCATTGCCCCCAAAAATCTCTGCGCTGCCCCGCCTAAAGGCTTACCCAGAAGCCTCGAAAGGCCCATGGGTTGTTTTTTTCCGGCCCAAACAAAAACCTTTGAATATTCCGAGGATCTCTAAGGATCTAACAACACATTTTTCGGCCGTTACCGATATTTTCAAGGTAACACCAAAAAAACTGCGCGTTACCGTTGATGACCGGAAGCAGGCTAACCAAATTGTTGCGTGCGAGCTTTTTTCATTGGAATACCGAGTCTACATACCCAGTAGTGAGGTAGAAATTGAAGGAGTGGTCACCGAAGCGAGTTTGACTAGTTATGATTTCTTGGGTCCCGATTCCTTCGGAATCTTTAAAAACCGTGCTCTGCCGAAGGTGAAGATATTGGACTGCCTTCAAATGCAGTCAGTATCGGTAGTAGGCTCCAAAAAAACTTATTCCTTGTCAAACTCGTTTCGTGTGACCTTTTCGGGTTCAGCGTTACCTCACTACGTCGCTATTGGCAAGGTTCGGCTGCCTGTACGTCTGTTTGTACCTCGGGTAATGAACTGCTCGAAATGTAAACAACTTGGTCATACATCGGACTACTGCTCGAACAAACCACGCTGCGATCAGTGTGGCGAGCAACATCAAGAGGGCCCTTGCGGTGCTCCTCCAAAATGCGTGTACTGCAAGGAAAGCCTACATACCCTGACTGACTGCCCGAGGTATAAACAGCAGGGAGAAAAACTTAAGCGGTCTCTGCAAGCTCGCTCCAAGAGAACTCTAGCAGAACTCTTGAAGAATACCGCTTCATCTTCTCAGACCACACCAAAAAGCAGTAACACGTTCTCCATTTTGCCAGTTGATGATCTAGACTCTGACTCAGAGGTCGGTGAGGGTAGTCCGTTTGTCTTTAAAGGCAATACGAGAAAACGAGCAAAACAACACAACACCGAAAAGCCTCGTAAGGCCACTCGTACGGACCACCCTTCCACCTTGGAAAAATCAAGAGGTAACGGAAATGCACCGAAGCCCATTCCACCGGGTTTTCAACCTTGTAATTATGACAAGAACTTTCCGTCACTTCCAGGATCATCTAAAACCCCAGATGTCCCAGTTTTTCGGCCAGAAAAGCAGCTGAATAATCAGCAAGAACATGCCCCCATGTTCACGTTTTCTGGTATTGTGGATAGCTTCTTCAGTATATTCAATGTCTCTGACTCAACGAGGAGCATTATTAATTTAGTGCTGCCAATGGTGAAAACTCTTTTGAAGCAACTAGCTTCTAGGTGGTCCTTCCTTGCATCGATCATATCCTTTGATGGATAATTCTCCGAATGAGGTCGGGGATATGATCTCTGTTCTTCAGTGGAACTGTAGAAGTCTTATGCCAAAACTTGACACATTTAAATTTTTAGTTAACAATTTACTTTCTGATGCATTTGCCCTTTGTGAAACATGGCTCTCTTCAGACAACGATCTTGCTTTCCACGATTTCAACATTATTCGCCTTGATCGGGCAGATTCGTATGGAGGGGTGCTTCTGGGGATCAACAAGCTCCATTCCTTCTACAGAATCGATCTGCCTTCGGTGACAGGCATTGAAGTTGTTGCATGTCAGGTTAATATTCGAGGTAAATGCCTTAGTATTGCCTCAGTATATCTTCCACCGCGAACTGCGATTTCTCGTCAAAGTTTCTCGGATATCTGCACGGCTATGCCAGAGCCACGGTTGATCTTGGGAGATTTTAACTCTCACGGTACAGGCTGGGGGGAACTGTACGACGACAACCGCTCAACCTTGATATACGACATGTGCGACTTCTTCAAAATGACAATTCTAAACACCGGGGAAGCAACACGAGTAGCCAAACCTCCAGCAAAAATAAGCAGATTAGACCTCTCACTTTGCTCGAGTTCACTATCGTTGGATTGCTCGTGGAAAGTAATTCAAGATCCCTACGGTAGTGACCATTTGCCAATCAAAATTTCTATTACCAATGGTTCATCTTCTACTCGCTCGGTCGACATCGCGTACGATCTTACGAAAAACATTGACTGGCGAAAATTCGCGACCGCGGTTCTTGATGCCAGTCAATCGGTTGACGTACTTCCTCCGCTGGACGAGTACTCCTTTCTCGCGTGTGTCATCATCGATTCTGCGCTGCAAGCACAGACGAAACGTGTTCCGGGTGTTTCCGTCCGCAAGCGACCTCCCACCCCGTGGTGGGATAAGGATTGCACCGACGCGAACAGCGAGAAGTCCGCCGCGTTTAAACGCTTCCGCAAACACGGCAAGGTCGGGGATTTCGAGCGGTACACCGACCTCGAGAAAACTTTTAAGGACTTAATTAAAGCAAAAAAACGCGGTTACTGGCGTCGGTTCGTCGATGGTTTGTCGCGAGAGACTTCCATGAGAACACTCTGGAATGTCGGCAGGAGAATGCGAAACGCGTCTACACCGATTAACGAAGACAAGGAGTACTCGGACAGATGGATTTTCAGCTTCGCGCGGAAAGTTTGCCCGGATTCGGTGGCGGTTCAAACCAACGTTCGTGATCGTCCGTCGGGTAATAACGAAATAGATTCCCCGTTTTCGATGGTGGAATTCTCACTTGCTCTCCTTTCATGTAACAATTCAGCTCCAGGAATGGATAGAATCAAGTTCAACTTGCTTAAAAATCTCCCAGATGTCGCGAAGAGACGCTTGTTGAACTTATTCAATCAATTTCTGGAGCACAACATTGTTCCGGATGACTGGAGACAAGTAAGAGTTATCGCCATTCGAAAACCCGGTAAACCCGCGTCGGATTATAACTCGTACCGTCCCATCGCGATGCTGTCCTGTATACGGAAATTGTTGGAGAAAATGATTCTTTTTCGTCTAGACAAATGGGTCGAGTCGAATGGTTTACTTTCAGATACGCAATTTGGATTTCGGAGAGGCAAAGGAACGAGCGACTGTCTTGCGTTGCTTTCAACTGAAATTCAACTGGCCTATGCGCAAAAACAGCAAATGGGTTCAGTTTTCTTGGACATTAAGGGGGCTTTTGATTCTGTTTGTATCGATGTCCTTTCGGATAAACTCCACGATAGTGGGCTTTCACCAATTATAAACAACTATTTGAGCAACTTGTTGTCTGAGAAATATATGAGCTTTTCTCATGGAAACTCGACAACTTCACGAATTAGTTACATGGGTCTCCCCCAGGGCTCATGTTTAAGCCCCCTTCTTTATAATTTTTATGTAAAAGACATTGATGGTTGTCTTGATGAAAATTGCTCGCTAAGGCAGCTTGCAGATGACGGTGTTGTGTCCGTTATAGGGCCAAGTGCACCGGACCTGCAAGGACCATTGCAAGATACCTTAGACAATTTGTCTACTTGGGCTATGAAGCTGGGTATCGAATTCTCTCCGGAGAAAACTGAGTTGGTTGTTTTTTCTAGGAAGCATCATCCTGCACAGTTACAGCTTCAACTAAAGGGTAGAACAATCACTCAAAGTATATCTTTCAAGTATTTAGGTGTCTGGTTCGATTCCAAAAGCACGTGGGGAAAACATATTGCGTATGTGAAACAAAAATGCCAACAAAGAATCAATTTTCTTCGTACAATTACTGGAACTTGGTGGGGAGCACACCCGGAAGATCTGATCAGGTTGTATCGAACAACCATCTTGTCGGTTCTAGAGTACGGTAGCTTCTGTTTTCAATCCGCGGCGAAAACACATATCCTGAAGCTGCAACGGGTTCAATACCGTTGCCTCCGAATCGCGCTTGGCTGTATGCACTCGACGCATACGATGAGCCTCGAAGTACTTGCGGGTGTTCTCCCACTGACAGATCGTTTCGCGGAACTGTCCTTCCGGTTTCTTATCCGTTGTGAAGTAATGAACCCATTGGTAATAGAAAATTTTGAGAAGCTGCTCGACAGAAATCCTCAAACAAGATTCATGAGTCTCTATTACGAGTACATGACGCTGGAGATTGGCCCTTCTTCATTCAATTCCTCTCGTGTTTGCCTCCAAGACTTTTATAGTTCCTCTGTAAATTTTGATCTGACCATGTTGCAAGAAATCCGTGGAATACCAGATCACCATCGGTCGATGGTTGTTCCCTTAATTTTTGCAAACAAGTACCACCATGTTAGTAACAATAAGAGTTTTTTCACAGATGGGTCAACTATAAACGCTTCCACTGGATTTGGAGTATTCAACGAATTTCATAGCGCCTCATATCAACTGCAAAAACCCTGTTCCGTATACGTTGCGGAACTAGCAGCCATATTTTACGCAGTAGAGCAAATTGCCTCACTACCATCTGATCACTATTTTATTTTTACTGATAGCCTTAGCTCGTTGGAGGCTATTCGATCAATGAGGCCGATGAAGCACTCCTCGTATTTCCTGACCGAAATCCGAGCTAAATTGAGTACTTTATCTAACTGCTCCTATACTATCACCTTAGTTTGGGTCCCATCTCATTGCTCAATTCCGGGCAATGAGAAAGCGGACTCGCTAGCTAAGGTGGGCGCTATGGAAGGCGATATTTTTGATCGACAAATCGCCTTTGCGGAATTTTTCTCAATTACCCGTCAGCACGTCCTCACCAACTGGCAACAAAAATGGAATGAGAGTGATCTGGGAAGATGGTTACGTTCTATTCTCCCACAGGTGTCGAACAAGCCATGGTTCAAAGGATTGGACATGAGCCGTGACTTTATACGGGTCATATCAAGGCTCATGTCCAATCACTACTCGTTAGACTCGCATTTCTTCCGAATCGGGCTCGCAGGCAGCAATTTGTGCGCTTGTGGTAGTGGCTATCACGATATCGACCACGTACTTTGGTCATGTACCCTCCATTGTGTTGCTAGATCCGAATTATCCGCATCCCTCAGGGCCCGAGGAAAACAACCCATGCGGCCCGTTAGAGACATCTTGGCGAGCCGAGATCTCGACTATTGCAATTTAATATATGTGTTTTTAAAACGGATAGATCTGAGGATTTAGTAGTTAGTGTCATCTTGTGTTCCCCCAAGTTGTTAGCTGCCCATCGGTGTACCCCCATGTTTGTCTTTTTCATCAGTTGGTCGCTTAGTTCGAGATCAAGAGCACATTGCTCTCCAAACCTTGTGTTCTCAATCCCTACCCTGCCATCCATTTGTTACAATTTGTTACCCCTAACCTCGAGATAGCCGCGAGTAATCGGCCCCCGCTTTACTAACGTTAGTCTAAAGAAATTTTGTAACCTAAAAAATGAATATCGGCTCCGCAAAGCTACGGCAAATGAGCCTGGAAAAATAAACACATTAAAAAAAAAAAAAAATGTGTCTTACACAAACTTTACCTCCTCTTCTTGCATCTTACATATAAAAATTATTGTTATAATATCTCATAGTTTCATGATTTCGAAAAATTTTAGCTATAATGAGTATGTTTAGCCCTGAGCACGACAGTCAAGCGCCCATCCATGTTCTAAGAGTGTGTTCTATGAGGGCCTGCAGAACAAAGCATGGAACATTTGAAACTAAATTACCTAAACCAAGCAACATCAACCTGCGTCTCGTTCAGGATGAAGATTCTGTCTTACGTTGTTCAACGCCGATAGAAATATCTGATCAAGCTGGTCCAAGTGTACCAGCCAAGCAAAACCAGGGACATCTTCGGGCTCAGGTTCTGCCAATCCGTTGTTCAGAGACATGGCTGCCAGTCGTTGGTCGGGAAGACCAATACCGAAACCTAAAGGTGCGGAAATGGTTGTGTTAAACATCTTACGTACACTGTATAAAGGGAATAATGCAAAGGCAGATGGTGTCTGAACTGCCATTGCAGACACAGTTGAAAATTCTATAGAAGTGGATGTAAATGCGGATGGCGTAAAGAGTTGTGAAGCGGAGAAGTCAAAGGATTTTCTGAAGGATGATCACTGATCCCGTTACTGGATCGTCGTCTAAGCAAGAAGTTGCTGCTTCCGATGATGTTCTTTCATCTGAGTCAGAAGCTATGGAGGAAGACAACTGGGAAAAGTTTCAAAAGGTTAAGGACCGAAGACCGATACGTCGGTCGCGCAAGGCTGGGTCATCTTCGGATGGCGCCATTGTAGTTGACAGAGTAAAGGTGGTCACCGGAACGACTAACTGTATTGGTGAATCATAAAGTATATTAACTAGAGGTAGGTCCACACTGAGCGTTTTCAATAATGACGGAGTCAAATCAGATAGTAGAAACATTGAAGTGAATTCGAAAGATAAGTAACAGGTTCAACTTTGAGGTTTCGTTATGAAACATCTCAGTTTTTTCAGATAATTTAATCTATACTACTCTGATTGATCATGACGTAAAATAAATTATGATATGAAAATTGCAACAGTGAACTTGAACAGTACTACGACAGTAGTTAATCAAAATTTACTTAGAGATTTAATTTGGTTTTCGTGCAAGAACTTTGCAATGAAAATTATCATTTATTTTATCACACCATGCAATTGTAAACATAAATGGAATGGGTACTGGTAATTTCTTAACGAAAATGTTCAATTGTAGGGATGTTATTCTTGATCTAAATGGTCGAATCATATCGATTATTGTGAACGAATCAATTACATAAACATATATGCATTCTCAGTAACAAACAAAAATAAACATAGGGATGATCTGTTTTTGAATAATTCTGTTCATATCAATCGGCTAATAAGTATTCAATACTAGGAGCAGCTTTTAATTTCTTTCTCAATTTTTAAAAATAATGAGTTAACTTTTTTAAGATCAAGATCGGCAGCCCGCTTGTACCGGTTTATGGAGTAATGAAACTCTGTTTCGTCAGTTGAGACAGTCCCAGTTCGATTCTCAGACCACTGTTCCGTCGTGTTGAAAACACTAAAGACTAATCCAAATTGCTTACCCACCCGAGGTCGTGGATATTGGAAAATAAACGCCACAATTTTAGAGGATGAACGCGATGCAGTAGATTTTCTCAATAGTTAAAATTCTTTTTAAATTTCATTAATCGCAGCAATTGGTGGAACTACGGGGCCTAAAAATAAAACTAAACAGTTCAGCACAATGTTGGTCTAACAATCTTAGGATAGCTCAAGAGAAAAGTTATTTTCATTCAGTATTAATAATTTACATGGCATTTTGTGCTTTGGAGAAGAGGATAACAAAGACATAGGTATAGTAAAATCACGTTTAATGGAAATAGAAAATTATAGGTCAAAACACAACTGTAGTTAATGAGATAAACTAGCCAAGTGTTTTTTTTTTTTTTTTTAACTTTATTATAGAGATTTTTAGCCATAGGCTAGTTTAAGAGATGAACCAAGTGTTAAAAATCATAAGAAAGTTAAAAAAAAACTACTGCAGTAAGTTGAATAGCTTTTCATTTACTCGAGACATCAATTTGAATTACTGTTCTCTGCAAACGGCGCCGGTGGTGTAGTGGTAAGCGTGATTACCTCTCACCCCAGCAGGCTGGGTTCAATCCCAGTCGGCGCCGCCGGGATGTTCTGAGGCATAACATCTCTGATCACGCCTGCCTTCGGATGGGAAGTAAAGCCGTTGGTCCCCGGTTCATGAGTTGATGGGTCGATAGGTAGGGTCCAGGTGTGGGAGCTGCCTTCCTGGCACGTCGGTAGCATTGGTGCTAAGCACGGAAAACAAGATCGACGAAAAAAAAACCAAAGGAAAAAAAAAATACTGATCTCTGCAATTTCAAGCGGATGACAAAACGTGAATGGTGATCAAATAAATCACGTAACACAGTTTTTAACTTTCTATTTTTTTTTTTTTTTTTATTTATGAGATTTTTAGCCGCAGGATAGTTCACCTCAGAGAGTTTTTAACTGCTAAAACCAAACTTTAAACATCAAATTTACTTGATATTATCAATAATTATCTAAAGAATTTTCTACTGGCATAATTAGATTGACAAGGGAGCAAAAACGAAATAGATCAATATAAGTCAATCAGTCTCTGGAAATGCGACTACAATCTCTTTACTAAAATCATGTTATCCGTATCCAATCTATTTTAAGGACTTCTAGGACCGGAACAAACCGTTTGTAAGCCCAAGAATTCTTGCATAGATAATCTGAAATACATTCGACGAATAATTTTGCGTGCTAACAAATCTTAAAGGAGCTCTTGTAAGTTTTGACCACTACAAAACATTCGAAAAAGTTGATCATGCTTGCCAGTGGAAAGTTTTAAGTCATTTTAGATTTCCTCATAATTTAATTCAGTGAATTTAAAATCTTTACCTACAATATTGCTACTTCTCGTGTGCTTTTTAATGGGTATTTTACAAATGAGTTCAAAATTGGATGCTCGGTTCGCCAAGGATGCACTTTGAGCATGATATTGTTTGTATTGTACATAGAGACAGCTGACAGTTTTCAGCTTGTGCTTATCTACGATAAGATCATTAAACCTATTGCTTATACTGACGATATTAATGTATTTATTAAAAACGAACAGAATGTTAAAATCGATCATCCTCAAATCCAGCGGGATGCCATTTAGATAAATTTCAACTTTAACTTCATAGCATCAATGTATAGATCGTGGATATATGCTTTTTGTCACAACACTGTGCTTTTTTGCAATAACACTCATTCTTCAAAATAAAAAGCGAATTGATTAAGTTTTTGAAATGCGACCATTGTTCCTTTCGACCTTCTGTCCTTTCAACCTTTGATGTTTTGACCTTTCATCATAGATTCAGAGCCTAAGTGTCATCACAAGTTTTATCAATGCTTTAAATCACACTTCAAATCTGAATCATGGTCTTCAAGAGCATGATAAAATCAAATTGTTGCTTGGGAGGGCTTTTATGTTTATGGCCGTTTTGTAAGCATATTGGATTATTTAAATCAGGTGCTTTCAATAGCTACTTTTGTTTGTCCCATTTAAACCATGTACAGACCCGTGTGCAACATTTCGATTCATCAGAAATCAACCAGTGCACCATCGCACCAATCACTAGCAAGCCAAAAAGCTGATAGCTGAAGCGTCTTGTTTTCATTCATTCATTCTTGTTCAACGAATACGATGGAAATGGGTGCCATACGAGTCCCAATCCAAAAACCTCCCATCGTGGAATTTCATGACTCCATTATCAATCACATATATGAGAAATGTCTGCTTCGGCAATACCAAACCTATTATCGTCAGGGAGAGAAACAAAGTCCTAGAGCTCTGAAATTTAGCCAATAGATGCTCTGAAACACAATGTATCCACATGCCAAAATTGAACTCTCAAAGACGTTGTTTATACCCCCCCTGACGATATAGGTTAAGGTATTGGCGAAGCCGACATTTCTCCTATGTGGATTACATTGTGACCAGTATTTCAGGGATTCACATGGGTTCTATTCTTCGTCAAGTAAAAACATTGAAGCCGCAAAAAAAAATCTTAAAACTCATTTCCCGAAATGCAATCAACTAACCCAAATCAGAGAGCACTCCACCACCACCGGTGGAGCATTTCATCAGACAATTAATTTTCCCGAACCAGAAACTCAATTACCATCAAAGACATTGAGATTAATGATATCTTCTGGCACGAGGAAAGAACATTTCGTTTGACTCGGCTATCATTCGAACCGCACTATTCTCTATTTCCTGTTCGTACCACATCGCACTTGACGGAAAACTTTTTTTCGCACCATTCCAGTACCGATAACCTCCGTACCGTGCCATAAACTGCCACCACACTCACATACCCTTGTTCCTGACCAGAGTCACTGTGACCTACCGTCTGCTCATCGCCAGAGCACGAACAAGTGGAAGCGAATGTTCCGAAATTCCTCCCTGTTAACGATGCAACTTACAGACTCGACCAATTGGACCAAAAAATACAGACGAAACTGGGCGCAAAACTTTTCCCTTCGCTTCTGAGTACCAACGGTGTAAAAGAAAATCGCAAGCCCTGCCAGTAAGAAACAAGGACGAGTTTTACTGCTTCCTTCAGCAAATACACAACATTATAAAAATTGTTCCCCGTTCAACTATGTATATGGCTTCCCGTCGTCTTGCAGCAAAATGGCAAAGTACTACGAAGAACTCCATTGGCTTTGTTGTGGTGGAGACACAGACTAAAAGCCACGTGACTTGTTGAAACTTTTCGCATTGTATTTTGTGTGTAGGAACTCTGGCTTTCCACGACTGTCTCAGAAGTGTTGCAACAAATCGGACTCATTTAACGACGATAAAACCCAGTCTGACATTTCTCGGAAGACAGAACTTTTCCCCAAAGCTACCAACTACGTTTTACTACAATGCATCCTTTTTTTCCTTTCTTCTTTGCAGATTATCCAAGAGTGAAAATCGGACCGGAAAATCCACTGCGAGTAGAGCGTGACACAACTGCCAAGCTAGAGTGCTCAGTTGATGCCAAGCCAAACGTTCCGAATGTCCGGTGGACACGGAATGGACGCTTCATTAGTTCCTCCCGGACGCATGCCATCCAACGGGTTTCCGTCCAAGATGCTGGAGAGTACGGCTGTTCAGCAGATAACGGCTTGGGAAAGGTTGGTGAACAGGTAATCACAGTGGACGTGCAGTACGCTCCCATTGTGGTCATCGAGTCAAAAACATGGGAGGCTGAAGAACGCGAAACCGTTACCATTCGATGTAACGTTACCTCAAATCCTCCACCCATCTCGATAGAATGGTTCAAGGAGGGTAGCCCGGATTTCCGATACGCCGGAGATATACTACAGTTGCGTGAAGTAAAAGCTGAGCACGCTGGAACATATATTTGCCGTGCGGTCAACATGATTAAACCGTACGGTGGAAAAATGGCTGAGCGTATCGGAAACTCAACGGTGGCACTACTGGTTCGTCACCGTCCTGGCCAGGCTTATATTAACCCAAGTAAACCGGTCGTTCATGTGGGCAGCGGCGTGACGCTAACCTGTTCGGCAAATCCTCCGGGATGGCCTGTTCCACAGTTCCGGTGGTTCAAAGATGCCGTTGGAGAGGTGTCTTCGAATACGATACTCGCTCAAGGACCACAGTACGTAATTCCAAGGGCTCATCTTGGAAGTGAAGGCAGCTATCACTGCCACGCAGTTAACGAGCTGGGCCATGGCCCAATGGCTACCATCAAACTTGAAGTGCACCAGCCTCCACAGTTTATCGGTAAAATGCAGCAACATATGACTAAACGAGTTGGGGATAGTGACTTCTCTGCTAGCTGTCATGCCAAGGGAAAGCCAAGGCCAACTGTCCGATGGCTGAAGGATGGTCGAGATATTACGACCGATGCCAACATGTATCGGATAAGCACCAGTAACAACGATGGTCTAAGCGGAATGGTAACGGTTCAAAGTATGCTCGTATTCCAAGGTAAAGCACGGCCTCATAAAACTCAGCTACTACCAAGCGACCGTGGTACGTACACTTGCTTGTTCGAGAATGAAGTGGCCACTGCAAATGCCAGTATGCACCTCCGCATCGAACATGGCCCGATCGTCCTGCATCAGTACAACAAGGTAGCTTACGAAATCAAAGAATCTGCCGAGGTCATATGCCGTGTTCAGGCCTACCCAAAACCGGAGTTCCAGTGGCACTTTGGTACCAACACAGCCGCCTTGTCCATGTCATCTGATGGACACTACGAAATCAACACAACCACCGACAACAACGATATCTATACCACCGTCCTGAGGATCAACAACCTAAAACATCAAGACTACGGAGATTACACTTGCCGGGTCGGTAACTCAATTGAAACCATCCGAGCTCCGATCCGGTTGCAACCGAAGGGACCACCCGAAAAACCTACCAATTTGCATGCAGCTGACGTGGGATCAAACTACGTATCCTTAGTTTGGGACCCTGGTTTCGATGGTGGTATAAGCAATACGAAGTTTTTCGTATCGTACCGCAAAGTGGCCATTCCACATCACGATCAGATGAACGGTGACTGTGGCGTTATCCAGCAGACCAGTTCGGAGTGGATGGAGTTCGACTGCCAGCGCGATGTCCCATGCAGCGTAACCCCGCTGGATCAGCACCAAAGCTATGTGTTCAAGGTTAAGGCCTTCAACGCAAAAGGCAACTCGGAACCATCGAATGAAATTGCCACAACAACCAAAGTAAGCAAAGTTCCTGCACCACTACACGTGGGATACGATCCGGAGACGCGCCAATTGGGAGTCAATGTGGGCGCTACGTGCCTGTCGCTGATAGCGATCGTCGAATCGATTGGCTATCACGACAGTCCTATATCGACGTGGCAAGTAGTGCAGACGATCCCACTATCTGTATCCGGCAGTAAGCCAACGTATAAAGAAGAAGTAATGGATAATATGATTACGGCCAGGAGGAGTAGCGCTCGGTCGCTAGGTGAAGATGATCTACCGATGGCACTGGAAGAGGAAATTCCTCCGCGGATCAGGGCAAAGTTGTGTCTCAAAGGGAATCACGAGCATTGTGGAGACTACATGGATGCAGAGAGTGAGTATTTAGTAAAACTTTTAATGTGGTTGAATTTAGTTTGACATTTTTCTATTTTCTTCTCAGTTGGTCCAGCGTACGTCCACGACTCAGCATTCATGGCAACACCTACATTGATTGCTATCGTAGTATCGTGTGTAGTATTTGCCCTGTTTGTGGGGCTTCTTTTAATGTTCTGCCGCTGCAAACGAAACCATACCAAAAAGTCAACGACAGCTAAGGACTACGAAATGGATTCAGTGCGACCGTCGATCGTAGCCCAGCAAAGTCAAGCTCCACCACCGTACTATCCCACGACAGGACTTGACAATAAAGCGCTGGAGCACTCTATGGATCTAGCCCTCGCGATGGAAGACCAGAAAACATCCGTCTACGCTACCCAAAACGGGTATGGATATCACACGGGAAGCAGCTTGCAAGTGCCAAATCACACCATCGTTGGCCAAGAATGTAAGTCCCGTTGATCTTCTACCTCCCATTGAATCAGTTGACGAGTTCAAAGTTATATATATACGCTCTCTATGAAAAAGCTCTCGCTTGTTAATTCAAACATATTCCTCTTTAGTTGATTAATCAGTAGTAGACTGTAACATATGTTTAGATTACGTTATGTTCCATTCCGGTATACCATCTATAGCGACTAATCCTTCATCCTTCCCCCTCGATCCGAACGAAACTAGAGAGTAAACATGCAATTTGTAACATTCGTAACATGTAATATCGAATGAATTATTTATATTTCCTTCTCGCTTTGAACATTACATGCAGGACTAGCAAGCGCTCTAACAGTTCCAGCAGGTAAATAGAACTCGAAAAAAGCTAGTTATTAGAGAGAGAGAGAGAACTTTCCGCTTTCCCTGTGCCGTACCTTTCATCCACGAGCACCAGACGATACCTTACTTGTCCGTACCAATCTCCAAAGCAACCCATCCTTAGTGTGTATGAATGTTAGCAATTGCATCCTTTCTCGCACCATATATCCACCCACTCATACAAACAAACACACACACATTTAGTCAAACGCAACTGTGTATAGTTATAGTCATTCATTTAGTTGGAACAGATGCTCCCACCTGTCCAAATGCTTTATCACCTCACCACCACCCCCTGCACTACCCCGGCTATGTTAGTCGCCATGCACCGGACCTTTAGTTAGTTGCACTAGTAAACAATATGTAATGAATGTGTCATGATGAGCTTACCTTTGCATCCAGTTACGCGCACCGTTCTACCCATGAAATCAATTAACTGAATATGGATGGCCGAAGTTTGTGCGTATTAATGAGATAATGAACTAATGGGGAGATATAATGATGAGAATGATGGATCGTTTGTGAAAAACACAATGTTTGCTGTAACTTACGCGATTGCTGGTGTTGGTTGTCTTGAAAGACATTCTTTTTGAGATAGTGAGAATTTAAAAAGGCATACAGAATAATTCGGAAAAATGTATCTCTCGGATTATAAATATCCGTTATTTAATTTTTGTATACCAGTTTTTTAATGATCTGTACTACCCATAATCGCATATCAGTCCCATCTTTGCTTGATTTCCTATCCATATGGGACTGATATGCGATTATGGGCAGTGTAGGTCACGCTAGAAGTAGCACCATAAATATCGGATTTTTATTTTTTAACAAAACGTTTCCGATGTCATTATGAAAGACTAATGGTGCAATTAAAAAGTTTCCCATGGGCCATTTTATTATTTATACAAGCTTTGAGAGAAAAATATGAAAAGAGAAGTCGATCAATTTTAACTTTCTGACGAGTCGTTTTAGTTTATTGGAAAATTAAAAATTGAATTCCTCATCGGACCCGTCACAATGATCAATCAAACTATAGAAAAGGGAAACTAATACTCTGAGTGGTGCGGTGTCACTTGAAATGGTTGTCAAAAAAATCCAACTGCTGCTGTCAAAAAAACAATCAACGATTACCACCAACGCCAAGGCTTACGCCCCTTAAATAGATTCTATCGGAAGAAAAAGTATTAGGATCAACGCTCAACATCCATAAATTAAACTGTAAAGTAATAAGATATAATAAATTCAGATTTCAGATCCCCCTTGGAATGAGTTCTTTAGAAATTCGAATGAAATTTCATGAACCTTGGGAATATTTCTAGAAATGGTTGATTTTTTGTTCAAATCTATGATCTTGGAAAATTTTCAATGTTCAAATATCATAAATTTTTATCATTTTTATTTTAAAATTTCTCTAAGTATTAAAATACTAAGCGGAAGCTTATCGAACAAAAAAAATTCCTGTACTTTTTTATTTTATTTTTTAAATATTGGAAAATATTTTTAAAAATCCAAGAAAATCAGTGTCATAGATTTCTGGATAAAGTATTTTTTCTATCTCATCATAAAAAGTAGGAATCTAAACAAAACCAAAATAGATATTTGCTGTTTTTAAGTCCAAGCTTGTGCCATGATGACATAGAAATAATGTTTCACACAAATTTTGTTTAGAAAATTATAAAAAACTGTAATATTTTGATGTATCGTTATCTTTTTTTCAAATATTTTAAGAAAAATCAAAACTTTTTTTGGAGCGGTAGGCATAAAAATCTATGAAAAACATTCAAATTTGGGCATTTTGAATCTCGCAAAAACAAAACTTCAAAATGGCATATTCGAAAAATTGTGACAAACCATAACTCGAAACATCACTTCCAATCAAAATGACGTATGAGATAAATTGTAGGGAAAAATAATTCACGGTAAAACAATCCCTTCAAAGCTTATGCAAAATGCTATCTTTTGTGAAATTTTCAAGTTGGATACTGATAAATTAACAAAAATCATTAGAAACAATTTTGCAAAAACGAATTTCACGCTAACTCGACAAAGGAATTGGCAGCAGGGTCTCAGATTTCAATGAAACTTTGTGGATGTGTAGATTTCGTCTACTCAAGCAACTTTGCATACTTTTTTTTAAACGCTAGATCAACATTTAAAAAGAGTGGAACTTTTTTTTATGGATACTTTCTTAAAAAAATTATAACTCAATAATGTCAAGTCCTAAAAAAATGTTGCCTGATAATGATTTGTAGATAAATAAATAAGCTTACATAATAAAATACCAAAAAATTAAAATTTTTATTGCTACACTGAAGAAAAAAATGTTTAAAATTTAAAATTAAGATGTCTCAAAAATACAAATTTTTTTAAATCGGAATTATTTTTTACAGATAGGCAGACCATTTATCTATAACTCGTTCATAAATCTCAAGATGGGCACTTTTAAAGAAAAAAGTTAATTAACAAAAACTATTTCGTGTTCGCACTGAAAAAAATCAATGATTTTTTTTAGTGTAGACATGAAAAATATTGAAATGTTGAGACTCATGTGAAACCTACCACTCAACCGGATTTCACACAACAAGCTCCAAATGAAAGGTACACCAAAAAAGATATTTAAGACGTATTCTATCCTTATGTGAATGATATAGAAAATTTAATTTTAATGTCATGTTTAATTGGCAGAGTATGAAAAAATGGTGTTCTTATTTCATAAATTTTTATTTTATCTTATTTAGAGAACAACTTATAAGTGTTATTTCTTAACATTGTCGAGTAAATTTTTTTGGATGCTCCGTTGAATTAGAATATTTTTTAGCTGCAATTTGATCATCGGCAATAGGCTGAAAACTGTGACATTTTCGTGTACCAGATATCGTCTTTGCGTGGTGAAACAAATCTTCTAGTTCTTCTGACATTTTTTCGTATTGCTCAGTAGGTATATAACAGAAATTCAATTTTGTGATGCTTTTCTCTGTTGGTTTAACTGCCCAGTCGTAGCGCTTTCGTGGGGTTGTAATACTATTTCCGTATTCTTGGGCAAGGCTTGCTCTTTTTGCCATTCGTTTTGAAGTTCCACCAATAGCATCACAGGGACCTTTGCCATGAGATGTTGCAAAGAAATGCCAATCTGCTTCCAATTTGTGCATTGATTTGAAGTTACATAGACTGGCAAATTGTTTTCTGTTCTTACAGTGAGCAGCTGCTCCATCTGACATAAATGTAATTTTGGAGAAATCTATTGATAGTTTCAAGAATTCTATCAGTTTTGAAATGAACAATTGAACTGCTATTGTATCATGGGCCAATACCTCTGAAATTATTATAAAACTAACGTTTTCTATTTTCTTGTGCTTCATATAATAAACCACAAAAGGCTGAATAGTTGCCTGAGCGATATTCCAATGGTAACTTTGAGCAGCGTTCTGAATAATAAATGAATATTTCTCAGAGAATTTTATTTTAAAGAAAATAAGTATGCAGAGTTACTTAAATAGACAAAATCTATACACTTACAAAGTTTCATTGACATCTGAGAGGGTGATGCCAACCATTTGTCGAGTTAGCGTGAAATTCGTCAAAGTTCCATACAAATAGGTGAAGGTCGAGTCTGAAATTAAATTGTTTTTTTTTTTTTTTGCTATTTGGCCCACAATTGCATGCATAGCTGTTCCATATGAAAAGGAAATCAAGAAAAGGTGGGTCTGATATGTGATATGTTAGGATCAGAACCCTGACCAGATCCGACGACGATCACACTTGTGTTCGTCTTATTTGATAATTCGCTCATGAAAAACTATTCACAGCTTAGCAAAACATTTCCGCTGCTCAAACTTTCGGACGGATCACACCGATTGAATACGAAAAGAAACAACCGTCCATCAAAAATTGCGATATCTACAGAACCACGTCCAGGAATCTCTGGTTGTTCGAAAATCAGATTTCAAGTCTCTACTCAGAGACCATAATGTGGTAATCGACGACATTGACTTTGACGAGCGTGTTGTTTTTGTTTGCGGTTTTACGTGAGAAAGTGAAGGAGGGAAGATTTTTGTATTTTTTTTCACAGACACCTAAATGAAAATCACCGTTGGAGTAAAGATAGTTTCCCGGCTAAGAGACAGTCGTCAACGCCAATAGGTCTTCTTATTTTGAACGTCCCGCTAGCACAGTTATTTTGCACTTTTGACGCTTTCAGATTCAGATTCTTCCAAAGAATAAGTTCGGAGCCATTTGAATGTCATCAAATTGGACCACTAGTTTTAAATACATTCTTTTCATACAACTTTTTTCAGATTTAAGGCTATTTTTATTTTCTTAACGAGTTAATGAAAATTAAAGAAATGATTTTAGAACTATGTTTGATCTCGAAATTAAATGGATGGTCTCCAAGTAAAAATACTTTTTAGCGTAAACTTAATATTTTCACCTGCAAAAGCTAGAAAAAAAATTAATCAGTTAGAGTAGGGTAAATGCACTAATTTTCGAACTAGCACTAGTTTTCAACACTTCCATTATTAAAAATTAAAATAAACCACGGATAACACATAAAGTGAGATTTTCTTTGTCAAAACATCAGATGCATTCAAAAAAAGAAAATTGCATGAAAAAGGTGCCGGTTCAAAATAAATACATTTTCATTTACAAGGTCCTGAAAAGCTTGACAACAATCTGGCAACTCTGTAACCATTGCACAATTGTTCGCTATGGGCAATCATTCAAATTAGTGCTGGTATTCGATCATTTTAACTCGTGCCACATTTTTTTCCAAATGGCATATTCGATACTTTTTAATAAATAAATTCAATATATCATATAGTCGAGGCCTCCCTTAGCTCAGTCAGTAAGGGCCTCCCGTAGCTTAGTCGGTGGCTGGGTTCGATTCCTGGTCCGGTCTAGGAATTTTTCCGGTTGGAAAATTTCTCGACATCGCTGGGCATAGAGTATTTGCCACACAGTTATACTAATGCAAAAATGGAACAGGTATCGAAAACTCTCAATTCATAACTGTGGATGTGCATCTAGAACACTAATTTGAGAGCGCGCAATAAGCAATAAGCTTAAAATGCGAAGAAGAAGAAGATAGTCTTGAATTTGACTCTCAAATGTTGGACAAAAAATTTAAAAAAATAATTTGAAATAAAATTTATTAAACAAAAAAATAATTTATGTTTCATAATTGTTGTGTCCATCAACATACCATTTTGAAAATATCAGAAAAGTTAGCATTTTTGATAAGCTTTAAAATAAACAAAAGTTTAAACATATTTAAAAAAAACGTCAAATAAATTAAATAGTGTACATCGAATTAAAATATTGATATGATATGATGATATGGAACTACCACCCACTGTATCAAAACACCTGTTGTCTGGATGGCTACCCTCGTTGTTCGACTTGATCAAGTTTTAAAACCTCTAATTGTACTCAACCTGCCATTGTATGAAAGGCCAAAAACGGTTTGGGTGAATGCGTAGGCAACATCGCCCACGTGCATCCTCGGGACAAATGAGAATCTCCTTTCAACATCAAGATCATGCAACCGGTAAAAAAACAAGCAATCCAACGGGAAGATGCCTCAATGAGTGGGGAGACAAGCCCGCCCTCTTTTCACGAAATATTAAATACAGGGAGTTGGCATTTCCACTCTCCCCATCCATTTCGCTTTATTTGGGTACCCTACTGGACCCTCCCGTACCCAGCATAAAATGTTTCACAGGTGATGAAAACTAATCGACTAATCAGAGATAGGGATAAACCACCTTTGATTTTCCACGATAAAAAGTATAAGGTCTCGGAAAAAGGTTTGTATTTCAATCACATTATATCTCAGTAAACATTCAAGTTGAGAAAAATAAAAAAATATATTAATTAATGTTTAAAAAGATAATACTCATAATCATTTCTACACAATGCACAATGCACAGTCTAAAAGTGCCAAAACGTGCGTTTTTTAGTTTATGCCGGATCCGGTGGTGTAGTGGTAAGCGTGACTGCTTTATCACCCCAATGGGTCTGGGTTCAATCCCAGCCGAGGTCGGTGGGATTTTTCTGAGGCATACAAATCTCTGGTCACGTCTTCCTTCGGAAGGGGAGTAAAGCCTTTGGTCCCGGCTCATGTGTGTTGCGAATGGGTGCAATATCCTACGCAGGTGTGGAAGCTACCTTCCTGCACATTCGATTGGCGGAACAGAGACCGCCGTTCAATAAAGGAAAGAAGAAGAAGTTTATGCAAAAACGGTCCATTTAAGCCACATAGAGCTCCTTCATACGTCACTTACTCTTGGTATTAAATCGAAGTAGGCATGCAAAAAAGGGTATGCGTTGCAAAAGCGAGGGTAAAAGTTTTGATTCCAAATTCTAATTTGTAGTGACTGCGCAAGAAGGTGATTCGTAGTGTCTATTGTAGTGATCGGTTGACTGAATGAACAGTGATTCTTGTTTCTCGTGGCAGGTGAGTCCCGGTGTCTATTGTAGTGACCAAAAATTGACTGAACTATGATTGATCTCTGTTCCCCCCGGCAGGTGATTCACAGTGTCGGTAGTAGTGATCGATTGATTGAACGAACAGGGGTCCTTGTTATTCCCGGAATGTGTTTCTCCGTGTATGTTGTAGTAACCGGTTGACTGAACGAAAAGAATACCCGTGGTTTTATTTGCCTGTAACGGTGCATAAAATACTTATCTATGGCTCGACGATCATACAATCTTTTCTTGTGCCGATTGGGCAGTTATTTGAGGAGGCCCACACAGATAAAAATTCTGAATTTTAATTGTGATGTAAACATTCAAGAACGTAGACTTGTATTTTATTTCACGCCACCAAGCAACTTGCAAACAATGTTGTTTACAAAGATGGGCTTTTATATACAATATTTGCTACATTGCATGAAATGTGTCTGAACTTTACATGATATATAATGTAAACGTATATGATATGTGACGATTCATTTATGTGCATTATATTGAACAGAAATTTACCCTACTTTTTCGAACTGTGCAGGAGTCCAGAAATAAAGACATAAGGCGCTTTCGGATGGATCATACACGAAAGATGTCCCGAACAGTAACAAACATCCACATTCTGAATCGTCTGCTTGAATCATCTGACCCGATAATTTCAACAATAAGACCACTTCCGAAACAAGCAGAAGATGCTCAAACTCTTCTAGTTCCATCTACCAATGCATCGATGGTAAAACTGAAGTAAGCGATAGTTCTGAAAGTGACGAGAAAAAGGGTAGCGATGAATTATTTTTTTCTTTGATATTGTATGAAATGGTTGATGAAACATAACTATATTGAGATATAGATAGTAATCATTTGAGGTAGTAATGTTTTTTTAATGTTAATCATGCGTATTTCCGTTATATATAAAAAAGTACAACAGTGATACAATTATACGGGAGGTTGTGACCCTATAGTTTGGTAATAAGCAGATCGGCAGAGAATACTAAAGAAGACTAATGATTTGGTATGCATTGGGCAGCATTTTAAGTATACCTTCAAATGTAATTAGCCTGGTTTGCCCAATTTTGCCCAACTTTGGACTGATGGCGTTGGGAATAGTGGTAATTTTGGGTCAAAACCTTGAAACTTGCTTTCCAAGACAAAATGGCGTATTTTTAAAAATTAAACAATTGTGTAGAAAATATTAACGTCAAAAATTGCATCCTAAAAAGTTTTTTGCCAAACATTAATTTTCTGAAGGCTCTCACCAAAAAAAAAAATACATGTCTCTGTAAACGTAAGAGATAGTGGGTTGACGTCTTTAGCAAAAATGTTTGATTTAATATTGTCTAAAACTTTACTGAAGACACCATTTTGCTATCTCGACAAACAAAAAAAGTAAATTTTTCATCTTCCTGCTAGGTGGATTAATCATGAAATGGCTAAGCTCAAAAGAAGGGTCTTTTTAAGTACACAAACTTCTCCGAAGATACAATATGGGTTAAATGTACTGTTTTTGCATATGTACGATTATTCTATTTAAAACCCTCATAACATGGAAGACTACATTTAATGTTAAGGTTCCAAAATGATGATTTGTTATTAGTTTAAATTTCTTCAAAATTTTAATGCATTAAGATAGAATTCAATACGAGCTTCCACATTCCGGTGGAAATCAGATAGAATTAAAAAGATTTCGTTCACACAAGCCAATGATCCCACTTATCCCCAAGTCACACTTCCCCCAGTGTTTGTACCTTATGCTATTTTGAAAAATGAGGCGCACATCAAAATGGCTGAATTTCAGCACAAATTTGAAAGATTACCCATAGCGAATAGTTATTGAAAGTTGCATATAAATCCTAGATTTTATCAGTTGTGGGCTCAGGAGAAAGAACACGGTAAATCGCCACCCAGCAGAGGTTATCTCGCGATCCTGGTCTTCTAGAAGCTTGCCAGCTTTGGAAAAGTTGTTCAGGTGACAAGGTCTTTAGGATGTTAGGTAGATTAGTTAATAATTCTGTCACTACGTGGTGCTATTGTGAACATGTGTATTTTAGTATTGCTATATTTCAAGATCCTGGTTGTTATCCCAGGAAGTTTTTGTCATCGGCTAAGTTGTTCAAATGATCAAGGTTTTTCGGATGGTGAAAAATACGTTTGGAATTCTCTCACTACGATGATGATGATGATGATGATGATGATGATGATGATAATTTTCTACCACCACGGAAACTAAGTTCGATAGCAGTGGGCTCTCCTCACTATTTGAATTAATCAAGCTTAATAACCTCTGACTGTCCTAAACATGTCACTGTATGAAGGGCCAAAAAGGAGTTGGGTGGATCGATAGGCAAGTCACCTATACGCCAACACGGGAAAGTAAAGAATATCTTGCCAGCAGCATGAGCATACAATTCTCGATGAGCATTTCAAATGGTCCTATCTGCTTTGATCGATTCTCTTCATCGACTTTCTCTTTCGTTAATAACTCAGCTGCAAAACCTTTCCCTGTTGTATTTGACGTTGGACGCTAGATAAGAACCTCCTTTATCAAACTATGTGGTAGAATTAGCGCGAAATCTGTTTGCATAGCAGTGGTTATGAAAAGAGAAAGTCGATGAAGAGAATCGATCAAAGCAGATAGGACCATTTGAAATGTTCATCGAGAATTGGTCAAACAACAAGCCATCAAGCAGAAGGATGCCCCAATGAGTGTCGCCCTTTGTCCACGAAATGTTAATAACAGGGAGTTGTTTATTTCACTCTCCCCATCCAAATCGCTTCAATCGATGGTCTCTCCCAATCTCCACCATAGGTATAGATAATATATAATGAACAGGTCTCACCAAAATCTGCTTCGATGGATTTTGTCTCAAGCCATTAAAGTCGTCATCGTCTTCCTTCTCTTGCTCATGGATGCTTCTTTTACAGCACAATCTTCCCTGCACACATCATTAATTGCTCTTAGATTATCATTAAAAGGTCCATTCGAAACACAAGCACTGATTTTCTTTCGAATAGTTGTAGTCATTTATAAAAAAAAAACTAGCTAAAATTCTACAAAACATGCACAAGCACAGCACACTTCGTTCTGTTCCCATTCATCGTATTGATTAGAGAGGGTCTAGTATAAGAGAGGAGCAGACTGGCTGGTTTTGAGCCAAACGAACTGTCAAAGCCAGAGCCAATCGAGCAGCGCCTATTACGTGGGGCGACCCCGGCGTAGTGGTTAACATCCATACCTCTCAAACCAAAGTCATGAGTTCAAATCTCACCCCCGGACAAGTCACGAATGACCCAAGAGTGTTAAAGTGACTATAATGAAAAAAAAAAAAAAAAAAAAAAAAAAAAAAAAAACAATGTACCCCTCTAACCTCGAGTAAGCCGCGAGTAATCGGCCCAACTCCTACTAGACATAGAATTAAGTGAATTTTGTTACAAATAGTGAACAATGAATTATCGGCTCCGTAAAGCTAACGCGATTGAGCCTTCCAAATAAACAAAATGGATAAAAAAAAATAAAAAATAAAAAATAAATAAAAAAAAAAGCAGCGCCTATCTTGATTGCATTGGCAGTGTTGCTAGAAACCACCTAGGCATAGGTTGCCAAGGCAGTTTGTTTTGAATCTGCTCCTGCTGAAAAGTTATCGATTAACCCTGCTATCCGAGCATGGCTATTTCTGACACACAAGAAGTTAAATTTTGACATCCGTGGCTTGAAAACCGGTCGATCGACAGCACGGAGATTTTTGAAAATAGAAAATAACTTGCGATATGTCACTTTTAACCACGAGATAAATTTAACTCGGCAAATGGTTCACAGCCTTAATCCTAGAAATCTTCACCATCCAGAAGCCTGCTGTATTTGACAAACCTCTTCAGCAGTTCTATGTGGGTATTTTCTAAACAGAGATGACAATCATTGTCTGAAACCATTTTCGAATCAATGATGATACTTTCCGGTTTTCGTAAAAAAAAATTTAATTCTGTACCGGACATAAGTATGTATATCAAACCGTGATTTTATGTTTCTCTCCAAAAACGTCGCAGGAGCTGTAACTTTATCGGATCTCCACGTAATTTTCTGAAATGGCTGCTGGTGGGTTTGAATTTGTAAGAAGTTGAACCTGTTTAGTAAAACGCTTATTTTGGAGATGACTTTTAAAAAACTGGATTTTCCCCAGTAAAGTGTGCTTCATTTAGAAACCGGACGTACAACTTTATTTGTAGCTGCGCTCCTAGTGTTCGGAATAATTTAACAGAATGCTAAATTATGTTTAGAAAGTGCTCCTTTTTCCTTGCTTAAAATTTGTAAAGTTTTCAAAAAGTTGCCTCGACCAAAAATCCAACGTGTTCCGCTCCGAAAAGCACAAAAACGCGTTAAAAAAAAGGCAACGGCACACGGTCCCCGGTAAAATTAAGTTAGTATTTGTCGATAAATTCGATCGGAAACTGTATATGATCGGCAGGGAGCTAAAGGCAAGCTGAACAACATAGACTTTCGTCACAAAGAAGACTATGGACTCGAAGGTGCACAAGTAAGAGTGCCTGTAAAACGCATTCTACCGTTCATAAATGCACACAAAGGACCTGATAAGTTTTTGACATATTTGACAAGCTGCCACTACAGCTGGATGATGCTTTAGTAGTACCTTTAAAACGGGGTGGGTTTATCCAAAAAAGGCATTAATCCTCTCAAATGCTTCCAATTTCACCCAATCGAAAAAATGGCAGGTATCGAGTGAAAGTTGAAAAAGATTGGCAATGCTGCGGGATACTATAGCGCGAACCAGACTTTGGTACAAATTGGCCGCTAAAGCATGCTGAGGTACATACAGAGTGTGTCAAGAATAATAATGAGCATTTCAAGAAAAAAAACCCAATGGAATAATTCGATGTAATTTTTTGAAGAAAGTGCAATAAATAAGCTTCATTATGATTAGGGGCTGTTCATAAACTACGTAGACAGTTAAGAGGGGGGGGGGGTTGACAATTATCCACGGCCCATACAAATTAAAAAAAAAAATGTTTGGACAATTGTCTACGCAGGAGGAGGGGGGTCAAGAATCCCAAAAAAAAACTGTCTACGTAGTTTATGAACAGCCCCTTACGTAACATTTATTGTAGGTCAAACCAATCCTGAAATAGAGCTGATTTCTTACTTCCGGATTCCAAATGATAGACGTTCAGACGACAGTCAATTTAATCGATGCGTCGTCTATCCCTTCAATTGGTTAGATTTCCAGAATTTTGATGATTTTACAGTTAAAAGAGTAAAGCGATCGTTTAACCTGATATGTAATATTGGAGCAGTTCCAGGCCAAATAGCGAAAAATAATCAAATTTTAGATTTTGCCTCATAAAATTCCATGAAGCTTCGCTATGGGCAATGAGCCAAGTTTGTGTAGAATTCTGCCATTTTGACTTTCACCTAATTTTTCATTTTTTATTTGAGACAAAGTTGTAGGAAAAGGAAACTTCAGTAACATAAAGAAGTACATTTGTATGATTTTTAAACAATGTTTATTTGAAAACTATTAAAAATTCATTTCTGAAATGGTCGCAACGGACACATCAAAAGTAACAAAAATCGTAGAGCATAAACATTTAGTACAAATTTTCATACCTTTTACGATGTTTTTATTTTTAATTCTACTACTATTGTATCACTTTCACTTTCACTATTTCACTTTCACTAATTTACTTTCACTAATTCGCATTCACGAATTCACTTTCACTAATTCACTTTCACTCATTTACTTTCACTAATACGCATTCACGAATTCACTTTCACTAATTCACTTTCACTATCACTTTAAACTATAACAGATACGTATTTCATTTACTACTTGCAAACTTCTTCAGTGTCTAGTCATTGACTTAGACACTAGACTAGACAAGACTGGACTAGACACTGAAGAAGTTTGCAAGTAGTAAACGAAATACGTATCTGTTATAGTTTAAAGTGATAGTGAAAGTAAAAAAAGTAAAAGTAAATTAGTGAAAGTGAATTAGTGAAAGTGAAAGTGATACAATAGTAGTAGAATTAAAAGGAAAAACATCGTAAAAAGGTTTACAATTATTCTACTAAAACGCCCATCAATCAAATTGTCTAAACAATTAAATTTCCAGATTAATTACAAGTCCGGCATTTGTTGCATTACGGTATGCCTAAAACTAACTTTTTGCGTGGCCTGGCTGATTGGCCAAAATTAAAGGAAATCTGAAATGATTGCTTCAAAATGAGTGAAATAAATAAAACAACAAAGCTATTTATCCCCTAGAGTAATAACCTTAAAATGTAGGCCCCCAGTTTGATTACAATATTACTGTTCTAAATCATCCCCCTCTCCGTTCAAACAAAAACAGAAAGCTTTTCTCCCTAATCTTTCGCGCGACTCAACGCTCCAATTTGTCACAAGCCACACGGTAAAAACTTAAATCACCTCATGGTCGCGTACCACACTAATCAACTACTTCCATCCTTCCTCGTTAGGGGAGCTTAGCTAATCTCAAGCAAGTCCGGCGCAAAACCCCGTTTGTTCTGCCGCGAAAGGTGGTGAAATTACTTAACATATAAAAAATATTCAGTTCATAAATAACATCACCCAAAGTGACCATCAAGCGGACTAGGCAAGATCTAATGCACCATCCATGGTCCGTCCGTCCGTCCTGGCGTAAACTACGCTCTCGGGATAAGCAAAGCAATTAAACTATACGAGAAATGCATAACTAATCTCCTTTTTTTCCTCCCTCGATCCCCGGCTTCATTGCCGTCACGTCGTTCTTACCTAATGGTGGCCAAGGGATCGGAACCAATGAGGGAATAATGGAATAAACCAGGGTAGCTATTTTCTACACGGGGCGGAATCCACGGGGACATAAAAAATGGTCAGAAATCAAGAGAAAACGGAACACGAGCTCGGGAAAACGACCGGCAAACTGGCTCGGAAAATTGGATTTTATGATTTAATGTTCACAACACGACTATAATACGGGAAAGACTAATTGTGTTTTATAGTTGTTGGTCATAGAAATAAGTTTGAGCCGTTTTTCACTCTCCTTCCTTCCTCTGCTTAGCTACCGAGGGTAGTTTTGTGTACACGAATAGAAAGGATTGTTTTTTTTTTTTCATCGTAGAATTAGTTGTAGATGTATGTTAGATGAATTTCCTCCAATTGCCTGTTAAATATCGAACCTGAATACTAATCGCATTATCTATTTATATTCTTCCATTCTGTTTTCTCATTTCTCCTCGCAGGGGTTACAATGGGATACGCAGAAAATAGCTACGCAAATTCAAACAACGGAGGGAGTGTCAATTCGCAGGATTCGATCTGGCAGCTGAAGATGTCGGCGGCGCAGGCTGCGGCCGCTGCCAACACTGGTACTCTGATCTCTGCCCAGCACTACGCAGAACGACCTCCACCTGTGACGGCCACCACCAGCAGCGCGGCGGGAATGTCCTACGGGTACGATCCGTTGACGCATCCGGCCTACGGTACGGTCGAAGATTATGCCAGCTATCCACATCTGGCGACGACGCCTAGTCAACACGGTGCAGAGGATGAGTACCAGCACACGCTACGTCAGAGTCAGAATCCCTCGCGGCAGGAGTATTGCAGCGATTCCTACGCATCTGTACATAAACCGAAGAAGCGATTAGACCAACCCCATCTAGGTAGGTGGTGTATTGAAAGTTAAAATTAATCAATAGCAATAGTTTTACTTTTAAAATTTGGGAACAGAACATCAAAAATTTGCAATTAGTTTGATTGATATAAGAGGAAACATATCACAAAATCTATGGGACCATAACTAAGTGACAGCTAAGTCAGTTGTTGCCATATCTAAAGAATAGCAAAAATCACAGCAAATTATTATCCCATTTTGCTATTATATCTCACCAAGCTATTGGCAGGGGTAATGGCCCTAATGTTGGCCTATGGATCTAAGATTGGGCCCATCGCTAAAAATCTGCTATTTATCAATTTTATCTAGATGAACGCGTCATTGGGATGGTACTAATGAATATTTTTGGTCGCTATTGAAAATTTAGTTGATTGCAGAATTTATGTATGGGCCCAAATTAGGGGTATTTAGGCCGACATTACATCCATTTCCCCTATGTTGTTCAAATTAATCAATTTAATTACAAATTAATAGATTATTCTGTTATCAGACCAAAATAAGCTCTTGAACTCATGATATCAAAATAACGGCGCCGGTGGTGTAGTGGTAAGCGTGATTACCTCTCACCCCAGCAGGCCTGGGTTCAATCCCAGTCGGCGCCGCCGGGATGTTCTGAGGCATAACATCCCTGATCACGCCTTCCTTCGGATGGGAAGTAAAGCAGTTGGTCCCCGGTTCATGAGTTGATGGGTCGATAGGTAGGGTCCAGGTGTGGGAGCTGCCTTCCTGGCACGTCGGTAGCATTTTTTGCTCAGCACGGAAAACAAGATCGACGGAAAAAACACACCATAGGAAAAAAAAATGATATCAAAATATCATAACAATGGCAAATTATGCTCTGAATAAGCTATTAACTTGTTATAGCGTACAGCTTATCCGGGTAATCATCCGGGTAACATCTAGAGATAAATTGATTGAGGCTGGTATTCTCTCAACTGAGCTTTTGGAGCTTCGTGTCCAGAGCCATTTTACACCATCCTGGTAAAATGGATGGGTAGATGGACTAATTACCCGAGTAAGCTGTGCGTTATAACAAGTCTGAAGTCTTTCTGTTCTAGAAGGATTGACTGAATTGAGTTATAGGGGAAAAGTTCTCTTCGGCAATACCTTAACCTATTATCGTCAGGGGGTAAACAACGTCCTTGAGAGCTCAATTTTTGCATGTGGATACATTGTGTTTCAGAGCAACTATTGGCCAAATTTGAGTGCTCTAGGACTTTGTTTACCCCCCTGACGATAATAGGTTAAGGTATTGCCGAAGCCAACTTTTCCCCTATTTTATTTTGAAAAGAAGCATGGACAATGCACCAAAATAAGATTGTATAAGATAATTTAACACTTGCACTTTTATTAGAAATTTATTAGCGTCACACACATATGACGTATTTGTGTGTATAAATTTATTTACTGCTTTCTATTCTATCCATTCCAATCGACAGAATCGTCCAAAACGTTTTTACAACGCTCCAAACTTCTCAAGTGAGTGAGCCTATTGTAAGCAGACCCTTTTTCTTCGGCAACCTTTCCATTTAAACTGCGTGTTAACCAGCTGGTCTATTATTGGAAATTCGAAATCAGTTGCGTTTTATAGTACGTTTATTTAATTAGAAAAAACACCTGATATAATAGGTTTGTTCATTCGAAAAAAAAATAATCAGTTTGATGCTGAAAGACTAAGGAATCGTTTAAATACATTCACCGAAGTGTTTTGGTGAGAAAATACAGCGAAATTAAAGTTTCAATGTTTGAAGCCGAAGCCATAATTTCGGGTAATTTATCAATTGTTGCACGGCTCTCTTTGTTATTTCGCGTTTTTACGAGGTTGACAACGTTTTTGAAGCGGCACCGGTGGTGTAGTGGTAAGCGTGATTGCCTCTCACCCCAAAAGACCTGGGTTCTCTGATCACGAAAGGGAAGTAACGCCGGTGGTCCCCGGTTCATGAGTTGATGGGTCGATAGGTATGGCACTGGCGTGCACAAGGTGGGGCAAGGTGGGGCAATTTCCCCCTCTTTTATAAATAAGATTTTTATTTTCAAATTTTCAAAATTAGAATATAAAATAACTTGATTTCTTGATAACTTGGTTTGAAGGTAAAATAACTTCATTTCATAATATAAGGGCACTGATAACCTTTTATTGCGTCAATTTCTTTGGGATGGTACCTGAAAATTGCACCACAAAGCTACAACTTTTGCAGTAAATGACCAATTTCTACGTACTCGCAACGGTAATAGTAAAACGTAACTACAACAGCATATAAGGACAAACAAAACCTTGAAATACTCAAAAATAACTGTAACGATGCCTGCAAAATATACAAAAACGTACTGCACAAAATTTCAGAAAGGTAACTGAATAAAAGATGATACCAGTACCTTGAAGAATATATTTTCTTTGGTTCATATTTCAAAACCAGGAAAGGTATCGACGAAGAACTGGACCACCAAAAACAGCTATGATTGCTGCTAGGTGAGGCAAAGCGGTTACAAAATCGCTATATAATGGAACGATTCATCGATATTGTGCGCATACTTTGCAAAGGTGGTCGACCACTTCGTGGACATTCGGAAGGTGCGGAAAGTGTGCCACCCAGTTGGTGGCTAACTACGATCCATTCCATTGGCTGTCTAAAAGCGGTTTGCATTGAAGAAAAATATATAAAAAAAAATAAATAAAATAAGCTAAATTGAACAGTAGGGAAACAGTGGTGGGTGGACAGCACCATCCACCACGCACTTTGGAGTACTCCCCATCCCCAGATTGAATGCACCATAGAAAAAAACTTCCCCTCCTTAAAAAGATTCCTGTGCACGCTAGTGGGTATGGGAGCTGCCTCCCTGGCGTCGGTAGCATTGGTGCTCTGTTCGCAAAACAAGATCGACGGAAAACAAATCAAGGAAAAAAATATACATGTTCATTTCTATGCTTAGCCTAAGCTGTTTCCCCTAAATAATTAAAATTTCCAATTGTTTGTATTTTCCAGATTCATCATCATATCACGACGTAAGTGGACTACCTGATCCCTACCTAGAGCACCATCAGCTACACCATCATCAGGACCAGGAGGATAGCAAATCACTCCTTCAGCAGCAGCACCAGCAGCAGTTACAAGTCCAACAACAGCAGCAGCAGCAACAGCAGCAGCAACAGCAAATGTCTCTTAACTACGATGAAAACATGGAAAGTGGCTACTCGACACCCAACTCGCGGAATCGACGCGTGATACGAGAGATCATTGTCTGAGAGCAGCCTAGGGTACGTTTCGCTAACGGAACGTGCCTGTGAATCGTCTCCACAACTCCACCTTGAGCTATAGTAGGAAGAAGAAGAAAAATACCTTGCAAGACAAGCTAAGGCCCCTCCCCGCAGACTTGAAAAATGAACACTTTTTGCTATTAGGATAGGACGCGAAACAAGCAAAAACCAAACCAACCAACCAACCGTGGTGTATACTTAAGAATTTAAACGAGAGCGGCATTCGCGGCCCGCACGCTAGGAAAATTATTTTAGCGAAAAAGTAATCGAAAACTTGTGGGGGGTGGCTCCATTGTCCAGGTATGCTCGCAGAACAAATGGCGTGGCTAGTTCCGAAAGGGATGGACTTGTGTTATTGATAATGCAGAGCGCAGTTGGTAGTGCAGTGAAGTGCCCTTAGGAAATAAGCATGGCTATGGTTCAATTACGGTAATGTACGCAGATTGATCGGTAGTGAAGTGCCCTTAGGAAATAAGCATGGCTATGGTTCAATTACGGTAATGTACGCAGATTGATCGGTTATAATTATCCTGCCAAACGAAACTCGAAAGGTACTTCTACTCCAATCGAACTGAAAATATTACAATCATAGTATTGCATTGGCATACTGAATGCAGAGAATAGAATTTTTAACCCTCTTTACAACAAACACTATGGTCTGGAAAATTCTTCACTGTTGCATCTATCGTCTCGTCACATATTTTTCTTTTGTGGTGAAATGGAATATTTACATGAAAAAAGTCACTTTAAAAAGGGAGCATTCTCACACCAACAGTTGTCTTAGCGTTCAGTTGATAGCGATGATCCCAATTTTTACTAATTAACTATACTTCTGTACCGTAGAACGGGGCGCAGTTATTAAGTTAAGTTGATCACCACACCATTCAATTTTCGAAACTCAACATCCTTACTTATGATATTATTACGAGATAATTAGTTTAGTATTTCATATGATATTTTGTGAAAGTGATGAAATATGCAACTTTTAACCTAAAAATCATCATTTTTTCTTATGCTGTGCTCGGCGAAATTACCTGCATGATCAACTTTTCCCCAGAATTTAAAATTTGCATCTTGAATCTAATTTTAATTCTAATAAATAAACTAAACATGCTATTCATAAACTCAATTCATACATTGGGAAAGCATATGCTAATACAGGTTTTAGAGGTATTAGTTTGGGTGTCATACATATGGTTGGAAAATATTCAGGTTTATAGGTAAAAGGTGATCAGCTTCCTCCCGTTTTACGGTTCGTCATTTACCTTTCCAACGATGCATCCATTCTTGCACACATGTCATCGAATCAATACCACTCAATGACGAATTCAATCGAAAGCTTTGTGCGCAAGTTAATTATTATTCCATATAATCCTGAGGCGATCGGAAATACACATGATCTCGCGAGTGCATGACTACGATATGGAATCGAAAATTACAGCCTCGCTTGGCAATAAAATACACTCCAGCAACGACGACACAATTGCCATGTCCATCCCCGCCGTTTGTTCCGCAAGAATATGTAACATTTCACGCGTTTATATTTTTAATTAAATTGTATTATTATATAAAAATACGTGCCCTTAAACGAAATATATTTAATTGTGAATAATGACAAGCGAGTGAGAAGCAATGCATGGGTGCCCCTCCGAAAAGGGTGGGACAGAGCAAAATGCATATTGTACGGGGAGGCTGTGTGAAAAAGAGAATGAGAGTGAGAAAGCGTACAAGTGTAAGCCGCACGTGGAAAGCAGAAACGCATGGAAAATATTTTATATACATAATTAACGGTATTATAAATATTTGCACAAAACCAGAACAAAAAAACTGTAAACCCAGTCACTGCAAATGGGAGAGAAACACACGTAAATAGATATATCAATTTTCGAGAAGTACGATTAACTTTTACACGCAGCAGATGAGGGGTCAAAATAAACAGGAGATTATTTTAAAATTAACAACCGATCGGAAGCGGAGAGGCGCAATGTATGAAAATCGAATTTACCTAGGGTCAAGCAAATGAAAATTTATCGCAACTAAATGACATAACCGTGTTTTATCTCGAGAAATTATTTTAAATTGAAGTAACAATGCAAAAACAAACAGTGTTTAAATACATTACATTGAACGGGGGAAACTGTTGAGATAAACGCCGGAAGCCGGGAGCATCACTGTTTCTCTGTAAATGTGAATCGTCGTGTGTGTGATAAAACCAAACATTAAAAAAGGATAACATTTGTGAATCTAACTAGCCACCATGCAGAAGAGTTGGTTGTTGCCATCGTAACGGCGTCATGTCAGTTTGTTCGCCTACTATTGCTGCAATTTATGGTACTTATTTAGCAATACGCGGTTTTTAAATACTCATCTCGTTAGGTTTTTTATTTATTATTCGGTGTCATTTTGATAGTTTTTTAGTTCTCGATGTCACGTGATAACTGTGTTATTTTTATAATATTTTACCGTAAAACAGTACGCTTTTGAATGTATTATTTCAATTTAAAACCACAGCTAACCACTTACATTAAAAGTGATTGAACTTTCCCACAGAAAAATTTAATTGGTTATGAGACCCACAAGTAAAATTTCGCGAGCTTTTCCAGGAAAACTTCTCGAATATGAGGAAAATCAAAAGAGGTTTCTTTTAGTCTATTAGTAAAATTTTCGTCGAATTTCTTCATGTTCCTGAAGCTTTCCATGTAAATCCACTTCTTGCACAATGAGTCGAATTCAACTCAATTTTGAGTCGACACGGTCCGAAATGGCGGATTAATCAGCTTTCATGTACATCGGGTTTTTCTTCGCCCAAAAATTTAGATCGGTTCAATTTAAAATATTCTGTCGGCGGAAATTTGAATTATTTATTTTTATCATAATTTATAAATAATAGGTTATGGCGCTTAAGACACCAAAATCTCCCCATAAAAAATGCACCAAAAATTTCCTCCGAAAGAATATTTTAAAACCAACCGATTTAAGAATATTGGCACCCACCCAAACTAAAATTTGGTGATAAAAAATCGGATGTAGGTACATGGAAATTGATTAATCCGCCACTTCGGACACGGCGTGTCTCATCATCCGTATGCGTGGTTTGTGTACGAGGAAGCGTTCATTCCATTGTACACGACCAATGAGAGTCACTCAAAATCGAGTCGGATGTGATTCAAAATTGCAAATGTGGGGGGGAGGCAGTTGTTACTCAGTGCACGGCCAACTATAACAACTCAGCGACTGAATTCAATTGCTTCAGAGAATTTTCTTTTCATACGAAATGTACTCATATTTGGAAAAAAAAAACTGCTGTTACTCATAGCTAATGAGTTCAACTAATTTACTTACAAAATGGGTTACTCATTGAATGAGTAAAATCATACTCGATTCACCTTACACACTTAATTTGAATAGTCATGGTCTCAAAAGCCGATTGGTTGCTGGAACTCAGTAAGACATATTTCCGAGACTCAGCTCACAAATTAGAATTTGCTAAAATCTCAGCTAACATGCTAATATTTTTCCGTGATATCAACTAAAGCAAATGCCGAATTGATTGGCTGTTAGAAATCTTACCGAGCTAGATTGAGTGTGTAACAATCAACTCGAAATTCAGGAAAATCGATGAATATTTTACTCAGTTTACTAGTATGCTCATAGACTGAGTAAAATATTATTTGATTTTCATGAAATTCGAGCCAATTTTTGGCGAAAACGTAAACGAAACTAACTCAGAGAGTGAGTTACTTTTACTCAGTTGTGAGTCATTTGGAGATGAACTAGCCAGTGGCTAAAAATCTCCCTAATAAAGACTAAAAAAAGAAAAAGTTGTGAGTCGCTTTTACTCATCCATACTCACTCACACACACCGAACGTTTAGCTGTTGAGATTTCGGTAAATTTTCACATTAATCTGTGCAATAATCTTAGTGTGTTAGGATCCATTTCTAAAAGCGTAGATCACTCAGCGGATGAGTAACTTACGCTTTTAGAAATTTCTCCATACAAAAGAGTAAAATTACTCACTCTCTGAAATAGATTCGTCTTTAGTTCAGTGTGTTCAACCCGCTTTTAACAATTTTGATTCGAATTTGACACAGTTCTGAGCTACTATCATCGGCCGCGTGCATGGTTGGATGAACGCAAACGCGTGGTTTGTGTACGAGGAAGCGTTCCTTCTGCTTTAGTTGTTGTTCATGGACGATGAGATCCACTCTAAATTGAGCTGGATTCAACTCAATTAAGAAATAAAATTTGTGTAAAATTTTCAGAGATTTTTCAAGAAAAACGTCTCAAATATATATGAGGAAAATCGACAACAATTTTTCTCCGTCTTAGCGTATACTGATAGACTGAGTGAACCTGTCTCGATTTTCCTCATATTCGAGAAGTTTTTCCTGGAAATGCTTGGAAAAATTGTCTCATTTTGTGAGCAAATCCACTTTTCAAAAATCAGTCGAATTCAACTCCATTTCTAATTTCATTCAGCGCAAGAATAACCAACGCTTTTTGAAATTTCTCCATACGAATATGAGTTAAAGTGACTCACTCTCTGAAAAAATTCGTTTCCAGTGTGCACTCGAATGCGACGCTTTTTGCACGGCCGATGAAAATAGCTCAAAAGTCAATATTATTTCACCAATTATATATATTGTTAAAAACGCGGCTACTAAACACTTTAAACGTAAGTTTTTTTTACAGCAAAAACTTTTTATTCAGTTTTGAGTAAACGCACTTTTTACTAAAATAAATAAAATCTTACACTTTTGAAATACATTCAACGGCCGTGGGTAAAAAAAATTATATTTCAAAAATCAAGAAGTGTATCACTTAAAAATTAAAACAGTTTACGTTCAGTTTTACCGAAAATATGAGAAATTCATTCATTATTGAGCTTTCTCAGCAGCCGCGTGGTTAGTAGGTGTTTACCAAGATGAGTCTCAAACACGGTAAAGTTGAAAATTGTAGTGGTGTAAGAACGATTGTCAAATTAATATGTCATATCGGGCCTGATTCGTAAATAGACAATTTTGGGGACCTGAACAGAGAAAAGATGCTCAAGTTTATCAAACACAGCAAAAAATAGGTGTGCTCTGGCCAGATGTAATTCATGTCGATGTATCAAATATTGATATAACAGCAAAAAACCTGATGTAAATTGTAAATGGATGTAAATTTGTTCGCAAAAAATGTATACATCGTAAAACGTAACATGACATAACTTATTGGGTGCAGCAGTTTGTCGAAGTCTGACTTCTTGAAGAAAGAGTTCTAAAGTGCGAAGTGCCCAAGATCTGAAGGATTCTGACACTAAATTTTTTTTAACGTTTTTTTTAATTTTTCTTAACCTTGCAATATTTAACAATTTTTCAAGACCAAAATCTCATATTTTCAGATATACAGTAATGACCCGATTTTGTCAGCGCGTCCGAGCATCTGACTTTTATCTTTAAATAATTTCACATAACCGTAATCGAACATCTTTCTGGTTCATCTACAAGATGGATGTTTAAGGTTTACTATCAACAATCAATACGAAACTAGCGATTATGAATTGGCTCATTGCTTGATTAGTCTTTTGGTCCCAAGTATATATATATATATATATATATATATATAAGCCCCATTTTCATACTAAAATCCGTACTTGATTTGATTCGCCTTATAAATTTGACAGAGTGTACTGAGGGGCTCGCGGATTTTCCTACATTTCGAGGGGTGCTTCAATTAGCTTGAGACCAAAGATCTGGTGCTTCCTGAGCCAAAAGATTGAGCATGATCTGCGGGACACCCTGGTGTTAGTGTTACTCTATGATACTATGCTACAATTAGACCACTGAAAAAGCGCAATAGCTTTCGTAAAATTTTACAAAAAGGTCTATTTCCGTACTTGATTTTTTACGTTTGTACAGAATCTTACCGAAAAGTAAGTACGGGAACAAACCTCATTTCTCAATTTTATTGAATTTTTTTAACGATGCGTATTGAAATTTTGTCCAATTTGTTACGATATCACACGTACGAACAAAATGTCAAGTCCTAAAATATCCTAAAAAAAATCCTTGGGATTATCTTCAGCATTCCCTGAGAAACCGCAAATCCGATTGTTCGGAAATCATTGAGAAATATCCCAAAATGTCGTCAAAATATTTGTCTAAACGTTGCTACAACTTGTTTATGGCTGTTTGCTGTTGATTATTTTTATTAAAGAGACTTTCAGCCTTGTTTATGACTGAAACAGTCGTATATAGGTTTTCCTACAACCGAATTGCTACAAGGCTACATAAGATCATTGATATTTAATTTTGGAATCATCCTTAGAATTTCAAATTGAAATATACACCTAGACTTCTTTGGAATTGCACACCACCAGAATTAATTTCAAAATTCCCTTTAAGTTCTAATCATAATTCCAATAAAAATTTCTTCCAAATTGCATTGAAACCTTTTTCAAAATGCCAATGAAATTTTTCTACTTGTTTCTACATTTTAATAGTTTGAAATTTTCCAAAATTATGTTGAAATTTTCCAAAATTATGTTGAAATTTTCCTTGGAATTCTCATCAATCCCCATGGAACTCGCTTCAGAAGTTCTGTGACAGAAATAGCTTCGAATTCTACTAAAACATACTAACCTGTCCTAAAAAACTGTATATTCTCCTTTAGAACTACCTTAAGATTCAGATTTCATTGGAATTGTATAGCACAATTCTCTTAAAATGTAAATCCGATTTACTTCTGAGTTTTTGACATTAAAACTTCTTTGGAATTCTCCTTGTAGTTCCTTTGAAATGCTCCTCAGAACTCCCTCTGGAAATCTTCTAGACTTCTCCTCACAAACTTCATGGAATTCTTTTCAGAATCACCATGCAATTATCCTCATAACTACATTTGAATTCTCCATAGTATTTGTTTGAAGTTCTCCAAAAAAATCTCAAGGAATTCTTTTCAAAATTACCTTGTGAGTCACATAGGAATTCCTTAAGAATATTATATGGAACTCCCTAGAAATTCTTATTACTCTCATATTGAAACTATCCCGATTCTCGTCGAAATTCCTATGGAAATTATTCATGTGAGTTCATCCACCGTAAAAGATCAAGACTACACTGAAAAAAATTTGAATTTTACTGATTCTTTGGGATTATCTTCCGACAACCATGCATGCAAACATTTGTCTTTTTTTTTTATTTCGATTATTAAAAAAAGCATTAAGATTCTGGAACTCATGGTTGTCAAAATAGATTTCAAGGCACTGATTTTTTAGTTTTAGTCTCAGAATTTTGATATTATTATAAAATCCAAAATCTCTAAAGTTGATCATTAATCCCTATGATTTATTTAATTATATATCATAAATAAAAAAAAAATCTGAGTTATAAAATTATGCACAATTTTTGATCGCTACTGGGCTGAAAAGATCATTAAGCCGGATTTTATAAAGTGAGAGATTAAAGAGAGATCCTACAAAAACGTTGCTTGAAAAAACTTACTAGGGAGAGTGAGCCAGTAATAGCATATGCACCAGTTATAACGTGTAGGGGCTCAGACAGCCTAGTCGGAAAAGGCACGGTATTACCAATCCGGTGGCGGCGGGTTCGATTCCCTGTCTGGTCGAAGAAATCTTGTCACACAAAATACAAATTAATCCATATGGCATAGAAAGCTCTCAATCAATAACTTTGGAAGCGCATCTAGAACACTAAGTTGAGAGCCGGCAAAAAACGCTTGCAAAAGAAGTGTAAAATCCCATACACGCAATGGTACCAGTTTTTGGTCCCTATTTAAATCGCTTACGTAAATGCCCAAACTGGAGCAAATTTTACGTTGTGTCATAGCTGATGCACTTCCTGGTCCACACCAGTACACCCCTAGGACAAACGTGAAAGATTTCCTTCCTGGATCGCTGCTCGCTTTTTCCTTGACCTGAGCCCAGATCTGAATCCAGTCGGCTTCAAATATGTTGATGCTCCACCGCTATGAAATCCTGAATTTGCCTCTACTGCGATGTCCTGCGCTTGATCACAGATTTCATTTCCACCCCTTCCTAGTGTGTGACTGACCCATCTCCACTTACGTTCTTGAATTTCTGTTGATATCGGCTTCTGATGACATCGATGATCAAGCTCAACATTCGAGATCCAGATGTGAGGCCACCCAGCAAAAATTATATATGGCAGGCATCGGTTGACGAAGACCTGCAGCTATTCAGTGTTCGCCGCTGATACACACCACGTCTCGCTGGCGTATAACAACAAAGATTTCAAGTTTGAATTGAATATTTAGATTTTGGTGCTTTGACTTATTTGGTAAGAACTAGAAATACTCAGAGGGAGAGATAGGCGGAGAAAACAAAATACAATTCGGCAGCAGGGAAATGTTCCTAAATTATCTTGCAACCCTTGCTGGAAGCTAGCATTTCAAATGACTTTTATTTTTGATGCCGTTCATTAACCAACGAAGATAGATTTAGAATGTTGTTTTGGATTCCAAAAACTAGTTGAATTTGAGAAGCACACAAAACATAAAGGTGATTGAATTTCTGTTCGATTGCAATACTCTCAAATTTATTCCAGTAAGAATAAGAAATCCTCGGAAAAAATCTAATAGGAATGTTCAATTGGCTCAGATTTTGACAGTTCATTTGGCTCAAAACATTCTCTCCGCCCATCTCTCCCTCTGAGTATTTCTAGTGAGAACTTCATACATTTCGTACATTCACAAAAGCAACCCTAGTATTCTTGATTCGTGCACCTATGTCGCTCTTGGTTCCGCCGTCTGACGCTATCTGGATGCCAAGATAATTGAAACTTTCGACTTTCTTAACTGCTTGCCCAGCTTCCGTAAAGTTCGAAAGGTTGTCCGTGTGGACATCAAACGATTTTATCTTGTTGAAGTTGGTGGTGAGATCCGCTGCAGAGAAGTGTTTGGCTAGGTCGTTGAGATTAATATGCATATCAGAATGCCGTTACGCTAATAAAGCACTTCCCCTGTCTATAGACAATTTTATGAGATCTCACACTTCAATTCCAACTCGAGGATCCCAAAATACGTCTGATGAGATTTCCATTGAAATTTAAGTTACGGGGAGAATTTCAAGAAGTTTATTGCAACATGGAAGAGAGGAGAACTCAAAGAAATTTAAGGTAATACCTAGAATAATTCCACGAAAATCAAATTCAGTTGATAGATTCAAAGGCATTATGACGAGAGTTTTAAAGAATTTTCACTCATATGAAATTCTGATGACAATTCGATGAGAATCGAACTTGGAGGATTTTCAGGGCAGTAATAATTGTAGAATAGTTCTAAGGATATTCTTAAGCAAATTCATGAGATATCGTAAAAAAAATTCCAATGTGATTCCAAGACTTCGAACACCTTCGAAATTGTATGATAGAAATTTTTAAGATCCCCGTTAAAATAAATCCCAATATTGTGGAACTAGAACGATTGTTTGACATATTGGGACTTAACAATGGATCATTCGAGCAGTTTAAAATTATGTTTCCTCCACTCAAACTTTGCCGTGGAAAATATATAGAATTTATTTTTCTACTGAAATTACGAGAAATTATGCTCTCTCTAAAAAAATTCGGCAATGTGCTGCCTAATTTACTTTAAATCACTCTTAAAACAATTAATAACAAGGTCGTCCCAAAACTGCTCGACTATGTGCTCGACGTCAAAATTAGTCCAACAAATCAAAAGCTGGCCATCGAGTAATGGGAGCAGGGTGTCACAATATCAGCTTCAATCGACCAAATCGATGCGACGAAGAAACTGCTGGCTTTTTTTTTCTGTTAAAGTCGAACAGCTTCGCAGCATTCTAGAACCTCAGTCGGCGTGCTAAAACAAATATTCGATCGCTTGTCTCTCTTTCTCCCGTCGCGTCGCTCCATTGGTCTTTCTTTCAAGCTTCGGTAAAACGGACGAACCAAAGAGCGCTCGACTTTGATAGTTTCGTCTTTCATGAAACACATCAACAAAGGTTTCATGGCGTATATGACGGAAAATGCAAATATATATTTAAAGCATTTATCACGTGAAAACCCTAATAAAAGTTGTATGGTTAATTTGCTTAATGACGTGTTCTGGGTATCATCCAAACCATTTGTGGAATAGTTCAATGATTTGGGTTATCGTTCGTTTATGGTTATTTTTTATTAGGGAACACTTGAAGATTACACGTAATATGTTTAGTTTAACTTGCATCCACATATTTATCTAAACAAAATTAACGCACATGGGACATAACGCATTTTAAACAAATTGAAAGAGTGGTGATAGACTGTTCGTGAAAGGGATTGAAATCCATAATGAGGAGGTTTCGTTTAACTAGAAAATTGACGTTACTTACATTGAAAGCGATGAGCAAAGCAACGACGAGAAGATCCACAGCCAGCTTTTCCTTCTAAGCGTGCTTCTTTTGCATTTTCGTTTCTTGCTGATAGTCTAGTTAGGCGTTGAACACGTTTGGATGAGAGAAACAAAGCTTGAGTTCATTTTAGAGCTTCGAAAATGTAGAGCCCTCAATGGGAGCATTGAAAATAGTACTGACTACTTGTAACCAAGTAGTCACCATTGATACATTCGGCCTAACACCGTTCGGCCTAACACCGTTCGGCCTGACAGCGTTCGGCCTGGTGGGACTCTTCCTAATGATCCACCATCAAAATACAACCCTGCCCTTATGTCCACCCCTGACTACGATCTTGGAAGCCTTAATCCCAGAGTTAGGAATTTGTGGAAAGATTCATTAGACGACCAATATTAACTGCTCTTATTTTGAAACAGTTGTTTTTTCCTGTAATATCCCGGGCAAAAGCATTCAACATCAAATTTAAATCATAATTTGATTTCAGTTTACAATTATGAAATAATATTGTTTTCATTTTGCTGTAATTTTCGAACATAATTGGAAAATTTCTTCTCTCCCTCATGTATAAAAAAAAATCTTCATTTTGCTTTCATTGAGAGCAGAACTAGTATTCAATTTGATATTGACGGAGGAATGTTGTTTTGGATTTGATCTCAAACTCTGCTCGGGATACTTATAGAATTGAATTTTGCCGCAAGGCAGTATCACAGTGAAGTTCTTGTGGAGTGTGAATCTCGTTATCCTTTTAAGGTTCAATTTGCTTTCATGGATTTTCAAAAAAATCAATAGTAGTTTTTTTTCCGAAGCATTATTTGAGATTGATATGTAAAATAGCAAAATGAATGGAATGACGCGAGATTATTGCAATCTGAAATAATGCGTCGAAAAGAACTGCTTTTGAATTTTTCGAAAAAAAAAAACATCAAAGTAAATTTAGCCTTAAGTATAATTTGTACCAACCGGAAAGCATCATACGCTACCTCGTTTTCGTCAAATTAGTTGATTAGTTGATCATTGGGCTGTAAAGGTGTAAATTAAGCATTTGATTGTCAATCGTCATAAAAATCTCGTTTTATCCAAAAGCGATTGGAATAATCAAAAAATCCAGTTTCGTTATCCTAATCTATCATCTAAAGAAAGAACACTGCATTCAATACTAAAAATTGTTTGAGTTACCATAGCACCGTTTTATTATACTCTCCAAGTTTTAATCCAAAGCAGCAATTCGAGTATTTTGTTCCACGTTTTTAATAATCGGCTATTTACGTTTCATAGTTGCAATTTTTGTTTTAAGTCTTCCTCTGTAATGAAACTTCGATACACATCGTTATAATTAAAAGAATAATGCTTAAGTTTGACCAGCGTTATTTTATGATCTCGCACAAAATATTCTCCATATTACATTTTATTTTCTTTGTTTTAGTTTAAAAATACTCAATCGATTCGTTTGATTTAACGCATGCAGAAATTGGCGAACCAACATGTCAGCCGTCGCTTTCGTTTTTGCGTTATGCTAGTGTTACTATGAACTGTCTTTACACAACGGTGATTCCACGCGATACGGGCGTAGCTCAAAAACGAAAATGACCCCAATCCGAAATCTCTAATAGTATTAGATAGGTAGTCATCACGTTTTATATGATGGAGCCTTTTTAAAAGAAATGAATATTAAACGATGGCGGGCTTTGCAAAAAGAACACAGTTTTACACAGACAAGTCCAAACGATCTTAAAAATTAAAAGAAGAAGAAGAAACTGTGCAGTTAGTTGGTAAGCTTCACTTTGTGTAAAAAGAGTAAAATACTCCGGTAGCTTTAAGGATTCGTTAAATCTAACTGAAAGATAGAATCTAAAGTTTAACTAAATTGAAATGAAAAAAAAACAGATTTTCCTGTAAATATACGTTTAAGTTTAGGGCGCAAAACGATAAACGCGCAAAGCGTAGCTATTTTACACAAGCATCAGCAATCACAGGATGGAAAGCATAAGCTTTGTATCTGCGGCAATGAAAGAGAAAATTTAATTTACATATGGTCCAAAGGAACATAATGGAAAATATGAACACTAATTAAAACTGCGAGCGGAAGGAAACTCCAAGTCCCACAGAAAACCGCCATTCGGTGGCTGCAAAGCTGTGCTTTCCATTCTGCAAAGGTTGTTGCAGAGCAGTGTGGAAAAATCAAAGTGCGAAGATTAAAAATATAAACAGAAGCGTGCAGGCAGTGCAGTGCGGTATGGAAAAACTTTTAATCGATTAAGTAAAATTATGTACGCTATTATATGATGGAATACACTGAAAGCAGAAGAGAAACTATGAGAAATAAAAACTTTTTTAATGTAAATAATAATAAGCATCTTTCATTTTCCATCAGTATCACCATTCCTGGGGCTTATGTTAGAGGAGTTTTTCTACATCGTACCGCGTCCGAAGGAAGACTACGGATAGCAACAAATGTGTCTCATGATGAAAACTTCTTTCTTAAAGCATTAAAGAATTCATAAATTGTGAATACGCAACAAGTATTTGCCGCAGAACATTTGAAAAGGTTCATAGCTTTTATTGATCGACACTCATAATTGATTATCCCTTTTGGTGGAAAAGCAACTTCTGTGCACATAAGCTGCAAATATAACCAGAAATAAGCTAACAAAAAATAACTATTAACAGGGTCGATCAACGGTGTATTAGGTCCTTGTGATATGTTACACAAGTTTCCTTAAACTGTTTGCTGTGCCAGTCATGTAATCTCCGCCAATCTTCATATGATGCCGCTGCATGTCATACGGCATTCCGATGATGACTGTTCTTAGCGATTTTAGTCTCGTTATTTTTGTCGGTCAGTCAGACAGGAGATGGGAGAGAATCTATATTTAAGTGCAATGCAATCTAAATGTTGTATAAGACTATTGACAAAATATTACACATTAACTAATTATGTTTGTATTACTCCATGCGTGAAGAAAACGATTTACATACACCGTTTAAAAAATTCATGTAAATTTCTGCGAGATATTGGGCACATAAAATTAACGCTAGATTTCGCATACATTTACGCGATATTTCGTGTAAATTTATGCGAAATATCGCATAAATTAACAATTTTGAATGCAAGCTTGAAAACAATTTCGCTGTTTATGTCAAGTATTGCTCAAAATTAAACGCAGAGAGATTTTACGCAATAGCTAAAATTCAGATTTTTTTTTTCTGTGTAGTTGCATATGCTTAACGTCAGATATCAGACTTAAAGTGGTCATTTTATACGATGTATGAGGAGATGAAAGCAAGGTTGCAAATACTCATTTCAGCTAAAACAATGTTTTTCTAAATTATGAAATAGTTAGATGCCATGATCAAATTTTGAATTGGTAGGATACAAGAAGAGGTTGCAAAGAATGTGTTTGACATATTAAACCTGTTTATTTCACTTCATGAGAGTCACAATCAACGATTTTTCACAAACTCACTCACTCACTCACTCACTCACTCACTCAGCGATCAGAAAATCGCTGATTGTGACTCACAGAAAGCAAAATTTACAGGTTTTATGTTTCAAACGCCTACTTTGTAACCTCTTCTTGTAAGTTACAAGTAAAACATGCCATCATACCATCTTTTGGTTTTATTATTCCGAAAAACATTATTGAAATGAGTATTTGCAACCTTGGATGAAAGTATAGAGTTGATAGTTCCGTTAGAGTACGGAAGTGTGAAGATTGTATATACAGAGTAGAAAATAAGCAAAGGCCAAGACACGAATCGGGCAGCTCATCTCCTTTACCAAACTCCCCTGTTTGGAAGTGATGGTGAGGGGTATCTCCCCCGCCACCACTGTCTGAAGAGATTATCGCCTACCCTATACTGCTACACTGAACGAATTTGACATATTCCTGTTATGTGGAAGTCTAATAAATTTGCGCTATAAGATAATCCATTGAAAATGATATGATTGGAAATGTGTCAGGTAAATTCTATATGAATATCTGATACATTTACAATGCTGATAATTTGGTAACTTTTATATGATCGTCCTATGATAAATGAAAATCGATCAAATTATAATAATTAACTGAAATGGATTTGAAACCCATAAGCATAAGCTATACTTTTCACCACAATATAATATATGTGTCATAAATCAATCGAAATAAAGTTTATGTGAAAATAAAATGAAATTTACTTCTTCTTTTGACACATATATTTAATCGATTTCTAAAAATAAATTCGAAAAAATAAACATCAGGCAGTGGGAGCTTTCACAGTTGTGCCTTTTTTTATTGTAGCTGATTTGGGATTCGATCAAGAACTGTTGAGGTGTGATGCTTTCGGTGTCTGTGCTCGATTCCACTGGGCCACGGCTGACTTCAAGATTGAGCTCGTTCAAATAGCATGAAGTAAGAACAGCTCTCCCGACACGGAATGTAGTGCAACTTTATGCTCGTTCTGCTAGAGTGAAGACAAATAGCACTGTTCCGTTTCGGTGGTGTGGTTTGTTCAAATCTTTCTTAATGCACCTGTGTGCAATAAATCAACGACTAAATTATATGATTTGATAGAACTGGCTCATGAAGTTCGAGTACTACTTAGGGCTGGAATCTGAATTAGCCGTGTAGAAGGCTTACAATTAGAATCATAGCAAAGTAAATATTACAGTAGAATCATTTTTTTTTTCAATCTCAATACATTCTTTTCTGGAACAAATTATCATATGAAACAATAACAAACAAAGATTATTCAATACAGTATCATTGTTGTTAGTAGTATTTAGTTCAACTAATCATTTCAATGAGTGTACGTTAACATAGTTGAAAATTGTTTCAATAATTTATAAAGAACAATCATGTAAGATGTATTTTATTGGGAGCGATATTCATCCCAGAAAAACATGCAAAAACAAATGCTTGCTGTTGGATTTCTTAAAAGGCATTTATATATGACTATTTAATGATTGGGATAGATCTGTTTACAATCTCTAAACCTCAAAAATCAAAGGAAGCTATTCCAATGAGATATACATGTTTTCCTATACTGCAAAGTTAAATGACAGTCCAATAGTTTCTACATGTCTATTTACGCGACATATCAACAAACGTCAAAAATCAGTAAAAGCAACTCCAATAAAATATACATGATTATCTTATAAAATATATATTTTAGTGAGCAATATTCATCATGAAAACAGGTATATTTTACTGAATTTTCTCATAGTGCAAACTTATATGATTTTCCATTAGTTTCTAGATGTCTGTTCCCACCCATGACATATCAACAGTTTTTCACCATGAAATATATCAGACAATATTCATATACTTCTTACCTTCGCTAACCACGTTCGAAGCAAAGTATTGTCAAGTACTAAGTATGTGAAATTACGATAGAAATCATTCTATATCGCAGTCATAGTTTTTAAGTGATAATCCAATGGAATCTATCAATCATCACATAGAATGAATAAATCTGCTGACATTGCTATGTTATAAGATGGATCCAATAAACGGTACATGTCGATTTGTTTCAGTGTATGATGCCAAAGAATTTTTTTAATATCTTTATTAACCCTCCGTTACTCGCGCTGTTGTACCATAGAGGTAACTCTAAGACAAGTAGGTCCCGAAGAAACGTGCTCAACTTTTTGGCTCACCTCTGGTACTATCTTCGGTCCCAAGCTTGTCGAATCACCCCTCGAAACATAGGGAAAACCAATAACCCCTCATTTTATCTGTCAAACTTTCATAGCGAATCAAAACAAACATTGCGTAGTACTAGAATTTCGACTAGAATAGGGTACGTTAATCGTTTGCTTGGGACCAATAGGCTACTAAAGTGGTGAGCCAATTTAAAATCGTTAGTTTCGTATTGATTGTTGGTTGTACTTTGTACAACACACATGAGTTTTCCATTGCCATTTTGTTGCTGAGTTACCAATCGATCTGAAACCAACGAGTATTCCTCAAAAAACTTGTTTTGATCTAAACAAGCTAAATTTTGACACCTAAGAAATGCGGATAATAGGGAAAATGTAAATGGAAACCGCGAAAACTGTGACCATACTACGTGGGATTTGACTTAATTGATTACAACATGGAATATATCAAGATTCTGACAAGATAGAAAGTTACTGTCTCTGACAAAGTTGTTCAGGAGATCATAGCCTTGTCCCTGGCGGACAGTAGTTCAGAATTTTCTCACTACGTAGCGCTAGTATACATGTGGAATTCTCGCATGTGATATATCTCGAGATCCTGACCAGGTAAAAAGTTACTGTCTTTCACAAAGTTTTTCAGGAGATCAAAGCCTATTGCTTGGTGCTCAATAGCTCAGAATTTGCTCACTACGCGACGGTAGTATACACGTGAAATTCTCAGCGCTACTACAGATGTGAAACTCTTGGATATAAAATATCTCTAGATCCTGACCAGATAGAAAGTAAATGTTTTCGGCAAAGTTTTTCAGGAAGTCAAGATCTTTTTGTTGGGTGACAATAGTTTAGAATTTTCTCACTATGCGGTGCTAGTATATACGTGCCTTTCTGCCATATTAAATAGCTCGAGATCTTGATCAGCTAGAAAGTTGCTGTCTTGACTTCCTGAAAAACTTTGCCAAAGACATTTATTCTTTATCTCGTCAGGATCTAGTGATGTATCACATACGAGAACTTCACTTGTATACGAGCACTACCTAGTGAGAAGATTTTGAACTACTGTTAACCAGCAAAAAAGCTATGATCTCCTGAACAGCTTTGCCTAAGACAGTAACTTTTTATCTGGCCAGGATCTCGAGATATTTTATATGAGAATTTCACGTTTATACTAGCGCCGTGTAGTGAGAATATTCTGAACTACTGTCCAACAGCCAAAACTACTTGACACCCTGAACAAGTTTGCCGAAGACAGTAACTTCTATCTGCTCAGGATCTCGAGGTATTGTATATGCGAAAATTGCATGTATATACTAGCGCCACGTAGTGAGAATTTTCTGAACTACTCCACCAACGAAAAGATCTGGACTTCCTAAAAAACTTTGCCGAAGACAGTAACTTTTTATATGGTAAGGATCTAGAAATATTTTATATATGCGAGAATTTTACATGTATACTAGTACCGTGAAGTGAGAAAACGCTGAACTACTGTCCACCAACGAAAAGGCCTTGACCTTCTGAACAACTTTGTCGACGACAGTAATTTTCTATCTGGTTATGATCTCGAGATATATCACATGCGATAATTTCACATGTATTCTAGCGCTACGTAGTGAGAAAATTCTGAATTACTCTCCACCAGCAAAAAGATTATGATCTCCAGAACAACTTTGCCGAAGACAGTAATTTTCTATCTGATCAGGATCTCGAGATTTTCCATGTTGTAACCAATTAAGTCAAATCCCACGTAGTACGGACGCGGTTTCCATTCACATTTTCTCTATTATCGGCATTTTTGTGGGATAACTGTGATAAAATTTTAGCTTGTTCAGTTAAAAACAAGATTTTTAATGAATACCCTTTGGTTGCATATCGATTGGTAGCTCGGCTGCAAAATGGCAATGGAAAATTCACACTGTTGTACAAAGTACAACGCGCGAGTACTCGTGTTATAAAAGTTGGTGCGAGTAACGGAGGGTTAAGGTGGCTTTCAGTCCTGGGCAGGTACCAAAGAAGCATGTATTTAGGCTTTATCTATGCTACCTATAACCGCATATCAGTCCCATATGGATTTTCGTCAATTTTGTGAAAACAATACGTAGACAGTTTTTTGGGATTCTTGACACCCCCCTCCCCCTCCGTAGACAATTGTCCATACAATTTTTTTTTTTACATTTGTATGGGCCGAGGATAATTGTTTACCCTCCCCCCCCCCCCTAAACTGTCTACGTAGTTTATGAACAGCCCCTTATGTGATAAAACTACGGGCTTTGGTCATGAAAAATGTGAAAATAACATCAAGTCAGTTTGTCCCATCAAGCAAAATAATCGCTTTTCAACACATTCCTACCCCTTCCTTTCTTGACCAGTGTTCGGGTGCGGCCGGCGCTGGTATTGCCTAGTTTGAGATCACCAGTTTTTACACATTGATGATGATTGCTAGTCCCAAGCATCGTCTATTGGTTTTCTGTGTAATTACAGCTGGTCTGTCAATAACAGAGTAGCAACCGTGGGCGGTCAATCATGCTCATGCTCAAACAAAATAATCCATAGCTCCATAGCTCAAGTTAAAGTTCTGCTTTTCGAATTGCCATATTTTCGCTGATATAACAAAACATGCAAACTTCGTTGCAACTGATTTTAACTTTAAAAAAATATCAATAAATTTACTATGATTTTTCAAATATTTACATGGCAATTGCACTTCGTAACTTCGACGTCCATTTTCTCAATGCCTACTTTTTCACATGGGACTGATTACTTTCTTCAAAAGGCTATTTGCATCTATTCATGTACGTTTAAAGTACGGAAGCCATTCATATTAACTGGCAGTTGAGATAGAAAGGGAGCATATGGGAATTTTACCCCCATTTCCCTATTAGGTTTGGAAATGTAGTCGAAAAAACAGCACATGCGCGAGAAAATTTTGCACACTCACCTCAACAACCGACATCTTTCTCACCGAGCCATCGAAAATATGTTGGGAATCCAACTATCTACTGTTTTTCGTGTCATAAAATGTTTCGGAGAACGTTTAACTGTCGATCGGAACCAAGTGAGTGCATGAAAAAGTGTTCCGTACTGCATTGAAGATCACAAGCGAGTGGTTGCTGCCTTCAAACGTAAACCCAACTATTCCGTTCGGGATGTCACGAAAAAACTGCACCTGACAAAAAGTTTCGTGCAGAAAGCCAAGAAACGAGCAGGACTACGTTCATTCAAGGTTCAGTAAGCACCAAACCGCAATGAACGACAGAATAGGACAGCTAGAACGCCTACACCTAAAAGTTGACAAAACCACACAACTGTATCATGGACGATGAAACATACGGAAAATCGGACTTTAAACAAATTCCGGGAAACCAGTATGTGACTGCGGAAGACAAGTTCGATGTTTCAGAGTCCCTTAGGAAACAGCAAATGCCAAAGTTCCCCCAAGAAATTCATGATCTGGCAAGGCGATTTTTTCATGCGGAAAACGGAGCAAGCCTTTCGTAACAACTACAACCGTAAATGGCCAAGTCTACATGAATGAGTGCCTGAAGAAACGACTGCATCCGTTTCTCAAATCACGCAACGCAACGGTCCTACAATTTTTTTGACCGGATCTAGCCTGTTGTTACTACTCCAAGGACGTTCTGAAGTGGTACAAGACGAATGGGGTCAATTTCGTGCCGAAGGAATTGCCGCCGATCGAAATATACTGGGTTATAATGAAGCACGAACTCCGGAAGCATCCTAAAGTTGTCACTACGGAGCAGGAAATGTTAAAACCATGGTTGAAAGCAGAAAAAATTAGAGTCAACCGTTGTATAAAACCTCATAAAGAAAGATACGTCAACCAAGCTTATATATATACATATATACATACATACATATATATAGTATTCCATTCCCTGAAAATTTCATGACAATCAGTTGAGAGACTTATTTTTGGCGAGTACTTCTAAGTGATGCAATTTAACTCTTTACAACAGCTGAGCACCGTTGTGTTTAGTTTCTTCTGAATTCACAATTCATCGTGTGTTGGTAGTTTTCCATAAGTATGATCAGAACTCTAGTCTACACATACACAGCCAGTACTTGAAAGAATCCTGGAAAATGATACATCTATCATTTTTCTTGTCATTATTAATGCTTGCTGCACATCAAGGATGTGAAACAAACAATAAAGCGGCCAGGCCTACTGTGTAGCGTTAAGTTAATTTTTGTGGAAGTGAATGTTTACCATGTCTACTTAATAAGTATAGACAGTGGTTAACATTTAATCCACAGGTAATCAAAGAGCGGGGACATACCGTACCAACCGCTCCGTATGCAGGATTTGAAAATAGGCTATATAAATCGTTGGGAGTGACAGAGCTAAGAAAGTTAATGTACACTCCTTGATTGTCCGATCTCCTGGGATTGAACACAGGTATTTACCCCTTGTGTTCGAGCGTACAGTCCTCCCTCCGTACAAGCGTGGACGGCACCGCCAACCCACTGCCATCCCTCAATCGATCCAGCCGACCTCAGTCGAAGGACAACAGAGAGCGGTGTGCGGACGTAACCTATACGGAGGGAATGCTGTATTCGCCTAGGTTATAGCGCCCTTGCTCGCTACCATTTTCTTCTAGCGGTTGGGACCTGAGCACTAACTCTTGTCCTAGCCCTATATGGCATATGGTTATAGCGCCATTACTCGCTTTCTGAAAAGAGAAGAAGGGAAGGGAAGGAGAGGAAAAGGACTTGGGAAAAGGAAATGCGGAATTCCTTTCCTCATTAGTATTTGTATCGTCAACTTTTATGAAAACTATATAAATCATTCTTCCTTGGTCAGAGGTATTATTACGACATTTGAATAAGATTGTCTTATCATTTCCCTAATAAAAATAACCATAAAAGAGAGCTTAACGACGTGTTCGGGGTATCATCCAAACCCTATGTGGGATGGTTTACCTATCCGAGATACAGTTCGTTTATGGTATTTGTTTATTAGGGTTGTTATTCAAAATTTAATGTTATAATGATCAACATAGCTTTGGATTATCCAATATAAATCGGTAACACTGTCCTGCAACCGATGTAGGAAGCACCAAAGAATATATATAGACAAATCTCAAAAACACAGTTTTAACTGATAGTACTTTATAAACATCAAACTGTCCAATATTGGATCCTGCCAATTATAAGCACCAGAATAAATTGCAACGGACTCACCAAATTGATCCATGATCGATGTCCTGTTACAGTGATCTCCATACTCAAGGGTTGGTTGACTGGGCTCGAAAATAGGTTTTCATATTCTTAGTATCGGACAAGCGAACCAAAAATCCTGTATGGCCAATCAGTTGATTAGTCAGATGATGAAAGCACAATTGTGGCTAAACGGAGAATCTGACCCACTTGTAAGGAACACAAAGAGCCACAAAGAACAACCAATGGTGCTAGGTTCCGAGATGATCAGTGGTTTAAGAACTCTGGGGTGGCAAATAGTTGAAGGAACACTAATTACAACTTCACAAAAGTCTAGAAAAAACGGAGCAAAAATTGACGGCTGAAAATTTTCTAAGTCTCTCTTCGAGCACAGCTCACTACGATCCCATAAGTATGATCAGAACTCTCATAAAAAAAAAAAAAAAAAAAGTATATTACATCATAATAAGAGATGAGATCACAGTTTCAGCATCTATTGACGAATACTGAGAATAAATAATAAGATTAAAATCAATTCGAACACAACACATGAAATAACTCCATTATCAAAGAGCAGTTAAAAGTTCATTTTTGCTTTCAACAAATAATCTGTTTGAGCAAGCCGCATGCATATTTGACCTGGTGATTTCATCGACCATATTTAAAGCATTTAGGCACAGAACAGAAGTGGAACTTCGGTTCCAAAAGTGTAGAACGGTAGAAGGCACCCTTTGCCTGCAGTTTATAAAGTCCATTCTATGTGCGCGAGTATTGATGTTCCGAAAGTGAGGATACCAATAAACAAACCAACAATTTTGGCTGGAGCGAAAGTGAGGATAACAAACTTCTCACTTGAAAATGGAACTACGCAAGTTATAAACGTCAAAAAGCTCAATGGGCAGCATGCTTTGATTATGTGAGTGTCCACAGAAAACCCGTGTGAAGTGCATCCCCAAACATCACTTGGTGAACAAAAATGTTCGTTCACACTTCCACTTCTGTTCTGTGATTTAAGTCTTATCTTCAACGGATTTTCTAATGATTCGCAAAGAACTGAACGGAAGCTATGTGCGCGGCGATCTTGTTGCCTGTAATACTAGATCTAGGGTCATTCCAATGTGTAACTAGTGTTTTAGAGGGAATTTCAAGCCCTTTTATAGATTGTAGTACATCGCCCGTTCATGATATGGGTAATTTTTATTTTGAATTCAATATTGATCAATATTTTTATATCATCGTGGTTTTCAATTTTTACGTGGTGTTTTTACGCGACTCTTGTTATGTGGTTTTTCCCCAAAAGTCGCTTTTTATGCGGTAAGTTTTAAACGATTTCTTGAAAACGGTACAACCTATCGCCTGAATTCAAATCCATTTTGGGCCAAAATTCATCAAATCTAGATAGACCTGGAATTAGGGCCTAACAGCTTTTGTAAACAATAACTTCTATCGATGATTCCTAGAAATTCAAGGCTCACCCACGCAAACCAACATCCTCATCAGATGGGGAAAGACTTCCCCTATCCGATGGATATGTTGGTCTGCGTGGGCGTGCCTTGAGTTCCTAGAAATCATCGATAGAAGTCATTGTTTACAAAAGCTGTTTCGCCCTGATTCCAGCTCTATCTAGAAATGACGTATCTAAAAAAGAATCATTTCTGATGAAAATCCATATTGAAGTAATAAAATAGGGTTGTTAGCGGATGCTCCATTTAATTCCTGTTGATTAATTTTGATGTCCATGAAATATACGTATTTCTTTGGGATTTTTTCTTTATTAGAGAGTTGTATAGATGTTCTCATTTACTTTTACTTAAATCTTTGGTTATTATTATTTAGGTAGGTTCCGATTCTACACGTTGTAGTTTCATTTTAAAACCGGTGATCTTGAAATTTTTACCTAGGGAATGAGTACTTAGGGGGGTTAGATTTTGTCAAGTCTTTAGTGGGAATGAAACTGATGAATACTGCACATTGCACATGGATTCCAAAATTAATTAAGTTAATTACGAAAATCCATGATTTTTTTAAATTAAATGAGCTAACATAATCCAAACATTTAAAAATGTTTTAGCATGTGGATTTATTAATCTCGGTTGGTCGATTTTTACACGGTAGAGTATATATGATTTTTGTTCTGTTTTTCATTTTCTTATGCTAACTCCGATCCCAACTTCTAGATATGATGGGTAAATCTAGATTTAAAATATCTGGAACATTAAATGTCGATTTAAATTGATTTTACGTTGCAGTTACGCAATAAAATTACTACTTTGAATATCATCTGATATAATGGAACATTTGGATGAAATATTATGACTTTGCGTGCAAAACAAGCATTCTGAATCGACTCTAATATGCCTGCATGATGTTTTATCAATATTATTTAACTATTTAAATTTTCGTTCGGAAACTTTTCATGTTTAAAAACATGAAACATAAATTTAAGATGAAGATTAATTTCAAAAATTTGTCTGTTTTTTGGTACTTCAATAACTTCTCAAATCAATTTAAATCATACAATGTTTGAATTTATCCTCAGTTTCAGGCTGTCAAAAAATTATAAACACGAAATCTCAATTATCTTTCCACGTTCTGAATCTTGAAAAAATGTTCCACTGTAGACAATTTTTTATAATGTTTTATTTAACTTTACATTTTTCTTAGCATAAAACATGGGATCTTGAAAATTCGCTCAAGATCTACAAATCCTCCTCCTCTTCCAAAGATCCTGAGCATTTTTTCGAAGTCACTGTTCCAAAATTGTTCCTGCTGTTCAAAATTGCCACATTTTTTCATGTCCAGGATCTTGATTTTTTTTTTTATATTATTTATCTGGTAGGCTCAATGTGTCTTGGAGCTAAATAGAGCCAAGTGAATATTTGTTTTAAACAATTATTGAGTTCATGTTTTTCTCACCATCTTCTTCTGCATCGTTTTGTTGCCAGATCTGCAACAACATGTTTTTGCGGTTTGGTTCGTTTTCGGTCTCCGTTGTCGCTCCATCAATTTCCACCAGCTTCTCACCTCTACTACTTCTTCTTTGCAACCTACACACCAAAAAATTATGAATTTTAATGGTGATGTAAATATCCATGCATGCTAAAATTGAAGCACGTAAACTTCGTTTTTACGTAAACTAGCAACTTGCAGGAAATATTGCTTACAAATATGGATGGTTGCATACAATATTTAGAATATTTCATGAAATGACTCATAAATTTACACGATCTGTAATGTGAATTTGTATGGTATGTGACGCTTCATTTATGTGCATCATAGTGACAGAAATTTACACTACTTTTTCGAACTGTGTAGTGTATTGTGAATAAAAATAGCATTTTGCTGGTAGTATCAGTATTCTGTAAGTTAAAGTCATGCTTAATGAAGCTACATAAACCAATTAATGTTAAATCATAATAAATATCACTTTTTTTTAATGAAAAATGATACTAATATTCACACAATTTTTAAGGTGTTGGTGTAATGGGCAGGTTCTAGGGGTTGGCCGGACAGTCTTGAAAATTAAATGATTCTATTGTAACGGGTCGGGAGTTGTTTAAGGGGAAAGGAAAAGCACGGGCTTCACTTAAGCAACACGGCAGGTTTATAAAAATCCTACAAATGGTGGAAATATTTGCATTGAACCGAAGACATCATATCAAGAAGACTGGCATCTTTGCCAGAGTCCAAGCGACAGATACAATAGCGCTGCGTTTGCGTAAAGGTGGAAACAACGCATAGAAAAATGAGCAAATTTGTTCGAAGCATTCACCTTTGAGCGGCAGATGACGCGGTTGTATCTGTCTCATAGCGTTCGTATGAGAAAATGGAAGAGTTGCCAGTCTTCTTGAATTGTTGTCTTCGATTGAACCCAACAAACGAATGGGAGAATAAAAGTATGATGGTTTTCCACAAGTTGCTTACAGGGAGTTTCTCTCGGAGCTTCTACCGAGATAAGAAAACTATTTGTTCTAAATGTATCTCAAATCCAACCTCACACTACACAGATTCCACGGTTTACTCAGGGCATGCAGTTTAAATCAGCAAAGTTGTTTCAACATTATTTATTAATTCCTAGCTAGGGTTAGTGGGCTTCACTTACTGGTCATGTCACTGTGCAATGTTGCTGGGTGATGTTTCGTTGCGCGCGTGTTGCATGCTGGTTGGTGTCTACGACGTTGGTGACAGGTAGGTGTAGCGCCAGCGGATACCTTTTCTACTCACTTTCGTATAGCACAAGATGGCGAGACTGATGTTGGTTGATGGACGGCTCACAGCGTGAAGCTTTTGGACTACGCCGGCTTGGTGCGGTAACAACGAGGTGGCGGGGTTTTATACTCGTGATAGCCAGGTTTAATCATTTTGTTCAACCATTTTTCACAGAGATGGCGCTGTTCCGCTGGTAGGAAGTGATAAAAATCCCCATATAGAAATTGAGAGAAGTGGGAATAATTCGTTTTCGGTGCATATTCAGGTCAACAAAAGTGAACGACAACCTAAAGAAATTAATCAGGGACTTTGTCGTTCAGTTTTTTCCCGGAAATTATTTTTAAATGAGCTACAATTAAATAAAAATTATTTTTCCCCATACAGTTTTACCTGATTTACTACCAGTCCCCAGAAAGCCAAAAATTCAAATTTGAGAGAGAAAATTCTCTCTCACGAGCTCAATCTCTCAACATGCAATGTATATTGGTGACACTCGATTTGTGATTTCCCTTTCACAGATTACAAAATAGAGTACCTGACATTACAAAACATGTCTGGTACCTCTATATATGCATTTGCTTTAACATTTGAAGTCCCTCCTTTTTTTACAAATTCTGCGCAAAAGATACTGTATGCCCCGCCCGCATACATAAAATGCGGCGGGAAATTCTGTGAGGGGTGAGCTATTTTGTGTGCAGAATGTGTAAAAAAGGAGGGACTTCGAATGATAATCTAAATGCATATATATATAGGTACTAGACATGGTTTGCACTGCAGTGTCCTCTGTGAACAATTATAGGAAAACAGATTGTGCCTAGTTTCCGATAGCTGTAACCACAAACAACAGCTGTGACATCATCTTCCAATGCAGAAGCTTGACAAAATGATCATTTGAGCAGGTATGCACGTCGACACGTGCAACACACAACTTTCCACCAAGGGGTTGATGGTAGGATTTATGGCATAAGGGTAGGACCAACAATCAATACGAAACTAATGATTTCAAATTGGCTCACTACTTGACTAGCCTATTGGTCCCAAGCAAATTGACTAACGTACCCTATTCTAATATAAATTCCAGTACTACACTATGTTTGTATTGATTCGCTATGAAAGTTTGACAGATTTTTTTTTTTTTTTGCTTTATTAGAGAGATTTTCAAAGTTTGACAGATAAAATGAGGGGTTCGTGGATTTTCCTAAGTTTCGAGGGGTGCATTGATTAGCTTGGGACCGAAGATAATACCAGAGCTGACCCAAAAAGTTGAGCTCGTTTTTCGGGACCTTCTGGTCTTAGAGTTACCTCTATGGTAGGACCTTCGTTTGAAGCATTGGCCTGGAGTATGGTGGAACCTTACACAACGAAGGTGCTAGCACAGACAAACAGACATAACACATTGAATATTTCTCACTGTAAAACTTCGTCGCTAAAACATTACCGCCATGTGTTGAGTACACTGTGGTGGGTAGTACGCTGAACAGATGGCGATAGTGTATAAACGTCAAACGCAAGGGAACTGACTATGCGCGCCACAGGTGGCGGTACTACCAACTACGATACTTTTAAATTGACCGTTAAATGCTTGTTCGATGAACAACTTGCTAGTGTTATGTCTGTTTGTCTGTGGTGCTAGTATTCCTGCAAATATTTATAAAATCAGCCGCTTTTTTTACGTCACTTTAACTGCCTAGTTTATCTCACTGTCTGACCGTCAACTTGTTTGATTAAATGTCTACTATGTCCTATTATGTCCACTGTTTTGTGGTTGGAAAGGTTTTGGAGTACGCATCTGGAACATCATGACTCTACCCTTCAGGGAGCTTCAATACACGAGGACATTCGTTGTGGTTCGGCTCGGACTCAGACGTATTTTTCCGTTGAACTAAACAAACTCCCATTTTTAATCTGTTTGACAGATCTGCCCTAAGTTGCCAAACGCAAATGAATGCAGCGACAACGGTTGAACGGTTTTCTGTAAGTGATGCCAGATTGTATATAAATCGGTGGGATACTTTTGTAACCTAGTTACACTATACTATAAAAACAATTGAAATACAGTCAACTCTCTATATCTCGATATTGGAGAGACCATCGAGATATGGAGAGAACGAGATATAGAACAAGAAAAGCTTAGCAGACCATTTATAGGGACCGAGATATCCATCGACATAAAGAAAAATGTGGTCACATATCGAGATATAGAAGATTGATATATGGAGAGTTGACTGTATATATATATATTAGACCTGGTCATTTTAAACGAAATGTTCGGAATGTAACGGGTCAACCGTGATTACTGTTCGTCATGTTAATTTGAACTTCTGTGCAAATTTTCAGCAAAATCGGTGATGATTTAGAGGTGCTTCAAGTTAATTTTATGTTTTTAAGGTAATTTACGGCTTACAATATTTGTATCTCGAGACTGAAACAACGAAAGCTGATGTAACAACTTTCATAGCAAAGTTTAATGTGTTATGTATCAACTTTGTAACCAAAGGTTGACTATTCGAAGTGATTTTATTTAAGTTTGACTTAGTTTCATGCTCGTAGATATCTTAAAAAGTGAAGAATTTTAAAGTATTTGTTCTACGAATTTTCCACCCATATGATATAAAAATGTGTAGTGTACGGCATAATGTTCCTCATATTGTTCTAGAATTTTCGTTCCAACATAGTTTTCGTGTATATTTCATAGATTGAGAGATAAAAATCAGAAAAGAGGCCGTTTTAGCTAAAATTTACAAGACAACAAAACCAATAAAAGTCAATTAGATTGACAGAACATAGTTGCATTGCTTTTCAATGACAACCGATGACTGTTTCATTGATATATGATTTTTTCATAAATATGAATCCTCAGTAGACGTGTTTTTTTTTTATCAAAGGCAAGTGCCACAGCGACAGCGACAGCGACAGCGACAGCGACAGCGACAGCGACAACGACAGCGACAACGACAGCGACAACGACAGCGACAGCGACAGCGACAGCGACAGCGACAGCGACAGCGACAGCGACAGCGACAGCGACAGCGACAGCGACAGCGACAGCGACAGCGACAGCGACAACGACAGCGACAACGACAGCGACAACGACAGCGACAGCGACAGCGACAGCGACAGCGACAGCGACAGCGACAGCGACAGCGACAGCGACAGCGACAGCGACAGCGACAGCGACAGCGACAGCGACAGCGACAGCGACAGCGACAGCGACAGCGACAGCGACAGCGACAGCGACAGCGACAGCGACAGCGACAGCGACAGCGACAGCGACAGCGACAGCGACAGCGACAGCGACAGCGACAGCGACAGCGACAGCGACAGCGACAGCGACAGCGACAGCGACAGCGACAGCGACAGCGACAGCGACAGCGACAGCGACAGCGACAGCGACAGCGACAGCGACAGCGACAGCGACAGCGACAGCGACAGCGACAGCGACAGCGACAGCGACAGCGACAGCGACAGCGACAGCGACAGCGACAGCGACAGCGACAGCGACAGCGACAGCGACAGCGACAGCGACAGCGACAGCGACAGCGACAGCGACAGCGACAGCGACAGCGACAGCGACAGCGACAGCGACAGCGACAGCGACAGTGACTATTTTGAGCCTTGACAAAGGCTATTTGATTCGGCTTGTGAGTAAGAGAGAGAATAATTTAAAGATACGACAATTTTATTCTTTGTTGTTTTCAATACAGCTGTTTTAATACTAATGCTCTTCGCGCGAAAGGCGACTGCTTAAATACTCTACTCTTCTTCTTTTTATTTATTCAATGCGTGCTGCTATTGTTTCCCCTATGTGTCGGGAACCAATCAGCACGTCGCTTGTTCGATAATCATTCTTTCGATGCTGTTGGTGTTTCCTTGCTCAAGCCAAGCCAGAGGCATCGCCAGGAATATATCAAAGCTTGTTTAGGGTTTGGGGTTCAAATGACACAAATGATGATAGTTTGCGGAAGACCGATTTTCCGCGGTCGGCTCGGGGTTAGTAGGATGTCATATGGATTAGGAAAGCGGTTAGGATGATTCACAAACAAATAACAAAACTACTAACAGAACAATAAAGCATTACGTTAGCTCTGAGTGCGAACATCTATTTTGCACATATCAAGCTAAACATTGTATTAGGTCCTAAGTAACGTTGATCGATTCTCTTCGTCGACTTTCTCTTTCGTTAATAACTAGAGCACATCTCGGAGCACATAACCGTTTCTTGTTGTGTTTGTCGTATTAGATGCTAAATAAAAGTTTATTTTATCGACCTGTGTGCTGAAAATACATGGGAATGTCTTTAAATGGGCGTGGGGATACAAATAGAAAGTCGACGAAGAGAATCTGTCAATGGTTCTTAGAACCTAATGCAATGTTCAACTTGATATAGAGCATTTCCAGCCCAAAACGCAAACCGGTTGGTCATGAGTGTTTCCGATTTGAATGAAACATTTCTCACGTGTTCGCTGCTACTAATGGTTGCATTTTTCATTTAAATATGATTTTTTCCTCCAGAGTAACTTTTGAAAAGGGCGTATAAAAAAATGGATTATTTTTTTTTTCAAAAAATCATAACTTGAAAACTATTGATCTGATCAAAATGGCATTTGAGAAGAAGTTTTAGGTAGTTAAATTATCTTTGCGGAAAAAAATACACTGAAAGAAAAACTTAGTAAATTAGTATCTAAAAAACGTAAAACGATGATTATCTCAAAACACCCCCCCTTCGATCTTTATAATTTTTTTTTTTTCAAGAAAACTGAAAAAATGCCCTAATATTTGGTGAAGATTGTATACTGGTAACTTTCTTAAAAAAAAATTTATAATTTTTGAAATTTTTGTTGGTTTTTACAAGTTGGTGAAATTGCATATTTTTTAGTAAAATAGTAATTTATTTGGATTCTACGCATAATTTTCAAAAACATTGCACATAGAAACTTTTTTTCTAAATCCAGCCGTTCTCAAGTTAGTGCAATTAAAAAAAATAATTATAATAATTTTCTACATTTTGGGCCATTTTCAAATGTTAGTCGTGATGTCCAGCAACGAGATGTTTTTCCATGAATATATATTAAAAAACAGACAATTCATTCTCAAATATGGTAGCTGTCAGACTTACCCGTTTCTATTTAGACGCAGCGGAAAAGAAACAAGTTTATAAGTAAATACTCTCAAATATACCCAAATAATCAACAAACCCACTCATGTGCCTTTTTTCTGTCCTCTATTAGTTGTATACCTGGATAGAATTGTGTATGTCATAACAGAGGCTCAAAACATAAACAGGTAAACAAATATGTTATTAAACCTGTAATTGAGATAAATTCTCTAGGTACTTCTCTGACGTATACCATATTGTGCCTTAAGAGCTCATCCCGCGATATCACAACTACATAAAAAGGCACTCCGTGGAGGCTTCTTACACTCACACTTAAAAAAGTTTGCTATAATCAATTGTACCTAATGAAGATAGGTATAATGTCAACATTGTAATTATTCTGCTACATATATATATATATATTGGGACGATCTTCACCTGTTCCATTCAGTTCATCTCTCTTAGCGTTTCAAGTTAAAAAGCAAGTAGTTTTTTACGATGGATAACAATTTCAAGTGTTGTAAACCTCCACCTAAATCAATTTCAAAGCATGACACAGTAGCAGTTCAGTTGTTTATCTCAAAATTATTAAAATTTTTAAAGTTGCAAATAACAGTCCAAAAGTGTATTTTTATGTCAGATGGAGCAGCATCACAATACAAAAACATAAAAATTTTTGCTAGCATTTGTGGATTTAAAGATAAGCATAATGTAGAAATTGAATGACATTTTTTTGCAACTTCACACGGCAAAGGTCATTGTTATGCGATTGGCGGTACCCTTAAGAGAATGGCAACCAGAGCAAGTTTAGCTAAGCAACACGAGCACCCTATAACGAACCCTTAACAACTGTACGACTGGGCAAATAGTCGTAAAGAAGATCTTCAAACAAAAATGTCATTTTGTTATGTTTCTACGGAAGAATACAAAAAGGCTGACACGGAATTTGATCCAATTTTTAAGAAAGTGAAACCAATTCCTGGAACTCGAAAATATCATTGCTATATTCCAGTTTCAAACAACCAAATTTCAGTAAAAATATTCTCTAATTCAAACGATACACCCAAATTATTCAATGTATTCAAATAATATGAGTTGTAAAATAAAATAATAAATATATACTGTTTTTTATCTCAACAAATCTTTCATTTGACCATATCAACGTGCTTCTCTTCCGCTGCCTCTAGATAGAAACGGGTAAGTCTGACAGCTACCATATCTGAGAATGAATTGTTTGTTTTTTAATATACAATCATGAAATAAAATCTCGTTGCTGGACATCTCGACAAACATTTGAAAATGGCCAATAATGTTGAAAATTGTTATAATTATATTTTTTTTAATTTGCATTAACTTGAGAACGGCTGGACTTAGGAAAAAAGTTTCTATATGCAAAGTTATCGAAAATTATGCGTAGAATCCAAATAAATTGTTATTTTTCAAAAAAATATGCATTTTCATCAACTTGTAAAAATCAACAAAAATTTAAAAAATTATAGATTTCTTTTTAAGGAAGTTACCAGCATACACTTTTCACGAAATTCAAGGGTATTCCATCAATTTTCTTGAAAAAAAAATTTATAAAGATCGAAGGGGGGGTGTTTTGAGATAATCATCGTTTTACGTTTTTAAATACTAATTTACGAAGTTTTTTCTTTCAGTGTATTTTTTCCGCAAAAATAATTTAACTACCTAAAACTTCTTCTCATATGCCGTTTTGATCAGATCAATAGTTTTCAAGTTATGATTTTTTGAATAAAAAATAATCCATTTTTTTATACGCCCTTTTCAAAAGTTACTCTGGAGGAAAAAATGATATTTAAATGAAAAATGCAACCATTAGTAGCAGCGAACACGTGAGCAATGTTTCATTCAAATCAGAAGGGGTCGAGACAAAATTGACATTTTTTTTAACGATTTGAGCTAGAAATGCTCTATACACAGTTCGAAAAAGTAGTGTAAATTTCTGTTCAGTATGATGCACATAAATGGAGCGTTACATATCATATAAGTTTACATTATATATCATGTAAAGTTCTGAGACATTTCATGCAATGTAGCAAATATTGTATACAATAGCCCATTGTTGTAAACAACATTGTTTACAAGTTGCTTGGTTGCGTGAAATGAAATACAAGTTTACGTTAATGAATGTTTACATCACTATTAAAATTCAAATTTTTTTTCTGTGTATGTTCAATTAATCCACAATATAGGGTAGATCCGAGCATCACAATTTGTATCTTATGAATTATTGGCATTGTCCATTTTACCCCAATGGTAAACTAATTAGGAAGACGCCTCCACACGCCTTCGAAAAATAAAATTTGACTACTTGTTTCCACAAAAAATCCAGAAATGAACAAGCAATAGGATCGTAAACAATGTTGTAATCATTTGACTGTTTTGGTACTGTACAACTTTAGGAATTGCACACAAAAATTTACATCACATCGCGGTAAGAGCATTTTTTTTTGTATTTCTTTATATCATCACATTTGACAGCTCTCGTACCAAGTTGTATTATTATATTTCCGAGTACTAATACTAGTACTAGTGATACTACAAACATATCCAACTCATTAAATACGCGTCAATCAAGCAATACCGCTTGATTGAAAGTTCCAGTACATTATTAGTGATTCCCACATTGAAATGTATTGGAGCAGGGCTTATCGTACACGAAAATAGCTTCGGAATGCTTGCGCTCTTAACATGGGCTTTTGCGAAATGGGAGTTGCGGTAGAGCTGTCTCCTTCTAACTCCCGGAATTAAGCTTCTTGCAATTATTTATATAAAAGATGGAGGAGGATTCTATCCATAATGTAAATGCCAGTCAGTGGGAGTTAGATTGTAAATACACACACAATACACACAAAGATATGAACCCACCAAATTCACCAGAGCTTCGTCAAATTGAAAAATTCTGGACAATTATGAAGACGGAACTTCGCAAACATTCCAAAACTATTAAAACAGAGCTGAAGTTGAAGAAAATGGTGGAGTGAAAAGGAAGGTGCGGGCATTCAGGATTGGAGACGAAATTGAATAAAACAAATGTTGTTAATCATAACTCATTAGTAGTTTTTCATTCTCTGAAAATTTCAAGAAAATCCGTTTATCGGTTTAATTTTGGTGAGTAAATATGTGTGTGCCATTTTTATCGAATACACCCTTTATTACATGACCCCATAGAAATAGCAAGAACAGGCATCAGCAGGATGATCATCAGGATCACATCACGCAGGTAATAGCATTTTTAACCATGACTCACCGTTCTAGTCCCATTCATGCAGCATGCAGTTGGCATTCCAACACATACAAACACCCGTTCAAAACATTAACGAACACATTCTCCGCGCCTTCTTGGGAGAGGGAGAGAACATGTCAAAAGAAAAAACTCCGAGCCGCAGCCGGTAAAGACGCTCAAACACGACGTCGGTCTGCGATTCAAAGGCAAAGCAACCGCCAACGTGATCAGAAGCATACGCCGAGTGCCGGTGGAAAATTGCGCGCTTGCTAGGTTCAGCACGAGCATGGTACAAAGCGCATGCGCGCTCTCATGGACAGTTGATGTAAGAGAGTTTAAGGAAAATGTGGAAAAACACTCGTCAAGGCCCAGTGTTTATGTTGCGTCTCCAGCTGGCTATTTTTCAAGTGAAAGCTATTGATTAAAATGTGTTTATAATGTGTGTGGTACTGGCATAGGCCATATCAAGTGAATGATTTTACATGCATCATTGAAAGTCAGAAAAAGTGAGTCACACGGAGTGACGAAGATTTTCCTGATAATAATAATGCAGAATAGAAAAAAGTCACCGCAAATCGTACGCTCCAGTGATGTGTGAAACAAATGTAGTGAACCCGTGAACCCCACTTGCTTGTAGCGACACAGCAAACGAAGCAGCAGCATCATCAGGGGTCTGCTTCTAATCGAAAACAAAAGTGTTAAAAATAGCATCTAAAAACAGTACAAGACATGGAAGTTTTCACGCAAACGAATGGTGCACATTTGGCATCGCCGTAGAATATTGTGCAGCCCTAAACAGTGAATACATACCGACAAAAAAAATCAACATGGGAAACACCCAAGCGGCAGGTGAAAGCAAAGGCAACCTTCCGAGATTGCCTAAGCAGAATCTTGTGAAAGGTCGCAGTTTTATGAAATTTGGTAAGAAAAAGCAACTCCTAGTGGATCACGATGGCACCTCAACGATGGCCATCGAGAGTAGCAGCAAATCCGATGTGGATGCCGAAAATGAAGATGGGTTTTCTCACATATTGATTGAGCACGGCGCAACAGCAACAACGACACCAATAGTAGCAGCATCCACCGCTGGCCAAGGTCAGCAACTGTCGAAATCAGCTGATTCGCTACTTACGGAAGGAGCGATCAGCAGGCGAGAGTACGAATTCATCTTAGGCCACGGAAATGATGAAAAGTCCGCCAAATGTGACGGAGGTGAGTTTTACAGAAAACACCGCACAAACGAAACAACCAAAGCACGCCTTTCTGTTTTATGATTTAGGAATCCGTTATTTTCATTATTTCATTAATTAAAGTGTGCCTTTATGCTCTTACGCGAAGCGTAGCAAGGGCACGAAGCATGGAATATTTTCTTAGACTTAACTAAATAAATAATCGGTACCACAGATAATCAACCCAGTGCGAACGAAGCGACGCACAGTGGGAGTTTTAGGAACAATAAGGCATTAAAATTGGCTGCCACTGAAAACCCAAATATTATATATTTGAAATATATGTTTTCTTCATGGAAAACTTCCATGAAATCAATTCCGCTTGCGCACGCTTAAGTACGTGTTTCAGTCCCGAATATTAATGATTTTTATATAAACGCGTCAGTGAATTTTGGTAAAAGTTACCAATTATGTTTTCAACAGTCAATAGATGACCATTGGGAAGCTATTGGGAATTTTATAGGAGAATATGGGGTCAAATAATCCACATATGTCAATTATGTATAAAAATAAATAATTATCTCCATTTTTAAAAATAACGTTTATGATGTATATAATATTCAAAAAGTTGTTTGCACTAGTTTAAAGACCGAAAATAAAGCAGATGCAAGTTTTGAGCTCATTTTGCACTGCACTTCTCATGTCTAAATATATCGCTTAATTCGAAAATTTTCAGATCTTTCATGGATGTTCAGGGTAGCAAAGGCACAAAACAAGTGCCACCATAGTGAATGAAATTGTGCGAAACAGATTTCTCGATCCTTTTACCTTAAGAATATTTCATATTAGGATTTCAGTATCAGCCAATTATAATCCATTTTGCTTCGGAAATCACCACTGTGCGACGGAAGGCGGCTTCGAAAAAAGAAACTGTATGCAAATTCAATTAAACATTTGGGTAATTTCCGTAGGTTACTTTCTCCTGACTTTGTTGCTGCGAAACAAACAAATATATAAACGTAGGTTGGTACATATGTAATATTAGGTTCGGTTCCAAATGGAAGCCGACTTGGTTATTTAGTGCATCGGCAGCCGAGGAAAAATTAAACAGAGCCATGCTTTGTTAACTTCATTTGCCATTACAAAATGAGCGTAGCGGTGCACGGTAGCCTGTTCGATGAAAGATTCGTTGGGTTTTCAATTATTTTTTTAAAGATTTGTGCTCCGTTGATTCGGAAAAGATTGCATTTTTATTGTATACACTCAATTCTGTTTTTACGTGATTCTTTTTCGTCCATATTTGTGAATGTGTGATCTAAAATTGCAATCAAACTTAAGGTGCCTTTTTAAAAATTAATAGGAAAAAATAGATTGTGGTATTCCAATTTTTGATCTCACCCCAAATGAGGGCATAATCGAAAAAATTAAGTAAAAGCAGAATTGAATGTAGAGGCAGTGCTGTAAGTGGTCACCTTAGTCGACAAATTTTCTGTGATAATCGGCTGCCTTTGCTTCCGACACTGACAAAATAAGCTATCAATGTACAGTGCCAAACCAAAATGTCGTATGACAGTCACTGTCATACGACACTGTCGTCGAAGACCATCACGTATTTATTTAGTTTAGTTTTATTCTCATAATACGAGCTTCGCATGTTGTGCTTATTAATAACATTTCAGATCAGAAATGCTTTAATTTACACAAAATTTAGGACTTGAACGAAATCACATATTCTTATATGATAGTTGATTGATAATTTTGATGATATACGTTCGCCTACCATATTAATGTTTGTGGCTCACTAGATATGTGACACAATCATTAAAACGGCCAGGCCTACTGTGCAGCGTTAAAAATTGTGTACATGTCGAAACTTAGATATTTCGAATTTATTTAAGATTCGAGTTTACTGCACGCTAAGATCAGATAAGCCATTTATAGATAAAATTTACCCAGATTGGGCAAGATGATGTTAATTATGCTCTTGAATCTCTGACTACTCTATAGTTGAAGCAAGATCTGCCTCAGTACCAAATGCGAGGTTAAATTCGATTCAATTATAAAAGACAATGCTCTTCATCTCTTTATACGTCTGGTAAATTTCCATACGAGGCAATCTCAAAGAACACCCGATCCTGCCATAACAATTTATCTGGCGAGGTTTTCAAAAACAAATCAAAAAGCGATTCTCTGCCCTGCAGAACAAAAATTTTGAAAATAAGGTTTCAAAATTAAACCCAAGTTCCAAACCTTTTTGGAAGCTCAAAAAATTCTGAAAAAAAAACTCAAAAGCCTTTTTTAGCGCTTAAAGAAGGTGGAAATCACAAATTCGGAAAAAGCTCAGAAACTTGCTAAGCAATTCAAGAGTTCCCATAATTTTAGTTTTGGTCTTACTAGTCTTATTGAGAATGAGGTTGCGCGGAATTATCTGAATATTTTCTCCCGAGAACATATTTTTGCTGATTTCTGGAGGACTGATTTGGACGAAGTAAGATATGTAACTAAAAAGTTTTATAATATGAAAGCTCCAGATGATAATGGATTTTTTATATCCTCATCAAAAAACTAGTACCTTGCCTTTCTTGGTAAAAATTATTTAACAGTTGTTTCCATTTGGAGTACTTTCCTGATAAATGGAAAAATGCAAAAGTTGTTCCAATCTTGAAGCCAGATAAAAATCTAGCTGTACCTTCTAGCTACAGTCCAATAAGTTTGCTTTCTTCAGTAAGTAAACTTTTAGAAAAGATAATTTATAATAAAATGATGCTTCACATCAATATGAACTCAATTTTTTCAGATGAACAGTTTGAATTTCGCCGTGGGCATTCAACTACTCAACTCTTAAAAGGTACCCATTTAATTCGTTCAAACAAATCTGAAAGCTGCTCAACTAGAGTTGCTCTTCTAGACATAGAAAAAGCATTCAACCGTGTTTGGCATGAAGGTTTGCCACTCTACGTTATCAAATTCATTCAAAATTATTTAACTGACAAAACTCTGCAGGTAAATTATCGACATTCCAAATCTGAACGACTACCTGTTAGAGCAGGAGTTCCTCAGGGTCATACAATCTTTGATCACGCCTTCCTTCGGAAGGGAAGTAAATCCGTTGGTCCCCGGTTCATGAGTTGATGGATCGATAGGTAGGAGCTGTCTCCCTGGCGTCGGTAGCATTGGTAGGTAGAACAAAACAAAAAGGAGTTCCTCAGGGTAGCATTTTTGGGCCTATATTTTATAACATTTGCAATCCGGACCTCCCTGATTTGCCTCAGGGTTGCCACACATCTTTGTTCGCCGACAACACAGGCGTTTCTGCTAAAGGAAGAAGTCTTCGTGTTATTTGCAACAGGCTGCAGAAAAGTTTAGATATTTTTTCTTCTTATTTACAAAAATGGAAGAACCACAGGAACCACAAACTTTGCCTGAAGAATAAACTTCTAATATTTGAACAAGTTTTAAGACCGGTCATGCTTTTTGCTGTGCCAATATGGTCTAGTTGTTGCACTACCCAAAAAAAAAACTTCAAAGGATTCACAACAAAGGTAATTTTGAAATTGCCTCCCTGGTACAATACTATCGAGTGGAGGCGAACCAGCCCAAGGCTGAAAGCCTCCTTAATAAAGCTAAATAATAATAATATAATACAATACTATCGAGGTACATAGAATTTCGAATGTTGTGACTTTAGAACAAATATCCAACAAAATAATTAATAATTTCAGGCAAAAATCGTTGCAATCCTCAATTGTAACGATTAATTCCCTTTATACTTTGATAAGATTTAGTGTTAGTTTTTAATTTTAAAATGTCAATTTTCATACTGATATACAGGTAATCTGTGTAAAATACTGTAATGCCAAGACAGGAACAATGTAAAAACACTTAGATATTTATAACAATTACGGCTGGTAAGTTACTGTAGTAGCTGAATCACCTAGAAGAAAATTAAATGTAATTTATTTTGAATTTGAAACAAATAAAGAGTTAAAAAAGAGATTCATTCATCAGACTCCATCGTGACCTAAATATCGCTCTGGCATGATACTGTTTATAAAACCTGGAATATCCGCATTACGTGCAAAACGGTTTAACGTTAACTCTTGCATTAAAAAAGTGGAACTCTACGATCCATTTCACTAATTTGCTAACTTTTTTTTTCCTTGATTTGTTTTCCGTCGATCTTGTTTTCCGTGCAGAGCACCAATGCTACCGACACCATCAACTCATGAACCGGGGACCAACGGCTTTACTTCCCTTCCGTAATCAGAAATGTTATGCCTCAGAACTTCCCTGCGACGCCGACTGGGATTGAACCCAGGCCTGCTGGGGTGAGAGGTAGTCACGCTTACCACTACACCAACGGCGCCGCTGATTTGTTAACTTGTCACATTCATTAGACCGAATGACTGATTTGAGCGCGTTTTGGAAAGTCAAAATTTTATCTAAAAAGTTATTAAGGTAACAAGTTGAGTAATAGAATGAATTGAGCAGTAAAATCAAAATATTGGACAAAGAAAACCATTAAGATTCTATTGGAAGATTGCTGTAAAAGCTCTACGCGCGATAATGATAATGCTGACAGGCTGCATAGGGAATTCATGAAAACATGACTTTTATCAATCCTGCAAAACATCCTTCGAATAAAACGACATTCCGATCAGACTGATGTGCATCTTTGACTTTTCCGGTTGGATTTTCATTTCATTTCATTACGGTGTCGTCAATGCTACATTGCACAAAGATGTAAACAAATGTTTTTCAATTACTTAAATTGCTCAAAATAATTTGCTGCTACGGCATCACTGTGAAAACCATATATAATCATTCTAGAGTAGAGTGCTTAAATGAAGTTCAGTTGTCTTTTTCATCGAAATTAGTGACTATCCAAATGTTTGCCTTCTTCGCATTTCAAAATTATTGTTTATCACATACTAGCATTTCCACAGTTATTAATCGAGAGCGTTCGATGCCGATGTTTGCCTAAAGAGGATTATTATGACCTCTTATTGAATAATACCGTCCTACACAACAAATTTCTCCAATATCACCAGAATGAGAAAAGTTTTCTTTAGTATATCAACTCATTTTCCATATCAGTGGAAATCACAAATTTTCACCATGTTCCGAGAAATGCAGCTGCGCAGGAGGTAGCCTCTCCATGTGAGTGCAAAATTGTTATAAATAATTTACGGTGAAATCATTACAGAACCACATCGGAAGTAGAACAGTTAGTTACCAAAAACGTATTCCGATTCAAGCAACAGTTTTCCTTTATGGAACGATTTTCCCCAAAAATCGCCTGTTTCCATTGAAGAATTTTGCAACCATCATCCTTACAACAGCTCTTACTTCGAAATGTAGGTGGCAAAAGTTCGCAAAAGTTTCCCTGCAATCATCAAAAGAAACCTTATAAAGTTTTTAGGATTTTTGATATGCAGAAAATGTGCGAATAGGAAAAATATTTGAGGCATCATGGTCAACATCCTGAAATAAGGATGTTTTGCAACTTCTGAGGCTTGTAAAAATAGCTGATTCCTTGCAAAATTATTGAGATCTCATACACACTTAATTTTTTTTTTGCCAAGATTCCGAGTAGCTCTGCAATTTAGTTTTGCTGCTGAGATTCAGTAAAAAAAAATTGCCAAAATTCAGCTAAAAAGATTGATTTTTGCTGGCATCTCAGCTAACAAACAGATATTTTGCAGAGATATCAGCAAAAGTAAATGCTGAGGAAATCGGCTGTTGAAGATTTTACCGCGCTAGATTGAGTGTGTACCTACTAGAAATAAGATTCTAAGATTCACGACTAACATTTTTATATGTTAATCTGAGATTGTTTTTAGACACCGTAGCCAGCTTTCTTTAGAAATACACATCGTAGTCATCCTTTGAATGCCGACCCTCTGTGTCAAGTTGGTAAACAAAGAAAATTAGTGCATGAGCTGTGCATGACTCACTTATAACGACAGTACCTGATTGTTCGTTTCTCGTAAGCAGTTGAAATACGATGTTACGCGAAGTAAGTCGAAGTTTATTGTGGTTCCCGAAAGATCTCTTCCTGCGCCACGCTTGGTTGACATCAGGGTGCATTCCATTCATTTTGACTAAAACAATGTTTTATGAAATTATGGAAGAATAAGATATTATGATCATATTTTGTATATGTAAGTAATAAGAAAAGATTGTAAAGTTTGTGTTTCACCCATCAAACCTGCAAATTTAGCTTTGGCAGAGTCACAATGAGCGTTTTTCTGATCGCCTCTTCGCGAAGAGTGAAGAGCGAAGAGTGGGTGAGATAAATTACAAAATCGCTTATTGCGTCTCTCATGTAGCAAAATTGGCAGGTATTATGTGTCAAACACAAACTTAACAATCTTTTCTTGTTGTTTACATAATCAAAATATTTTCATAATATCTTATTATTCCATAATTCCATTTTTTTAGTCAAAATGAATGGAAGGCACCCTGGGACATTTTTCGAAATGGATCCGGAAACGGCACTTTACGGTAGTGCAAGGCTATGTTGTGCACATTTTAAATCGGTTAATATGGAAGTGAAACAAAATTGTTTTCTGAATGCCATAATATGCCATCTAAGCTGATCAATTCATTCTTTTCATATCGTTTGAAAAATATTCAGAATTTGAAATTTAAGACGATTATACCACTGACAAACAGACATAACACTCGCAAGTTGTTCATGGAACAAGCATTTAATGGTCCATTTAAAAGTATCGTAGTTGGTAGCACCGCCACCTGTGGCACGTATAGTCAATTCCCTTGCGTTTGACGTTTACACACTACCGCCATCTGTTCAGCGTACTACCCACCACAGTGTATTCAACAGATGGCGGTAATGTTTTAGCGACGATGTTTTACAGTGAGAAATATTCAATGTGTTATGTCTGTTTGTCTGTGATTATATGATGGTGTAAGATTTTCCCAGTTGATATTTTTATTTATTAGAATAAGTACGAAATAAAAAAAAATGTCTCACAATCATGAAGTTATTAACGAAAAAAACCAGTTTTATTTTCACTCAGATTTCAATACCTCTTTTCTGTTTTCTTCTTAAAATAACAGTATGATCTAGTTTGGTTTTGACAGTTCAAATTGATGAATTAACGTGACGGTCGACCAGCAGATGGAAATGATGTGAAATATGATAATAACGTTTTGCTACCTGTCAAATCGTATGGAATATTTTTTAGTACATCATCAGTTTTGTAATTGCAAATCTGAAAACTAGGTATCGCATGGCCAGTTTTACCTTCACAGCAAAAAAATAATTTTGATATCACGTCAAAGTGGATGCACTACAATCATGTCGAAGTTATGGTGTAATATTACTTGCTAAAAAGGACAAAATTATCATTAATACAATGCATGAACTGACATTACGCTGCTTTTACTGCATTTGTTTATTTATGTGGTCATAAAAATTACATGAAATTTTCGACATGATTGTAGTGCATCCACTTTGATGTGATATCAAAATTATTTTTTTGCTGTGTTTGCATAAATTCATCAATTGGCAAATTTGCCTGTAAACTTGGAGACATACTTCAAGTCTCCGCGTACATCGTACGGGTTAGGCAAAAGATGTGCGTCTAACTTTAAAAACTGTCGCATTAATGGCCCTTCGCTCATTTTCAACTTATATTCAATTTTCATACTACCGTACTCTAACGGAACTATCCACCTACCCTCTTCTAAAGATCATTCTCTAGCTAATAAATATCACACTAAAGCTTCATGTTAGCATTTCCAACCAACTCTGAAAATCGCTAACTTCGCGTATGAAGTAACATAAAAACACATTGAATGTGAATTATAATGTTTTAAAGTTTAACGGTTTCTAGATTGAAAACCTTAAACTTGATATCATTGAAAATTTTATTAATATTTTGAGGGGGTGGAGTGGTTGTTTATCAAAATTCAATTAAAATTTTAAAATGGGGGGAGGGAGTTTTGAAAAATTAAAAATAATTTATACTTACACTTAGAAATAACTAATTTTAAACGTGACGGAAACCATTATGTCATATCATGTAAACAAAAATGTCATGTAACATTAAGTGCTCCGAATCTGAAAAGTTCATTACTTGACGAAAATTACGTTTGATTGAGCTGATTCTTGCATCTGTTATGACTCAATTTTATCTCAAAATTGACGCTCGTATATGTCAGTCTCAGAGCACCTAAATTTACATAAATTATTCCGAGTGTATAACTAGTGCATGACCCCTAAGTAATGCTTGCTTTTCGGTTTCAGATAACCGTGTCTGTAATGTCAAGCATGCTATGATTTTATGCATTTATTCGTTTTAAGATTGATTATCCAAATGCATTTATTCTAGTGTGCAACTTCAGTAAGTAGTTGCATGTACTCCGTTTGCAAAACTTTTATGTGTTATCCCCATGATCACAATTTAAATACACGCTAACGATGAGGTCTCGGTCAAAGTCTTCCACCCACGATACATACTTATGCTGTTGACTTAACAGCCTCGAGTCAACTGTACCGCAATCTCAATGACATTGATAACGTCTAATATACCATGTAGGGTTTTATTCAAATTATCACCTAGAAAACGTAATCTATATAGCTTTGCGACGTATTACTAACCCTTAGTTTCAACATAGCACAACACCTATGCATCCATCACATTCGTTGTACATCATCTGGTTCTCTGCAATCCCTTTTCCCTCTACGATCATCTTCACTCTTTCTTCCACTTTGTTTTTTAACCTAACAGGAGCACATGAGTCGCAGCGCAACGGCAACGACGATAATAGCCCTATCACGAAGAAACCGCTAGATACCGATAGTAAGCATGACGCAATAACTGCGGCTCATGATCGGCAAAGCATAGCTTCACTACCGGCGACTAGAAGCAACGGTCCGGCAGCAACGATGACGACATCATCGTCGATCGCCAACGACAACAATAACAAAGCACAACAGAAGCACCCCAAAACGGACAGTGCTAGCGAGTCGGTGACCTCCTTCCAAACGATCAACACCACCAACCATCCAACAGCACTAGCACAACCACCATCTAGAAGCACCAAAGCACCACAAACACAGTCAATATCGCAACCAACGGGGAACAACAAATTGCCGGCTTCCTCAGCTGCTATAGCAACAATACCTAACCCAAACAGCTTCAGTAGTAAACTGGTTCTGGGTGAGGGAACAACAAAACAGCTGGATCGCTGCACTTACGGTCCATCGTCCGGGTCGATCGTTTTGACCACCGACTCCTGGAAAAGGGCCAATTCTGTCAGTGAAAACGTAGCCTCGAACGGAAATTCTGCAGATCTAAACAAAGGTACGTTAAATAGTTCAAATTGCGATAGACAGTGTTCTGAAATGATCCAACAGGTCGCCCTCAAATGGGTGATCTACCTATATACCGACGGAATTCGTTAAGTGATCCTCCATTTTGCAACCGAATAGTTCCTACATGGAACCTTTCACTCCAACGAACAGAAATACCTTTTCCACAGTCCTACCTTCTACACCTAAGGGCACATAGCTCAGCGAATAAACCTACAGTTTCAGAATGTACGGTGCGCAACGACCTCAGTGAAAGAGCATTAAAGAGGAAGCAAAGTATGTTGTTGTGGATATGTAGCAGAGCTGTGATTGCTGTTCTACGGTTTTTAACCTTGATCGCTGCCTGCCTACCGCCACTCTCTTTACGCTTCGATGCGATGAATAACATTATTTTTTTTATGCGTCGGGTTCGCGGTTTACCTCTCATTCATGTGAAGTGTGTGGCTTGATTTGTTTCATTTTTGAAAATATCAGTGACAGATCGAAGTGTACGGATTGATAAGGCGTCCGTTTCGAGTGGATTCCTATCAGTTGGAAGGTTTGTTTGCATTAGTTAAGTAGGAAGCGAACTTTCAATCTTTGGTCGGTCCAGTTACACATTCATCTAAATTTTGAATGGAAGAAATCTAACGGTGCACGAAATGGGAGCACAAAAGTGGTACTGCACGAATCGTACACAGTGAAGTAAACTACATTTACGATGGTCTGTGGAAACGTGATATTGAAGTTCATAAAAGTGTTATGGCTTACAGTTTAGTGGAATTGGATAATTTGACTTCTACGCTGGTAAATATACTGGTGTGCTTTGAACATTGAAGTAATTCTTTCGTTGCAAGAGCAGAGATCGAGAAGCATAAGATGAGTGATGGCTTCAGGAAAGCTATTCCCTTTGGTGAATTTTATTTAAAGTATGATGATAGTGATTGGGCTACATTACTCAGAATGTTCTTTGTTCCAAATCGAAAATAAATAACATTTCATTTTTAACCTAGGTGCTCCAGCTACTACAGTAACTTACCAGCCTTAATTTGTTATGATATATATCTAAGTGTTTTTACATTATTCCTGCCTTAGAAATTCAGTATTTTAAACAGGTTTTTTAACCTACATGTCAGTATAACAATTACATCTTAAAACTAAAAACTAAAACTAAATCTTATCTCAGTATAAAGGGAATTAATCGATGCAATTGAGGATTGCAACGATTTTTGCCTGAAATTATTAATTATTTTGTTGGAATATTTTATATATTTGTTACATTTGGCTTGAATGCCCTCAATGTGATCTTTAAAAGTTAATTTTTGGTCTAGTTCTAATCCAAGATATTTCACTTGGGTTGACCAGGAAATTGGAACTCCATTTATAGTGACTACACAGACAAACAGACATAACACATTGAATATTTCTCACTGTAAAACATCGTCGCTAAAACATTACCGCCATCTGTCAAGCGCAAGGGAATTTACTATACGCGCCACAGGTGCTGGTACTATCCACTACGATACTTTTAAATTGACCGTTAAATACTTGTTCGATGAACAAGTTGCGAGTGTTATGTCTGTTTGTCTGTGGTGACTAATACTAGGTTTCAAAAAAGAAGCTCTAGCTCATGTGTCGCTATAACAAATGCTTTTCAGTATTATGTTATCATTAGATGTTATGATAATATTTTGTACTATTAAGTTACAAGTAGCGGGCGCTTTCAGAGAGTCACAATCAGCGGTATTATCATTTTCACTCACTAACTAGGCTGATTCATAAACCCAAAATTTGAGTCTAAGTGTTTTTACATTGTTCCTGCTTTGGCAATTCAGTATTTTGTCAGTATAACAATTTACATCTTAAAACTAAAAACTAAAACTAAATTTTATCTAAGTAGTCTTTTCAAACACAACTCGGATCGATAAATGTCAATCGTGTGTCATGTTATATGTATCTACTGCGTAAACGTAATAGCAATACAAGGCGGTCCCGAACAAAGTATGAGATCAAATTTAAAACTAAATTTGATGTCGTGATGTCGTTGATAATTACACCGTTTACACCGTTTTACAATTTTACCTAAACGCTAATCATCAGGTTGCTGTCATTTTTGTCGTTTCAAGGGTTAAAATATCAAAATTGAGAGCTCAAACCCTTCCTGTGATATCAAATTGAAAACTAGTTCAGCTGTCAGTGTGAGCAAACTGAAAACTCTTTTTGATGTACAATTTTCCTGCTGATAACAATTTGATGTTCTGCAATGAAAACTAAACTTCAGTTGTTGATTTGTTGTAAAAGGATACTTCTGAAAACAAAACAAAATCAACAGCAACTTTAGATGTAGATCAAACGTACAGTAAAATGAAAACAAAATTTGATATCATATATCCGGTGTGATTTGAGATTTGGTCCTAATTGCTTTTGTGGACACTTAAAAATTTTCGCCGAGATTCCAACAGCCGAGTAATTCTGCAATTTTTTTGGCTGAGATTCAGTCAAACAATTGCCGAGACTCAGCTAACAAATAACATTTTGCTGAGATATCAGCTAATAAACAGATATTTTTTCAGAGATATCAGCAAAAGTAAATGCCTAGGTTATCGGCTGTTGGAGATTTTACCGAGCTAGATGTGTCAACAAACACGTCAATCGCCGATTTCTCACGAATAAAAGCTCAATCTGGTAAACAAACATACCAAATGATAGAGCAATTATTCCTCAATCTCAGGCCTGCCCAACGTGCGGCCCGCAACGAACTTAGAAAAAGTTATGCATACGGCCCGTGGGTTGTACTATACTCTCGTTAATCTTACGCAGATGAAAACTTGGAATCATATTTGCGGATTTTGGAAACAGTTTCTTAGATTAATATTCAACGAGTGTTGGAGAGTTTTCAATAATTTCAAGATTCTCATTAAATCACTAAGCCACATACCTTAAAAAAATAACAAGAATAAATAAAGATATGGATTTTGAAACATTGCTGAATATCGTTGCTCTGTTTTCATTATTTAGTTTAGCCATTTAAAGTGCTTGTTAAACCAGACAATAACTTCTGAAAACCACGATTAGTCGGTCAGTGATGAATTCATATGCACACATACTATCAAATGTTTGGGTTCGGTTAGTTCGTGTAATTTCAGCATATATACACATTTTTATTATTTCATTGAATTCACACCAAAAATTGTATTTTTTACCCTTCTTACAAAGAAGGGTATAGATATCACTTGAAAAACCGACTATCGATCCGAGGCCCGGAGGGCCGAGTGTCATATACCATTCGACTCAGCTCGACGAGATCGGAACATGTCTGTGTGTGTGTGTGTGTACGTGTGTATGTGTGTATGTGTGTGTGTATGTAACGAAATGAATGCGCTTACGTTTCTCAGCAACCGCACAACCGATTTGGACAAACTCGGCGCCAAATGATAGGTCTTGGGGTCCCATTGAACGCTATTGAACGGTTTTGGAATCGGTGAACCGGTTCCGGAGATATGGCCGGAATAAGATCCGGTGAATGTGGGCCTTCACGCTGGATTTAACGGAAAACGTATCAAAACCATCATGCGACACATCAAATTACTACAGAATTCAAATAAGATCAATGCAAGTCGTGTTAAGTGTTCCAGACCACATTGGACACACTTGGACATGTTCCGGGTACCCCGGGGAAGTTGCTTGAATATGAATTGAATTAAAACCCATTAAATCACATTAAAATACGATGATAAGGTGATTGGTAGCCTCACCAAATAGACTACACCCGGATATATTCCGGGTACCCCCAGGTAGTGGCGTAGCGTCACTGGATGACACGGGGGTGGGGGGCTTGGTCACTGATAATGACAATAAAATAAATAAACTTGAATAAGTAAGAAGGGTCTGATCACACCATAGGTGGATAAATTCGGGTTTTAAGTACGCAATTTGATTACTTTTGGTCCAATTTGGAATCCAAATCAGATAATATGACTTGGCCCACCAGCTGATTTGGGTTTTAGCATTTGTTACGCAGTTTAAAACCGTTTGGCGGGCCTGCTCTACCTGATTGTGTTATTAGTTCTCAAGATAGAGCTTTTATTTGTAAGAAATCGGCGATTAACGTATTTGTTTGCAAGAGAAGCTACGCCCAAATCTCGAGTCACTCCGTATTTGTCACTCGTAAATTGAAAAAAAAAACTGAAATCAAATTATGTTGACATTAAAATTTGTTATCGAATTGTTATTATTTTGATGTTGGACTATGCTCGGGGGGCCTCCTCGGGTTTGACCATTTCTCGTCTTCCCTGGTTGTAGTAATATGACACAATAATAATAATACAAAAAGGTACAGGCTTAGAAAGCTCTCAACTCAGAACTGTTGAAGTGCAAAGTGTAGAGAATAATGTGAGATTGCATAAGAAATTATCAAAAAAAAATGCATTCCAACACTAAAAAGTATTCATAAGAAAATGATTCGGCTCTATCTCCGGAACCCGTTAACCCATTCCAAAAATATGCAATAGCTTTCTATGGAACCATGATACCTATCGTTTGGTTTGATGGTTTATTTATTCATTCATTTATTCATTTTGATACATGCACTGAAAAAAGTCATATGCTTAGCTTAACTTGCCTAATTAGCTAAAGTCTTCACACCAACAATGTTTTATTCCAATTTGTAAGGGATCTGGATGAAATTCATGTGGTGAGATTCCATTCAGCGTTGTTAGCATAACTTTTTTTTTATTATAGTCACTTTAACACTCTTGGGTCATTCGTGACTTGTCCGGGGGTGAGATATGAACTTGTTTCCTGTAAAAGTGTCCATTATGGTTGGTCAACTTAACAACTCCCTACTCCCCCACAGCTCCTTTGATTCGTATTGAGGTCCCCAACACCTGTGTCAAATTTGAACGAAATTGGCTACGATCTGGAGTTGCAGTAGAGATTTATAATTTGTATGGGAAATGGTCCAAAACTGTTCAATTGCTTGTTAAATTGTGAAAACTATACAAAACAACTTCGTTGAAGAATGCAAATCGATTCGACTTAAGATCCAAAGAGCTGTGAGATGCCGAGGATTGTGATCCGCCATATAAAGTTGACCCACTCTAGTGTCCGTCTTGGGATGTGCGAACGACTTTTAGATAATTGGCCTTTTTATAAAAAAAAAATTAAAATTTTATTAAATTAAGTTTTTGAGGAATAATATTTTTGAATTTATAATTTTAGCGTACGAATGATATTTTTAATGTTTTGAAATTTTCTTATGAAAATTCAAATAATTTTCTACAAATCAATCTTAGACAAAATTTGTGTAGGTCTCTCTGTTCAACTGGTAGTCTAGATTTTTTTCAAGGAAAAAAGACGAAGTAGACAAAATCTTAACAGCCACAAAGCTTCATTGGAATTTGAGAGGGTACTGCCAACCACTGGCCGGGTTGGCATGAAATTCGTCTATATGCTTTTTTTCATGGGAATTCCACTTTCATAAATATGTATGCCATCTTGACTTTTTCAGGTCATTTTTGCGATTTTAAGACCGTTTTGGCGTTAGTGTTAAAAGTTTGATAATTTTGAATCTTTACCATTTTTGACGTTTTTGGAACTATATTGGCGATTCAGTGAGAGTTATCGTTTTCAAGGTTATTATAAGAGTTTTATGTTTTAGTGATTTTAATGTTTATTTTTGCGCTTTCAAAACTATTATAAATCAGTTTAGTGTTTTAAAGCCATGTATGCATTTTTGGTATTTGGATTTTTCAAGATTATCTTGTGGTTTTTCAGGGGGGTTTTAAAGCTATTTCAGCGTTTTAGGGCCATTTTTGCATTTCTAAGTTCATTTTGGCGGTGCAAGTTGGTTTGGAGTCGTGTTTTGAGATGCTTTCTAATTAATTTGACATTGCTTTTGCTATTTTAGAGTTTTGAATATCATTTTGGCCTTCCAACATCTATATTCAATATTGCTGGAGCGTGAACTTATGCAATTTCTCAAAGTGGGTTGCAATAGGCATAAGTTTAATAACCGCTGCCTTAGAATAATAAGTAAACAAATAAAATAGTTCATTTGACCGAAACCAGCAACTTCGTTTTCGAACCTAGAAGACCGAATATGAACTCGTTTAAACGATAGGTACCTACCGTATTATGAACGTTATATAGGTGTAGGTAGGCAAAGTAGACAACGATCGTTTGCCTGCATGCTTAATTGAATTGGAAACAATGGTACCAAATACAATTGCTAATTTAAATAACGCCATTCCCCGTTAAAAGCATAAGCCTCCAAAGCATGCTGAAAAAATCCAATGTTGGAAAAGAAGATATTTACATACACAGTGGTATCAACAACACAGGGCTTTCACCGAACGTGCCAAGTGTCTGCACGCAAGGGTCTACAATATAACAATGTATCTTGCACTTCTGCATATGAAAAAAAAAAACAAACTGATTTTTTTTTCTCATTCCAGACCAATCCGGCCAAGTTATCCATCATATTGAGCATACGACCTCTTCCAGTTCGGATTCTATCTTCACGGATCCGTGCACGTCCGTAGGGCCATTCGCAACTGAAATCAATCAAGCATACTACTCGGAGGAGGATCTCATCGAAGCACAAGACGAAGAAGCCGAAGCGACGCCGATCCGAACGCTGGAAGCTTTGACCGCAGAGAAATTGAAACAACTTAGTGTTCATAAAGTGGAATCCATCGATTTGAATGCCAGCAACAGTGTTAAATGTAACGGATGGAGGGAAAAGCTAACGATCGCCAATGTTTCGAACATTAGTGTGAAAAGTAGCAACGATCAGTGGTTGGAAAAGTGTAAGGTGGAAAATGTGAACAACATCAGTTTAGATGGCCAGTGTGAAGTAAAAGCTAGTGAAGTCGAGTCCCAGAGTGTGGAAGGTGAAGAAATGGCTCTTAATTTTCGTAACAACATCATTACGCCTTGTGGAACGGTTCAGATTCAAGCCGATGGAATGACAACGCCGACAGATGAATGCAAGGACAAAAGCCTCTTCAATGTGGCTCGTGTTAAGAAGGTGGAACTGTCGGAGATCAAAACACCAAGCTCGCTCTATGCAACGCCTTGTGAGTAAAATATTACCTTTATTGCATTAGTAGTCCACAACGTGTTGTGATGTTTGATTTCACATTCCAGTATCGATCTCCCAAGTGTCTGATGGCAACCGAACAAGTTCCAACGAACAATGGGCAACACCTAAGCTACCGATTGGCGAAGGAAATGTTCTTCGAAAAGTGGTTTCATTGTCGTCTGGGAAGGCCACCGAGAGCACACCGGTGAGCAGAATCTCCCGTCCATCTTTTGTACCGGAAAAGTTGAACTTCTCGGCGTACGAAAAATTTGAAGGTAAGAGGCGTAATCTCTTCATCAATATAACGTTTCCCGTAACGTGGGTAGATAATTTTTTCGTGGTGCGTTACTGGGTGCAAGATCTTCCACATCGAACTATGACCCTAAGCTCTTCTTGTTGACGGTTGTGAGTCTCATAGAAACTGAGATTGAAAACAAGAAAAGGTTCGAACTAGGGTTCAGTATCAGCGCTTGTTTTTGTCACCTGTTTTGATTGATTGAGATTTGGAGAGATCCCAGAACTTTTCGAATGATACGAAACATCACAATTGAGCTAGCCTTCTCGTGAGATCTATTTTGATTGATAAGAGGGCCCGTCTTTGGAGAGGTCCGAGAACTCTTCAAATAGTACAGAACATGACAATTGAATGAGGATTCATGTGAGAACTATGATGAGAGGGTGCTTCAACTTTTCTAATGATGCGGAACATCACAATTAAATGTGGCTTTTTCTGAGAAGATCAATGTATGTATGATAACAATATCGAAAACGAATATCTCATTACTAGAGTTGTTTAACCGGTGTTACCGGTAATATCGTGCCATTCTGCAATACCGAAATAGCAGTTTTTAACAGTCTAATAACCGGTAATTTCAGTAATTTATGTATCCAATAATCTTCTAGTATCTTATTAAATAAATCAAACAATCTTACGTTTTAATATTGTTCGAAGGTAATTCAGCTATCTTCATAAAATTTTCATCTAAAAACAACTTTTTAATCACTATTTTGATCTGAAAACAGCTTGCATCTTAAAGTGCTTAATATGTTCCAGATCAGAGTTATTGTTGATATTTAATAGCATTGGTATTTTATGTAACTCAACACTAACCTTATGGTCATAATATTTTTATGAAATAGCATGCGCTAGCAACTGAACACCGTTTGGACTGTTGAAAGTATAGCAAATGTTTTGTGGGATTAGCTTCATATTAGCTAAAATTATGTTACTAAGCCAAAAAGGCTTATTCAGCTAAGGTAAGCGTCTAGGGTAATGGAAAAGCAGACTGACTGATTTTGAGCCACAAGAACTATTAAATCCAATGCCAATCGTATAGTGCCTATCTTGTTTTTATTGGCACTGCTCCTAGAAACCATCGAGGCATCTGTCTTCAAGGCAGTTTGTTTTGAATCCGCACCTCTCTTATCCTAGACCCTAAGTTCATTCACGCGTCGATTGCTAGACCATCTTTAATTTGAGCTGCAATTTTTTCAATAATTTTCTCAATATTTTTATGATGGTATTCCAATTGTTCTAAGCTTTTCAGCTTAAAGCTTGCATTGCCATGCTTATCGCTAGTAATTGTATCTTTTCGTGCAAAACTGCTTTTTATTGACTGCTGACGGTTTTGAAAAGATCATTAAATACTATTACAGCGGATCATAGTAGGCGGTTTTTTTTTCATCAATGATTTCAAGGTTGGCTTCAACTTTCTCGATAGCTCTTATAGTACGTGTTTGACCTTCGCCCAAGAAGTTTAGTTTCAATAACAGAACTTACTTTGTACATCGAAAGTATGTCCTAGAAACAGGCTATTGTTCCATAACTCTGCTTCATAATGATACCTTACCTCATGTACGAATTAAAATTTATCTTTTAAAAGGAACAGAGAATAATTTTTTTTAAACACTTCTTCATACTATAATTTGATGATGATCCTGTAGTGTCGTCTATGTTCAGCTAACATAGTTATCAAGTTGCCAAGTGCATATCAAGTTGCCAAGTGCATATTTGATGAAAAAAGAAATGTCCGGATTGAAAGACTCGGTCTATTACGGTAGGTTAATAGTATAGAGGGGGAGAAGTATTTGTGATTGATCACGGGCCTTTCGTTTTTTGTTTAATTTGTATATGGATGATTGTCCACGGGGAAGGGTGTCTAAAAGCTTTCAAAAAACGACCTAAAAAGGTGTCCAGTCATTTGGCCGAATACTTGAAATAGATTTTCAATTTTTGAACAATACTAGATTCCTAAATGGCAGCCCTGTAGACTTTTTTTGCACTTACCACAATTCTGGTTTTCTGACATTATAAATATGGGATTTTTTATTAAATTGTATACTGTATAAAACTGAAATTTTATATTGTTGATGGATTCATTATTATGCTAAAGATAAGCTTTTAGTTATGTAATTGGTATTTTTTAGCCACCCTTTTTAACTAGAGAAGTTTGTTGGAGTTTTGATGATCTTATTATTTTTTGCGCAGTAAACGCAGCTTGTTCTAAAATTTCATTAAAAAAAAGTTTATAATAATATTAAGAGATTTTTCCTTCTTTCAAACATGAGCAGTTCTTTGGAGTTTTGTTGTTCGGCATTCGGCAAAATTACCCGCAACCCTTACAAGCTCTGCTGTGTGGAATGTGGATAGCCCCAAAAGAGATTATCAAAATATGGCATAACCCTATCTAAAACATGAATACTTGATGAATACAGTTGGTCACCATGGCACTGTCAGTGAAACAGTAATGTAATCTAGCGGAATAATATTGTGTCGTCAGCACTAAATTAAAGTTAGGAAGTCTGGCTTTCGACTTCCGAATCTGCGTCTGAATTCCGAGTTTTACGGAAATCATAACTTTAAGAGTGTTGGTACTTTCTACAACTTTGGTACTTTCTACAACTCTTTTGCAATGCTACCAGTTACGTGTCCGACATACTGATAATTTTCATCTAAATGCACAATATTAATAACTCCAAAACTAAGCATTTCCGTGACCTGGTGTCTTCAGCAAAGTTGCTTATTATAATGAGCACCATTGGCGTAAAAAGATGAAAAAGATACATAATGACATAGACTACGCAAATGGAAATCGCCTAAATAGAGTACACGTAGCATGTGGCATATCTTGTGAACCAGGCCATATAGAATGTTACTGTCTTCGGCAAAGTTGTTCAAGGGGTTAAATCCATTTGGTTGGTGGACAATGTGCATGTGAAGATCCTGTATAAGCAATAACTACACCGTTTGAAAAATTCATGTAAATTTCTGCGAGATATAGCGCACATAAAATTAACGCTAGATTTGGCATAAATTTACGCGATATTTCGTGTAAATTTAAGCGCAATATTGCATAAATTAGCAATATTGTATGCAAGCTTGTAAACGATTTCGCTGTTTATGCCAAGTATAGCTCAACATTAAACGAAGGGAGATTTTACGCGATAGTTGAAATTCAGTATTTTTTCTGTGTAAAGATCCTGACCACCCAGGAAGTTGCTGTCTCCAGATAAGTTTTCCAGCTGAACCATGAGAGATGGTCGACAAATTAGTTTAGAATTTACCCACAACGTGGCGCTAGTATACATGTTAATTTCCTGTATAGGCTGTACCATGACATTTTGGTCATCTAGGAAGTTTCTGTTTTCGGCAATGTTTTTGAGGTGACCAAGTGGTTCTGGATGGTAGACAGATAAGTTCAGGGTTTTCTCAATACGCGGTTGGTAGTGTGCATGGGAACTTGTTGTATTATATAGCCATTATATTATTAGTTGAGAGTGAATTGAATATAAGATAATTGAGTATACCTTAAACCATAGGATAAACTAAAATATATAAGTCTAAGACCTTAACTTCTTGGTATAAAAATACAGTTATCATTCGATTGTTAAGGGTTTCCTCGTTCAAGTGCTAACATTATTGTATCAAAATAGGACTGTCAATTGATTGTTGATGGTTAAAATACATCTAGGATGAATTATCATGAAGAATATTCTGCTTATAATCCCTTATCAGCCCCATATAGAAAAAGTAGGCATTGAGAAAATTACAGTCGAACTTACAAAGTGCAATTCCCGTGAAAATATTCGAAAAATCATCATCAATTTATTGATAACTTATTTAAAGTTAAAATCAGTTGCAATAAAGCTTGCATCTTTTGTTTTATCAACGAAAAATATGGCAACTCAAAAAGCAGAACTGTAACATGATATGATATGATTATTTTGCTTAATGGGACAAACTGACGATGTTGTTTTCACATTTTGAAATTAATGAAAATCCATATGGGTCAGATATGCGTTTATAGGCAGTATACTTCATGATCCTAACCACCTAGTAAGATGCTTTCTACGGCCAAATGTTTCAAGCGACCAAGACGCAGAGTTGTTGAAAAAAATGCGAAGGACAAAAGATCGAATGGGCAAAAGATTGAAGGAACAAAAGGTCGAATGAATCCTTAAGTGGAAAAAGATCGAACGGACAGAATGTCAAACCGTTTAACAAACTCTAGTCCGAAGAGGATAAGAATCAACACATCATACGAGAGAAGGATCTCGTTTCGAGAAGGGGTTGTTGTCGACGATCCTGACTTCCCTGACTGTTATCTGATGGCAGACCGCCGGCTAGAATCTCTTGAAAGGAAATTTCAAGCGAACCAGCGGAGCAAGTACGCAACCACTATGAGCGCAAATGTTATGCGGACTATGAGCGCAAATGTTATGCGCACAAGGCTTCTCTTACGGAGCTGACTTCTATACCGACGAACCGGGTCTGGTACTTACCTCTAGGAGTAGTAACCAGACAGAAAAAAACCGGACAATATCAGATTAATCAGGGATGCATCAGCTAAAGTAGGTGAACTTCGATCAACTACAAAGTTCTTAAAGAGACGGACCTGCTAACGTCACTTCCGAAGGTTCTATGTCAAGTCCGACTGTTTCCAGTGGCAGATGTTCCACCAATTATGATGCCGATTTGTGTTTCGCGTCAGACCAGACCCGCAAGTCTACATCATGGACGTTTCCACATTTGGATCGACTTGTTTTCTAGCGTCGGACAATCTGTGATAACCGGAATGCCCAAAAATTCTCCGACAAGCTTCCCCATGCCGATGAAGCCATAATCAGCTAGCACTACATCGACAATTATCTGGATAGCTTCCGAACAGTCCAAGAAACGATGTATGTGGTAAATGAGGTGAAAATGGTGCATTCGATGGGAGGATTACGCTGCGACACTTCTTGTCCAATGAAGTGAATGTTTTGCGTGGGATCGGAGTAGTTGCGGAAGACGAAAGAAAAAAAAATGTTACTGAAGAGAAGAGGAAATATCGAATCACTGCTCGGGATAAAATGACTGCCAGAAGACGACGTCATGAGAGATGATCTTCAGCCAATTTTGTATAATAGTCATTTTCCTACGAAACGCGAGGTCGTTAAAGTGATGATGACCTCGTTCATGGCAATATCCTGATTCAGGATATTCGGGCCAGAGATACAGCTTGGGACGTTACCATTCTCAACGATCTGTACGAATGCTGGCGTACCTGGACGAGAATTTTTCCAACGCTGGACCTGCTTCGTATTCCGAAATGTTATTTCCGGTCAGCTCTTCCGGAAAATATTGATGGCCTGGAGATTCATGTGTCGGAGTGGCGACGGGTTCTCACCTTAACATTGCTGACCAAGCAACGAAATGGAAGAATGAACCATTGCTTTCGTTAAAGAATTTCTAGTTTCGATGACCGAATTTCCTTTTCGAACCAGCAAAATCATGGCCGGAACAGCATTCTTCAACGCCAACGGAAGCCTAGGCCCCCAGCAATGGCCACACTACCAAAGATGTGCCTTGCTTCCATCGTTCGGTCTTGTTCATTCTTCGGACTTGACTACTTCGGGCCAGTCTAAATCTGAGTCGGTCGAAGTCTGGATTGCCCTGTTCACATGCCTGATGGTAAAAGCAGTGCACATGGAGGTGATACATTCTGCATCATGGCAGTGCGTCGCTTCGTGGCTCGCCGTGGTCCTCCAAGAGAATTCTATTCTGACAATGGGACGTACTTCCAAGGTACAAGTCGGGAAAAATCGAGAAGCGGAATGATACCCTAGCGCTTACCTTTCACGAGCGCATAAAACAGCTGGAAGTTCATCCAACCTATTGCGCCCCACATGGGAGGCATATGAGAACGGTTAGCTCGGGCGGTTAAGGGTGCACCCGGGGCAGTTTTGGATGCCGCTCGTAAGCCCGATGGCGAAGCCCTGGAGACCGTGATCCTAGAAGCCGAGGCGATGATCAACAGTAGGCCACTCACTTTTGTACCATTATTGGAGTCAGCTTATCAGGAGGCTTTTTCTATTGGGGTCAAAATTCATCCGACGGCTCATGTAGACAGCCGTGCTATACTTAGGACCAACTGAAATCTGGTGCAGTTCATCAGTGAAGAATTCTGGTGGCGATGGGAGAAAGAATACCTGCCAGTAATCACACGCAAATACAAATGATTCAAAGAAGAGAAGGATCTTGAGAGGAGGACGTCCTGAGAGGACGCATCGAGCAGGTGTTCCCTGGCAAAGACGGGAGTGTCCATCAGGCGCTCGTACGCGCTGCAACGGGATTTCTTCGACGACCAGCCGTTTAAACTAGCTGTTTTGGACGTAATAAACAGTGGTAAACCTGGTCCAATTGTACCCGGAACTCCAGAAGATCACAAAGGTTTACTGAAACTTAGATTAAATAAACATAACCTTGCAGCTTAAAGCTAACAGCACAACAAAAGCTGCGTTTGCTCTCGGGAGTTGGAAAACCCGTTACGTCTTCAATCGTACATAAGTTTTAACATATTTTTTTGTATTTCAAGATAACTTTTTCCTACAACTTTGTCTCGGACGTCATTTTGATCGGATGTAACGTTTTCGAGTTACAATTTGTTGAAAAATTTAGAATAAACCATTTTGAGGTTTTTTCTGTTATTCACCATGGCCTAATTTTCACTCAAATGTGAATGATTGACCATAACAAACAATTATGCAAAGTTTCATACAAATCGGAGAAGGTCGAGTCTGAAATTTGACTATTTTTTTATTGTTATTTGGTCTGGAAATGCTCATAATTAACTGATTGATTACTGATGATGAACCTAGAAGCATTCGACAAGGAAACTATTTTAGTATATTGGAAATGTGTCGCATGTTCTGAGGTTATATCAAACTTGCAATTTTTGTGGTATATAGGTTGAAAATCTGAAATATTATATTTTTTTCTCAAACACTAGGCTCTATAACAAGTCCACTGTCGTCTACTGAATTTGTTCTGGAAAAGTGGCCAGTATCTGTTTTCCACTAAACCCTTTAAATTTGAGTATCAAGCTACTTGATTATGCAAGTTGATGTTAATTGAAACATTTTGAGAACCACCAAAGAACGGTCACTCTGTAGTTGGTTTCGGATATCCTCGAGAAAGCGGTTAGAACTTAAATATTATCAAAACCGGTAGTAAAACACATCAAAATTTTAATCAACCCCAGTATCTAAATTCAGAAACAAAAATTAACACTTAACATTGTCAAGTTGACAAGAAAACACCCTCACTTTCAAATTATTGAAAAAGGTCCAATGAGGACCGAAACGTTGGATAGAGAAAACATTTTGGTGTTTTCACTAAACAGAGCCAAACTTCAATTACAAAACTCCTCAGAGTCGAATCCGCCAACAAAGTTCAAATCATGAGAAATTTACAGGTTACAAAAATTCAAAAGGTTTTGCAAGTGCTACGGTCCAAATAAATTTTCATTCAAAAAATGAATGAATGTTTGTTTAAGCGGAAGGTCTAAATCTCTCAAAACCTGTGTACGTAGTTTATGAACAGCTCTTTTCCAAGCTACCATTGAAAAGTAAAATTTCCTAGCACGAGCACTGAATACATGCCATGCAAATATATCTGCAATATTTATTATATTAAAAATCCTTCAGCACTATCCTCAGCTACGCTCACACCTTTCCAGTCCGATGTCAATTAACACCCACTTATCGCGGTTCTATAAACGTAGACACCAAACAATAGCCATGCGTCGCGTCGTTTGTCACTGCTTCGCTTGATCAGTCTTGCCTCGAAACTACACCAGTGAACATTCATAGTTGAGTCACATAGTTTGCCAAATTCGGTACCCAAAAATGACCGAAAGTGCATTCATCAAGCCAAAAATCTTCTGCGAGCAGCTTTTCCCGCACAAACTCTTTCTGCACGCCTTTAAATTCACCGTAATCAATGAAAATCGCTGCGAAAGGTTTCGACTTTTGCTACGGGGCCATCGAAACCGGAAAAAATCTTTTACCAGACCACAATTGGAGTGGAAAAAATCCACAATCAACTGCGAAATTTTCAATGCTCTAATTCAATTTGCCATCTACCGAGGAAAGATGATTCTCGGCCAGCAGGGTGTTTTTTGGGTGTACCTGATTTACGAAACACGTGAAGTGGTCGTAGTGTTTGACGACGAGCACCCATGCTACAAATGGCATCGGCGAAAGTGGTTTCAGCGTGGAAGCAATTTTTATCAGTTGTTGTCCGTTGGAGATAAGGAAGCGTCATTGTCGGATAGGAGTATGTGTCTTCTGTCATCCAATATCATAGATAAAAGTCCATTCTCGGGAATAACAGTAATCAACATTGAACTTGCGACGGTTTTCTTATCCTTTCCCAGGTCAAATGCTCATGAATTGGCTAGCATCAACTCTTCAGTCCACGAACGTAAGGGTCAACGAGCTAGAGCTGCACACGGTGATGCTGCAGTATTGCACAAACCTGATGGTTGCCGGTGTAATTAAACAAATACCGGATAAACTGGCGCCAACGCAGGAGACATTTCGGGTGAGTGAAAGACTGATATCTAACACATATGCTTTTGAATTGGTTTAAATCGAATTATGATCTCGGCAATTACCCATTGATTACTAATTAATCATTGGTTACACAATGAAAAAAAAATGTAGTTTATTTCACATATCAAACTCATCAAATTTACCAACAAGCCATAGTGGCTGCTTCAGTAGACACTGAACGACCACCTACAATCCAATTCAATGCACATTTCAGGCGGGCAGGTCCAGTGGCATTGTCATTCGGTATACCCCTCTTATTCGTGATCGTTTCTTGTTTTCGGTACCTATCTAGCCGGCTGTTAAATATAATTCAACAACCTACGCATATATGCTATACCAGCCACACACCGTCGTATAGCTGCATGCATGATCAAATCATTTCGGCTTTCGTCATTCAAAGAGCGCAATGTGAAGGTGACTCAAAGATGACGATGAATGCGTCTCCTCAAGATTGGCTGCTTTCAAGCTCGTTTTCATCTCATTTGATCGAATTAATATGTATGTTGCCTTCCTCTCCGGTGTGGCAGTGGAAACTCACCCTCTTGCAACCGCAAATCAACAACCACAAATTCTTCGATTAAATCCAACTGACCAAATATGCAATGAATGGCTGAATGAAGCGATAATAATCCGAATATCTCTATTCATTTCTATATTGTCAGCCAAACCTGATGTACCAGTGGACTCACACGGAAGTACCGTCCCCTGCACCGTTGACTCCAGGTCGGTTGGAACCCCACGTTGTTTGGCCACACATTGTTCCATCCTCCGAAGCAGCAACCAAATCGGCAGCTCATTCCACCACCGGTCCTGTGGAAGAAAGCGAAAATGAGGAGCGCAAAATGATCATCAAAACAAGTACTCCGAAGGCAGTCAAACCCAAGGCCGACTCCAACCTCGAAGATCTAAAGAACAAAGTGAGCAAGTGTGAAAATATGACAGATGTGAAAAGACTGATTCGAACATTCCTAATTGAAGTGGATAATGGTCATTCAAATCAAGTGGAAATTGTGGAAGCAAAAAATCGAACGTGCATTCTAAGTGACCTGCTCAATGAATCCGAAGTGACGATTTATCCTATCGAACAAGATACGAAACAGCCAGTGACACCTCCAAAGGCACCGCCACTCGTTAGTTCAGCAAAGGAACCAGAAACACCACGTATTAATGGAAATTTATCGACTGAATGTGATTCCAATATGATTAACACAAGCTTACCTAACAGTATTCATAACCGCAGTGATTGCTCCGCGCCGAACGTTAACACTAGTGATAGCAATAGTAACCTAACTAACGGCACTGTGTTCAATAACAACCATAACGAGGCTCATTCTACCGTCTATATCTGCCAACACTGCTGTAAGCAAACAGTGGCCACAAATGAGCAAAGTTCCAGTACTGTCGAAAGTGATCAGCCAGTGCAAAGCATTCCCGATACGACCAAACAACTAGTAACCCAGGAAACGCAAACCGACCCAGAAAAGCTCATCGATAATGTACCTGTTCCGATTGCAGCTCCACCTCCCCCACCTCCTCCACTTCCTCCACCACCTCCACCACCCCCTCCGCCATCTATGCTTAAAGCACCACCACCTCCACCTCCACCTCCGCCACCACCACCACCACCTCCTCCTCCCCCTCCTCCTCCTCCTCCTCCTCCTCCTTCTTCTTCACTAGCTCCTCCCATTCCTCCGATGCCACCGGGAGTTGTCGGTTTCGGTGGTCCACCAGCAGCACCGCCCTTGCCACCACCACCACCTCTACCGCCATTGGCTACTCTGGCCATGGCAACTGGTGCACCTGCACCGCCTCCACCCATGGCTGCTGCCGCTGCTGCTCCCCTGGGACCAGGTAAATTACCGTCAAGCGCTACTCAGAATGCCGCCTATTCCGGCCACGTGGCCATCGCAGGCCCTCCACCACCATTACCATTACCAATACCAACGCCCGGAGGATGGTATCAGGCAAATAGTAAGCGTTTTTGATCAATCTCCACAGAGATACCTCTAGCAATTTGTAGCCTCTCAGTTGTCTATTCTCTGTTCTAAGATCTTGGTTTTGAATAATCCCGTTTGAACGTGTGTACTTTGAATTTTTCTACGGACGATAAGATCAGTGTTGAAATTTGTTTATTCATAACTACCTCAATAAGATAAAAGTTTCGTGTTCAGCTAATTTAAACTACCTCAATTCTATGGCAACGTCTGCATAACAAACATGTCTCGAAAAAGTTGAATGAAATCATACATATGACTGTCCATCACAACATTAGAATTCAGACAACTTATCTCATCTGTTTATTAGTAACAGTTCTGAATGAAGATAACATGCTTACTGATCATACAAAATGGTTTAGCTTGCAAATTTGAAATGATTTTTTAAGGCTTCCAAAGGAATTCAAGAGTTTTGAAACAAAATCGAAAACACTTTTTTTACGGCTTGATTTTGAGCCGTCATATTAATTAAAAACTATTTCATTCACAGAGACATTGCGCACATTATAGGTGCGATTGGTAGTGCGGAAGCGCTAATAAAAGTGCGCTTTTAATTTAAATCGTTTTGGTAGCTTCGGCGCACTTATCAGCTAAGAACGCAGAAGACTCCAAGATGATTCAACGTAAACTCACACTTTTTCTTGTGAATCCACCCTTTTTAGGGGTCTGGTTTCAATTTCAAAATACAATACAAATCAACCAAATCGCTAGTATTTTTTTAAGTTTTACAATTCAAATAAGGTAAATGTCGGCTTCGGCATTCACCGCTTTCGGCACATAAAGTTTAAACGATAATTTTACTGTATTTACCCATCAAAACCCTTCTTTAGTCTTTCAGCTTCATTTTTGCAACGGAGCAATCCTGTTAAGCCAGATTTTCCTTTAAATGAAATATACCCACTACTAAATGAGGCTGATTTCGAGTTGCTGATAGACGCATTTCGCGCCAAATCGTATTCGGAGCTGGCAACACCCTCTCAGATTTCAATGAAACTTTCTGGATGTGTGGATCTTGACTAAATAATGCATATACATAGTTTTTCCAAAATTTATCTAGACTAACCTTTGAGAAGGACCACACTTTTTTTGACGATTTAAAAAAAAATAATATGGAAAAATGACAACTCCTACAAAAATGTGTTGTATGGATGACTTTTAGGAAATAGTCCAAATTATCGAAAAAAAAATACTGAAGAAAATTCCATTAATCGATTATAAAAAATGGCCATGTTTGATTTGTATGAAACTTTGTCGCAAGATAGGTAATTATGTTTACTACCAACCGTCCATACATCGCGAGATGGCCACTTTTAAGGAAAAAAATTCTATCAAAAGTTTTTCAAGCTCAAAATCATCTCAGAATCCAATGAAGCTCAATTTAGGATTCAATTTTGTCTAATCAGAGTTTAATAAAACTTTCTGGACATGTAGACATTGTCAAAAAAATATCATTCCCTTATTCTGTTGTCTATTACTGAGGCAAAATCTGATAATATTTGAGAGAAAAAAGACAAGATTTTTCATACATCATTTATTTATATATTTTCAATGTTTTAAACCTATTTCATACATACTATTTTTTCCTTTTTCCAATCATGTTAAATATTTTTGGTTCATCTTCTGAATTAGAATACCTTTTCACCGCTACTTTGTCACCAGTTATAGGCACAAAACTGTGGAATTTCTATGTGCCAGATATTGTCTTTGTGCTGTGATATAGTTCTTAGAGTTCTTCTGACATTTCGATGTACTGTTCAGTGGATATGTACTCGAAACGTAGTTTTGTGATATTTTAATCTGTTTGTTCAATTGCCCAGTTATATAATTCTCGTGGAGTTGTTATGGTGTTTCCATAATCTCGAGGAAGACTAGCTCTCTTTGCCATTCGCTTGAGAGTGCCACCAATGACATCACAGGGACCTTTTCCATGAGACGTTGCAAAAAATGCCATTCTGCTTCTAATCCATCCTTTGACTGAAATCTACACAGACTAGCATAGTTTTTTTTATTGTGAGGCTGCTCCATCTGACATAAAAGTAACTTTAGAAAAATCTATCGATTTTTTAATAAAATCTATCATTTTTAAGATGAACAACTGAACTGCAACTGTATCGTGAGTCATTACTTCTGATATGATAATGAAGCTAACATTTTCAAGTTCATTGTCTTTCTTATAATAAACTTCAATTGGATGTATTGTTGCTTGAGAATTATTCCAGTGATATCCTTGAGCAGCGTTTTGGATAATGAATGAATAGTTTTCAGAAAAATCACAAATTGCTAGAATTTCCCCTTCCTTTAATGATTTATTTTTATTTCTTAGAAAAGATGACTGTTGTTTTTAAATAAAGCCATGAGTTATAAGTTCGTTGCGTTGATCCCATGCCCACTTCTTGAATTTCTGCTACGACTTTATTCACAGACCAAGACTTTGGCAATATTGATAATACTGTTATCTGATCTTTTCTGTCAGCTGTAGGGGAATTGAACTTCTCCTTTAGCTGCACAATAATTTCTTCGTATGTCTCTACTTTGCTAATGTCTGGGCCAAATATATTTTTTCGCGCTGCTTGTGTAATTTCTAGAGATTTTTTTAACGTTAATCTATGCTCCTCATGTTCCTCGATGAAATTGGAGATAAATTCGACGTTTCCACAAAGCCATTAAACTTCTCAACATTGTATGGGCGTTGCAGATCATCTGCTGATGGAACTGACTCCAATGATAGAACCGATGGTACCGTATCTGAAGGAAAGAAGAAAATAAAAATAAATAATAAGTGCAATTAGGAGGTTCAGTTAAAAGTTGATAGAATCATCAGGATGACTGTTCTTACCTAGCTCATCTACGGATTGATGGCCACTCATTGATGGACCTGGATCATCACTATGCTGCTGCCCACTAGTTGACGGTTGGATATTTACTTCATTTCCAACCGATCGGCGTTTTTTCATTACTGGACTTCTATTATGAGATATCACGCTACGGCATGACTTACAAATTCTCATCGTTTAAGAATTTTGTGGTTATAACCATAGAATGTATTTTTTTTCTCTACCATCGTTGACGATATGGCCCGTAACTTATTTCGGTTGCATCTCGGATTATTTATATTTTCACAAGATTTCAATCCTTTGAACCTTTTTTTAAACTTTTTATTTGTTCTATATTCAAAATAAATTACATTTCATTTTAACCTAGGTGCTCCAGTTACTACAGTAACTTACCAGCCTTTATTGTTATGATATATATCTAATTGTGTTTACATTGTTCCTGCCTTGGCAATTCAGTATTTTAAACAGGTTTTTAAAACCTGCATGTCAGTATAACAATCCTTTGAGCCTTAATTTACTACTTTGGTCTATGATAATAATTTTACTAAAAATTGTCTTCACAACTTTCGTTATCAGATTGACTGCTTAGTTTTATAGTGCTCATAGGTAGAATGAAGTGGTAGGTATATAATGTTAATGGTTTAGGTATAAATAACAGAAGGGCATATAGAATTATGATGCGATAGGATGACTTCCCAAATCGTTGTTGATACGAAAGAAGATCTCAATTTAAATTTTGTTCATACCTAATTCTTTATGGATAATTTTAGCTAAGAATGCTAAGTTGCTATAGAAGTATCGGATTTTGCCTCAGTAGTAGACAATATAATCAATTTTTTTTTATTTTCTAATGATATAAGCCCTTTTCATATAGAATTCTCTATTAATCCAAGTGATACGTTGCTGATCAGACAAAATTGAATCACAAATTGAGCTTCATTGGATTCTGAGATGATTTTGAGCTTCACTGGTTTAGTTTTGTGTGAAAATGGTACGTTAAAAAAACAGTTCAGACATGAAAAAGTTTTTGTATGAAAATCTTTTTTTTCCTTAAAAGTGCCCATCTCGCGATGTATGGATGGTAGTAAACATAAATACCTATCTTGAGGCAAAGTTTCATCCAAATCAAGCATGGCCATTTTTTAATCGATTTTAAAATTAAAAATCGATGTTTTTCAGTATAGGTCTCAAATGGAATTATTTTCAGTATTTTTTCGAAAACTTGGACAATTTCCTAAAAGTCATCCATACAACACATGTTTGTAGGAGTTGTCATTTTTCCATAATATTTTTTTTTTAAATCTGTCAGAGAAAGTTTGGCCCTTTTTAAATGTTAGTCTAGATAAATTTTGGAACATCCAGAAAATTTCATTAAAATCTGAGAGGGTATTGCCAGCTTCGATTCGATTTGGCGCGAAATGCGTCGATAATAGAACAGCTGATTAATACGCAGATCAAATGGAAAAAATGCCGAAGAAAAAGGGGCTACCAACAATAGTCGCACTCACCTGAGAAGTTTGGAGCGTTGTAAAAACGCTTTCCAACAGTTTTGAATAATATGCTTCTACCGCTTCTAAAGTACCGCAACAATAGGACTGTTTCCCCTAATGATATTTTTCGTATTTGTAAGTTTCAATAAGAAGTTGTAAGAAATGTGCTGTAGACACAAAACCTGCCAATTTTGCTTTCAAGGAGTCACTATCAGCGATTTTTTTTTTTCACGAAGAATGAAGAATGAAGAATGGCTGCCCCGTAACGCGGGTAGATCACCATTTCGTAGTACGTTACGGGATGTAAGATCTACCACCGATTCCTAGTCCTGACTACTTCAAAGTAGGGGAACAGGATTTTTCAGTAGTCCAAGGAACACATCTTAGTCCTTGTTACTTTTTATGCCTTGTTACTTTTTATGCCTTGTTGATAGTGACAAGACTCGGCTTTGTCCACCGAGGATGATCTTGAAACAAGAAAAAAATGAGTTAGTTAGTCTTCATCTATGTGATTCCTAATCTTCTATTCGTTGTTCCCTAGTTTGAAGTGGTTAAGACTAGGGTTCTGATGCATGGTCATTTTCGGTGTCATTCATTAATTTTGTTGCTAAGGAATCCAATTTTGACTGACAAATGGGGCGCGCCTTTGGAGGGTGTATCAACACTCCAAAGGGTATAAATAGCGGGACCTTTTAATTAGAGTCGGATCCTTGCGATAAATGCAAGAATGACAACTGTAAAAAAAATCGAATGTTTCATCATTTCTCAATAGTGATGCAGTGATACGACATGCACTAAACTAAGGACACGGGATATACTACAATACATAAAATTACTGGTCGCAGTGGTGTTCGGTCCCGAACAGAGGGGACAACAAAAAATGGGTGAGACAAAATAATAAAACCGCTTATTGCTTATCGCTGACTCTCATAAAGCTAAATTGTCAGGGTTTATGAGTCAAGCGCAATCTTTTCAACCTCTTCGTGTCACTTACAAATACAAAATATCATCATAATATCTAATGATTCCAAAACTCCATACAAAATATGCGAAATGAATGGAAGTAACCCTGGCTTTAATAATATATATAATATATCGTCATGGGGTTAAAAAAGTCCTAAAACGCTCAACTTTGACCAGATGATTCCCTGAAACGTGATCCAGGCAAAACATAGTCTTTATGTAAAGTAAAAGTCATTGACGAAGCCGGAATTTGCCCTATTATGAAATATTTAAGCTCCAGATCAACGCTTTTTTCCAAAACTCAAAATTAAGATAGGGTCTGGTGGGGCAACCTTAACAACTGTACGTTCTACATATGCCAAATAGTGGATATTTATAGGAGTTTCTACACCGTATAGCAAATTCATATTATTGCCATACGAATTTTTGAAAATGTAATTTAAAATCTTTTTTTTTTACTGCAATGGGGCAAGGGCAAAAGTGCCAACCCATATGGGGCAAAATAGCCATGCATCTTAAATTGAATAAAATCGATTAATGCTTGTTTATAAACATAGCCTTTTTTTTATTGTTTATTCAATTCAACTATTGAATTTTATATTGTTTATATTTTATTCAATACATAACAAATGAATTCAAATGAAAACTATTGTTGATGATATATTTGTAGCTTGTTTTTGCCAAATTTGGTGAATTTGAAAAAAATATAAAATTCTGAACTATTGCTTGCTTAATATTAAACTAAGTACGAAAACAATTGCAAACTGTAACAAATAAATTGAAGAAATTTTTAAAATTCCCATATGAACCAGATGATATTCAATTTGCATGTGGTTTAATGGATGACAGAATAAATGTCCAAATTGAGGCTTTGGGGCGGAAATTTGATAAAGCTAAACTATAAACTAAATTGGGAATTTAAAGAAAAATGTACAATGTCAAAAAATCAAACTCATTATATCAGAATTCGAAAGATTTTCAAACCCTGAGAATTATTGAAACAATCTTGATGATTTACTTTGAATTTCTAAAAAGCTCCACCACGGGTTTCAACGAGAAAATGTTTGAATTAAGACATCTTTCATCAATTTTCGGCCATCTTGAATTTCAAAATGGCGTCTGTGATCAATTTTTGGCATCTACGTGTCGTCCCCGTTCCGAAAATACCCATGTTGTAAGGTATTTCATACTTTTTCTTAAACCGGAAGCCACCATCTATGATTTCAAAATGGCGTAAGAAATCGATTTCCAATCTCTAGTCGTCACCCCGATTCCAAAAATACCACTATTGATGGGTATTTGACATTAATTCCCACTTTTTTCTGAAACCAGAAGCCACCAAACTTTGCATAAGCACATGTGCTAAAATTCGGCCATTTTGAATCTAGCATATTTTTTTTTCAAAATGGCATATTCGTCATTTTACATTTTGAAGCACGAAAATGTCACTCCTAATTGAAATCACGTAAAAATGTACTTGATCAGATAACAGATTTTTTTAAAAGCTTATGAAAATGCATTTTTTATATTTTAAACTTTGGGCACTTATAAGTTGACGAAAATCGTAGAAGAACATATGGCATATTCATCATTTTACATTTTGAAGCACGAAAACGTCACTCCTGATTGAAATCACGTAAAAATGTACTTGATCAGGTAACAGATTTTTTTAAAAGCTTATGAAAATGCATTTTTTTTTATTTTAATCTTTGGGCACTTATAAGTTGACGAAAATCGTAGAAGAACAACTTTTGGTCAAGTTTTTGAACTTTTTTTTAGTACGCTTTATTTTTGTAGCTTTTAACAGCAAACAAATTGTTTTGTGCGAAAATTACAAAAATATTCCTCAAAAAAAATTTGTTCCAAAATTTTACCCAAAAGTTGTTGTTCTACGATTTGTGTCGATTTTTAACTGTCCAATGTTTTCAATTAATCAATTTGTTGCATTTTTCATAACCTATAAAAAAATTAAACATTGAAATAGGACATAATTTGTTATTTAAATTTTTAACATTTTTTCGACTTTTTCCCCCATATTATTAAAATAAATTACCGAGTATATTTTTCCCAGAAATACTTTATGTTTCCCTTCAACTTTGTTTCAGACGTGGTTTCGATTATAAATGGCGTTTTTGTGGTACGTTTTATCACAGAGTCTGACACAGACACAGACAAACAGACGTAACTATTAGAAAAACTTGTTCTTGAAAACATTGTATTTAAAAACATATAACCTCAGTAACGACATCTTTCTGGCTTCTCGCGGAAAACAAGCTTGCTCGCTAACTCGTAAACAATATTGCATAAAAGTCCTATAGAATATATAGAAACGTCAAAGTGTTCCGATGCCAGCGCTGCGGCGAGGAAGTTCGCGGAACTGATAATATTCAAATCAACCGTTAAATGCATGAACGAAGATACACAATGAAGAGTTACGTCTGTTTGTCTGTGGTTTTATTAAAGAACATCGAATACGCAATTTTGAAAAAAAGGCTAGTTTCAAAGGGCCGAATTTTAGCACAAATCAAGCTAAACAATGCAGTTGTATGCAGAAAAATACGCCTTTTATTGAAGCTGTACAACAGCATAGCAGGTGTTCAGAATCAACAAATATCGTCTTGAAGTTTTCCTATTAACTTCAAGTGATATTTACATGGACAATGTCCTGTTATCAAACCAGTGAGAGCTCAACTGAGAGTCACTGCTAGTCATTGAAATGTTCGGAATTATGAACCGTTTCAACTACCTAGCAATGGAAGTATTCCACTTTAATTTTTTCCCATTTCTTGATCTTCATTTTAAGAGAACAAGCAGAAACTCCACATAATGGTTCTGGTTCTATGTATGGTTGAGCCTGGCTAACGTGTCGACTTTTTCATTCCCTTAAATACCACAGTGGCCAGGAACCCAATATAAGTTCACTTAGGCTCTGAACCATTTGGTGGATTTTTTTTTAACTTTTTGTTAAAATTTGACAGATGGAAAGTTATCGATTAACTCTGCTATCCGAGCGTGGTTATTTCTGACAGACAAGAAGTTAAATTTTGACAACCGTGGCTGAGTTCTTCTCGAAAACCGGTCGATCGACAGAACAGCGATTCTCGAACATACAGAATAACTTTCGAAATGTTACTTTTAACCACGAGTTAAGTTTAACTCGGCAAATGGTTCACAGCCTTAGTTTCGACTATAGATACTATAGATTCCATAGATAAGCGGAGGAAAAGTATAATGTAGCCAAACGAACTGTCAGTTAGTGTAGCCAAACAAGCATGACGTCATCATGGTGTTGTTTTAGGGAGAAGTATTGTAATATTATGAGCACAAAACGTTTTCCACACTGCACATTCCGATTTATTTCGTGGACAACGGAAGCCTCCCTTAGCTCAGTCGGTAAAGGCGCAGCTACAAAGCAAGACCATGCTGGAGGTGGCTGTGTTCGATTCCCGGTCCGGTCTAGGAATTTTTCAGGTTGGAAAATTTCTCGACTTCCTTGGGCATAGAAGTATGATTGGACTTGCCACACAATTATATCAATGCAAAAATGGTACAGGCATCGAAAGCTCTCAATTAATAACTGTGGAAGTGCATCTAGAACACTAAGTTGAGAGCACGCAATAAGCTAATATGCGATATGCAATAAGCTTGAAATGCGAAGAAGAAGAAGACGAAGGAAGAAGGAAAGATAAAGCAAACCATTCCTCGATACATTGTTGCAAAGATTTGCTTTGCACTTCATTTTGAACTTTTACGCACGCAACAAAACAAAACTGCACAACGAAGAGCTCTATGATGGCATGAATTTTTTTCATGGATGCCAGTAAGATCATTTATTTTTCATGGTTGCCAGAACAACTTTTTGTACCTCCGCTTATCTATGGAATCTATAGTATCTATAGTTTCGACATACCAATTTCTGCAGTGACATTGCACATTCCCATACGAGTTTTGAATAGCATTTTGTTGATTTTAAAGCATTTAATGCTGATTGACTATCAGACATAATGCAGATATTCGAATGTTTATAATGTCTGCAGAATTGCTTGAATTTCTGCTTGGAACACGGTTCGCCAGTAACGCATAGCTATTGAGATATCTATCCCTGGACCAATTACCCCTGCTCCAACACGATTGTTCAATCTTGAACCGTCTGAATAAAAAACAGTTGAACCGTGGACGGATGTTTGGTCCCCCACTTTCTCAAACATTACGATCAAATTCTGTTGAATTGAATAAACGATCGAAATGATATTTTTCTCCATCCAGTCTTCATTTTTAATACAAGATAATCAATATCAAACATTTTTAGAATACTAAGGTGTCCGGTAAGATCACCTTCAAGGAAGTAGTTTGTCTGTGAACCCTTAAAAGGCTCATTTCAGCTTCTAATTGGATAAATTATACAAAGGAAGCAGATAAAATAGAGCATCCAGCGCCATACTCGGTGTACTGTTCACTGCACCAGTTATTGAGAGAGTACCAAGTCTTTGCAGTCTTCCCAGCTTCTTCTGATCCGATTTGTCATTAGTTTTCGGCAACCAAACCAATGATGCGTAGGATATTCTGGGTCATACAATTGTCAAATAAATCCAGTGGATCATTTTTGGTTTTAGGTCCCATTTCCCATTTCCTACCAATATTTTTTTTACTTATCCAAGCAATGACCATTGGTTGCCTTATTAACAGCCTGGTCTAGATGTGAATTTCAGATAATTTTACTGTCAAGAATTAAACCCAGATCCTTGACTATGCGTGAAAATTCTAAAGATGTTCCTTTCAATTGTATGTTATTTATAGGAAATTTTCTTTTCCGTGTTAACTTAACGGTACAATTGTGGTCTTAGAAGGGGTTATATCCAACCCTTCTTTAGCGCACCACAACGAAACATAATATAAAGCAGTTTGCATTCTACCTGAAATTACATTGTCAAATCATCAAATCATCATCAAATATCATCAGCAAAGCCAATAATCTCGAAGCCCTTTGCTTCTAAGTTTTTGAGAAGTTCGTCAAGTATCAAAACCACAATAGAGCACACTGCATTCCGTTAAATTCGTCATTTGGCGTAACAGGGATGGATCGCTCTTTTGGGACTTTTTCATTAATTTTTAATAAAGAATGCTTACGTTAAATCCAATTGAATTTTCAGTTAACCCATCTTAAAATATGTAGTTTAGTGCTATTAATCTCCCTATCAAAATTCAAAATTTCCAAACGCCACGCCAAATGACGAATTGAACATAATGAATTGAGCAAAAACTCATCATGTGACACATCAAATTACGATTCTATGACAGCACGTAAATGATTTTTCGTCAACAAAACAAAAGAATATCGAGAATCACTTCGCAGAGAATCACTGGCTATTAAACCAGTTACCTATGAACGAAATATAAGTCAATACCTTTCAAATAACCTATAAAGATCGAAAATCGGTCGTAAAATGGCAGAGATATGAGCAAAAAACATTCACATGTTTTTAAAGGGTGGCCCTAAACTTATGATCGAGAGTGCACCATTCGACTCAACTCGACGAGATCAGAAAATGTCTACGTGTATGTGTGTAAGTGCGTGTCAAACAATTTGGGCCGAAGTGTTTCTCAGTAACCACTGGACAGAATTGAACGCAACAAGCAAGCAACAAATGAAAGTTATCATGGTTTCGTAGAATGCTATCAAATATTTTTATAATGAGGTTATAAACTGGTTCCAGTCATATCGGAACATTCTCTCATGAATTCATATCCTAAGTCTAGAATCGGCCTGAAACGTAGTAAACCCATCATGCGACACCTCAAATCACATTAGAATTTAAAAACAAGGTCATTGGCAGCCAAACTAAGTAGTCCAGGACCACATCTGTACATGTTCCAGACAGGGTTACTTCCACTCACCAGCTATAAAAAATTAGTTTTCCGAATTATGAAAACATTAGATGTTATGATGATAATTAGTACAGTCAAGATTCCTATAGTACGGTTAGTAGGGACCGCACTATAGGACCCGGCATTAACGAATACACGTAGCATATGTGATTAGAGCTAATTGGGGACAAACGCTTATTGTAGGGTAATTTGAAGAGATAACTTGCTGGTGTCGTATGAAAAGTTATTAAACAGAAAATTTGCCACCTTTTGGGAACATTTAGCATCCGGAAAGTCACGAGTCTGATCCTTCGGAAGACCCGGAACATCCGTAAAAGTGGTCAATTCATGAAACTAATCCTAGCCTCCGCGGTTTTTTCGAAACCACTCAAAAACGTCCTATCAGACTGAATTCAAAGTTGTGACTCGAATATGGACACTGGAGACCACAGTATGGTCCTCCGGAAGATCCGGAACATCCGTAAAATTGATCAATTCATGAATCTGATCCTACAGCTCAGCGAATTTTTTGAAATCAATCCTAGACGTCTTATCAGAATGAATTCGAAGTTGTGACTGGAATATGGACACGAAGTTGTGACTGGAATATGGGCGTCCTATAGTTATCCAGTGGCAACCGTACTATAAGAAACCGGCAAGAACGAATCCGTACTATAGGAATTTTAACTGTACTTGGAAGTTACAATAAGAGGTCGTTAAATATGTGTTTGACACATAAAACCTGTCAATATTGCTTTCAGAGCGTCACAATCAGCGATTAAACGATTCGTGAGCGCTCACTTTGAGTGAACGCTCGCGAATCATAAGATCGCTGATTATGACGCTCTGAAAGCGAAATTGACAGGTTTATGAGTCAAACACATACTTCTCACTCTCTTTTTGTTACTAACAAGTACAACATATAATTATATCATCTAATAGCAAGTGAGTAGAAGCAACCCTGGTTGCAGATACCCCCGGGAAAGTAGACATAATCAGACTTAAACTAAAACCCATCATGCGTCACATTAAATCACATGAGAATTCAAAAATAAGATCATTGGTGGTCTTACTGAAAGTAAGAAGGGTCAGATCTTTATTTAAGGCATTTCGTTAAAGATATTTTTTTAATTTTACTGAACATCAAACAGTAAATTATACTCAATTAAGTTCGTTTAAATTATGTTCATATAAATAGTTATGTTTCAGGATAGTTTTAGATTTACACCGATTTACAACTCTGATTTTATCATCCACAATGTTTATTTAGTTTTTCTTTATTAGTTGTAGGTATCTACTTTGTAGCCATCTTTATTCTTCAATCCTCTATGTTTATTTTGAGTAATTTGTATAGACAACCTGAGACAATGCACACTAACAAATTTTGTATTCGACAGAAAATCCTCAAATTTCAAGATATTTGTTTAAAGTATCGTATCGTGTATTATTTGAGTTTTCTTCCTCGTGGTGTCTGGTAGTACAAATGAATTCATACGCGAAAGCTGCCTGCATTGGTTTTCACTTCATGTAAATAGTTTTTCAATCTGAATAGTGTCACTATATAGCGTAGATCAATTGAAACCATCCAACTGTACAGCCTCGATAGAACTATTCACCTTCATTGTAACAAAATATAGATTCACCATTGGTGTTTAACCAAAACAAAGGTGATTTTTCCTGCTAAATATGTCCATCATTACAGCCCTTCGTAAGATTGCCGTTAATCCCCCAAAACCGATGAAACCCCTATACTGGACCAGAATAGTAGCACCAAAAACGAGTCCAGTCACGGAAACAGACGCCCCATGTGAGCTTTCCGACGAGGTCAAACTGCCACTCTGGCAAGAATTGGAGGAAACTAATCTCGACAATATGGATGAGTTCACCGAACTCTTCTCCCGGCAGGTAGTTGTACCGAAAATTAAAGAAAAAGTCGAAAAGCCTGAAAAAACCGTCAAAGTTCTTGACAGCAAGCGCTCACAGAATGTTGGAATTTTCGCCAAAAGTTTACACGTCCACTTCGATGAGATTGAGTTTGCAATCTATCACTGTGATACATCAGTGGTCAGTCTGGAGGCATTGCAGAAAATACTTGAAATCAAAGCTTCCGACGAAGAACTCGCCCAAATTAAAGAATGTGCCGAAGGAAACATACCGTTGGATCCTCCAGAGCAGTTCCTGTTACGTATTTCGGAAATTTCTTCCTTTTCGGAAAGGATTTCTTGTATTGTGTTTCAGGCAGAGTTTGATGAACATTACATCTCCGTAACTAGAAAACTAGAGACAGTCAAGCATACCTGTGAGTTTCTGATCGATAGCGAGCAGCTCAAGCACCTATTTTCTATTATTTTGACGCTGGGAAACTATATGAATGGCGGTAATCGGACACGAGGTCAAGCAGACGGATTTGGACTGGAAATTCTCGGGAAGTTGAAGGATGTAAAATCCAAAGACAATAATATCACTCTACTGCATTTCATCATCAAGACCTACATCGGCGCATGCCGAAAGAAGGGCGTTCTTCTGCACGAGGTGCCACTGCCAGTACCAGATCCTGGCGATCTAGATCGAGCTGTGCTGGTGGACTTTGACGATTGTAAGACGCAGCTAAACATGCTCAAATCCAAAACAGACGGTAAGTAGGAATTTCAGATGATTTTTTTTATCCGTTCATTTATTTGGAAGGCTCAACCGCGTTAGCTTTATGGAGCCGATTAATACATTTTGGTCAGTTTCTGTCCCATTGATTTTTTGATATTATTTTAGATATTTACCTCTTTGATTGATAAATCAAACTAATAGCAATTTTTGATGTTCTGTTACCCAATTTTAATAGTAAAACTTGCTATTGATTTGATATTTTCGTCTACTCGGGAAGCGGCTGCTTGTTTTCTCATGCGCCCGTAATTTTTTTCCTTTCTCCTGTTTACTTCACTTCCATAATATGCTGTTGTTGATTAAACAATTCCTTTGCCATCAAGTAAGTCGGGTCTTCACGGTAATCGAACCGCTTCTGAATCTGGTTTCCACTTGCTTGTTCTTCTTTTTTTAGCTGTCTTCATCTGGGGTCGTCTCGTAGATTGCCATAACTTCTTCGGCTAGCACCTCAATCGCGTCCGCTATGGCACCATACGAACTAACTTCCAAACTTCGTCCTGGTCACGATTTCTTCATCCTGCTTCCGTTATTCGTTCAGTTGTTGCTTCTCTGGCTGCTTCCGTGACTTCCACTTGGGATAGGAATTCATCCGGTTCCCCTTGCAAACAAAACACGCGTTCTTGTTCCCTTCATAGAATACATTCCTCTTCCGATTGCGGAAATTCATTGCATGTGTCGGTCTCAGGGCATTTAAATTTACATGTCTTTTTCGTAGTGTGTATTTTTATTGGAGTAAAAATGATAAATTTTACATGGGGTGATGCATATATTATGGGGGGGGAGGAAGTGTAAGATTTTGTGACAAGCAATGCAGTAGATATAGGAAAAGCGTGACGAAAGGGGAGAGAGGGGAGGGATTTTTTCTAAACTTAGCGTGACATGATTGATGCATGCACACTTAGAAATACCTAATCTTACACGTGCTGGAATCCATCTTTGACATGAAGGATGAGACGTAAACAAACATGTCATGTAAAATTAAGTGCTCCGAGACTGAAAAGTTCGAAAGTACGTGATTGAGCTGAATTTTGCGTCTATTATGACTCAATTTTATGTCAAAATTGACGCTCGTATATGTCAGTCTCAGAGCACCTAAATTTACATCAATTTTTCCAAGTGTGTGGCCCTTATTTAGAAACGCATTGAAACGCTTAATACAACCGGTTGATACAATTAAAATTTGATCAAAATGTCTTCGTATATGAAATATCACCGGCGTATTTTACAGCATTTCTCTCTACATTAAAAACGCTTTTTCTTCGCTGTTAATGCAACATATACATATATCGTGAGATGGGAATACTCTTATTTTTGTCTATGGAAAGTCTATCAAACCATCGAACAACCATCGAAAATCACAGAAATAAACTATAATTTTATATTTTTTTTTTCTTCTATTCATTTTTTTTTTTCAAAATGGTCAATTTTTAATTTAGAAACGCATTAAAACTCTTGACAACAACGTAGAGGTATTGTTAATAATTGTTCACGTATTTTTAACTAACATTCGCAGAATGCCGACGGATATCGGAAAAGGTAATACTGGAATCCGCTGAAAACAACATTGAACCGTTCAAAGAGAAAATGGAAGCCTTCATCGAAGTTGCAAGCAAGAGGATTGATAAGCAGTATCGCAAACTAGACGACTGTCGAGAAATATTCCTCAAAACTATGGTATTCTACAACTTCACACCGAAATCCGGAATCATGGAGGAGTGCAAACCGGAACAATTCTTCGAACTATGGACACCATTCTCCCATGACTTCAAAAGCATTTTTAAGAAAGAAATTCTGCAGCTTTCTAACGAATTGTAAGAACCAAATAAACATGTCATATTTTTATTCTATTTTTTTCATTACTAATTCCAGGTTGAAGAAAACTAAACGACCACCCCCAACTACGATTAGCAATAGCAAGCAAACATCGACCGGTAAACTAAAGGCTGGTTCCTTGAAAGAGCGATTGAAGCGCCTTAGCAATAAGAACTGAAACTCGTCGTTTTAGTGACTTTTGTCTGTATAAATTTCTGAATACAATTCGTAAAACTTTCCTACTCACGAGCGTAGAGTATGGGCAATGATTTTGGCAACAGGTCTCGTACGTTTTTATTTGCTCTATATTATAATACTAAGCACTTAAAAACGTCAAACTCTGATTTAATAAATTTCTTAGACTCTCCGGATAGGTAATTGCAAACCTTGGGATGGACGATCAGATAATCTGGTTTGCAATTATAAAAAAATGAGGAAAGCATTGAAGTCAAAAAAAAAAATGTGTTGCCAAAATCGAACCCTTACTGTAATAGGAAATTGTCACTTAACATAATAACTACTATATCGTCATATTGATGAGAAAACAGGAACATTCAGAGATATATTTATTCGAAACATGGATAAGCTATTTATCATGCATGGCTATTTTAAATTGTTAGAACGAAAATATGATAGATTAGTTTGTAGGAACCGGAAGAATCTGAAATGATACCACGCATTGTAATTATCAAAACGAAAGTCTACTGAAATATAGCTTCTATTTATAGAAAACAATATGATATGAAGATCTTAAATAAATCATGTTCAAACATTAGAATATTTCCGTTTTCTTTTGAATTGAATTCGAAATTTACCTCTCACGTTATGGTTGGATCTTTGAATTATACTCACATGGAATTCACACTAACTTGCAATTCTCAAGGAAACCGGGTTACTAAGTTTGGCACTTAGTTTGCTAATGTTCTCAAAAAACTTTATTTTGCACCTCTTAGATTATAGTGCTGTTTATGTAACTACCGTAAAGTACCATAATTTCACGCAGCGGCTAATTCCACGTATTTCGACAACATTTTGTATTATTGTGATATTTTATAAATTTATAATTTTCCCATATTTATGGAGGCGAACCAGCCTAAGGCTGAAAGCCTCCTTAATAAAGCTAAATAATAATAATAATTTTCCCATATACTAGTGAATCATCTACATATCTAGATTTTCGGTTGTTGGTTTACAACAATTTATGTTTTGTTTTTGAGGACTTCGAATTCAGCGAGAATGAACCATTTATTGCAGCTTTTGTACTTATTTTGCATCAGATATCACTATGCGGATTTTAGCAGTGACATCTAACGGAAAATATACAAAAACCGTTTTGCAGTCAACATACCTAGATATCCGTCTAACAGACATCAGAATAGAATACCTGACAGACACCTCCAGATATCTAGTACTTTTACTTGTATTAGGGAAGGTGTACCTACAATGACTATACGTTCCTATTATGGTGTGTTCCAATTAAGGCCTATGGAGTTCTCATAGGCAGTAATTGGAACACAATATTCCATGTACAGGCATACTGTATATGTAGTACCATCGTATTTTTTTTAAATATAGTACGTAAATTGCGTTTCTAGATTAAAGTAGTACAACCATAGAGGTAACTCTAAGACTAGAAGGTCCCGAAATAACGTGCTCAACTTTTTGGCTCAGCTCTGTCCCAAGCTAATCGATTCACCCCTCGAAACATAGGAAACACCAATAACCCCTCATTTTATCTGTCAAACTTTCATAGCGAATCAAAACAAACATTGCGTAGTACTAGAATTTCGACTAGAATGGGATACGTTAATCGTTTGCTTGGGACCAATAGGCTAGTCAAGTAGTGAGCCAATTTAAAATCGTTAGTTTCGTATTGATTGTTGGTACAACTTTATGTCGGTACATACCTTACCTTACCATTCAGGCTAAGGTCTGAGTTTCTTTCCTGAGTCATCTCCATTCAACATCTTCTTCTTCTTCTTCTTATTTGCATTATTTATCTTCGGTCTTTGTTCCGCAACCACCGACCAACGTTGATTTCCAATAGGATTGTCCAATTGATGATTAATCACCGATGGCAACCGAGTTCCAGGGAGGCAAACCCACATCTGGAACGTATCGAACCCATAAACACATGAGCCGGGACCAACGACTTTCACCTCAGAAAAATCTAAACGACCTCGACTGTGATTGAACCCAGACACACTGGTGTTAGAAAGCAATCACTGCAGTGCACTGAACGAAAACATCCGCAATACTTCTAATGATTATTGAATTGCTAGAACTCTTTAACAATCTGCTTTATTCCAATATGGCTGTCATCCAAATAAAGGCTGATGTTTATTTGTAAGGTGGTTGTAAAACATTGTCACAGGTGTGGTACTAATGAGACTTTTCTCTACACTGCCTCAGGGTCAGCATGCGCGTTCTAATATCTGGCTAAGAGAGCCTAGTCGTGACTACTTCAAACCAGGAGAACAGGATTTTTCAGTAATCAAAGTAACACATCTAGTCCTTGTTACTTTTTATGCCTTGTTGATAGTGACAAGAATCGGCTTTGTCCACCGAGGATGATCTTGAGACAAGGAAAAAATGAGTTAGTTAGTCTTCGTCTATGTGATTCAGCGGCGCCGGTGTTGTAGTGGTAAGCGTGATTATCTCTCACCCCAGCAGGCCTGGGTTCAATCCCAGTCGGCGCCGCCGGGATGTTCTGAGGCATAACATCTCTGATCACGCCTTCCTTCTGAAGGGAAGTAAAGCCGTTGGTCCCCGGTTCATGAATTGATGGGTCGATAGGTAGGGTCCAGATGTGGGAGCTGCCTCACTGGCGTCGGTAGCATTGGTGCTCAGCACGGAAAACAAGATCGACGGAAAACAAATCAAGAAAAAAAAATCTATGCGATTCTAATCTTGTATTCGTTGTTCGCTAGTTTCATGTGATTAAAACATGGTCATTATCGGTGTCATTCCCTAATTTTGTTGCAAAGGAACCCAATGTTGACCTTTGGAGGGTGTTTCAACATTCCGCCTTAGGCGCGCCTTTGGAGGGTGTTCCAACACTTTTAATTAGAGTCGGATCCTTGCGATAAATGCAAGAATGACAACTGTAAAAAAAATCGAATACTTCATCACTTCTCAATAGTGATGTAGTAATACGACATGCACTAAACTAAGGACACGGGATATACTACAATAGACCAAATTACTGGTCGCAGTGGTGTTAGGTCCCGAACAGAGGAAAAATAACACCCCTGTTCAACCACAGCATACCTCCAATCCAAGGTTGGAGCGGAGTGTCTTGAAACCAGCTACCGGAAGTCCCTTAGTCAAGATGTCCGCTTGTTGCCCAGCCGATCGCACAAATCTGATCTATATCTTCCTCTGCTGTACCAGATCCCGCAGGAAATGAAACCTTGTATCCATATGCTTCATCCTCTTGCACTCCCTGGAATCTTCGGCAATCCTAATCGTAGACTGATTATCCTCGTACATCGGTACTGGACCATCCAGTGGCTTCCCCAGATCTTCCAGCACACGCAACATCCACAACGTGTTGCACGTGGCTATGCAAAGTGCCGCAAGCTCTGCCTCCGTCGACGACAGCGCTACAGTCTGCTGCTTCCGCGTTAACCAGATGACGGTGCATCCAAATAGCTTCAACACGCAGCCACTCACCGATCATTGATATGCTGGATATTTTGCTTAATCCGTATCGCAAAACACCTGTAGTAACGACTCATTCTTTTTGGCTCTGTACACCAAACCGGCGTCCAACGGTCCTTTAATGTACCTGAGACTAGACCTGAGAACAAGCTTGCAAATGCTCATTACAGCTAAAATGCTATTTTTCGGATTTATGAAGCTGTGAGATAGTTCAATGATAATTCTTATTTACAAGATACAAGAAAAGAAGGTAAAGTGTGTGTATTACACATAAAACCTGTCAATTTAGCTTTCAGATGGTCACAATAGCGATTAGCTGTAACGATGAGCAACGCGATGAGCGAGCAATCAGCGATCATAAAATAGCTAGTTGTGACCTTCTGAAAGCAAAATTGACAAATTTTATATGCCATACACAAACTTTACCACCTCTTCTTGTTTCTTACAGATAAACATTATCATTTTAGTATCCCATAGTTTCATAATTACGAAAACTAGCATTTTAGCTGTAATGAGCAATTGGAAACAATGAGGTGATCGCGCATGGAAGATGCGTTTACCCTATATTGCGCACATTATATGTGCAACGAAAATTGCGGAAACGCCAATAAAAGTGCGCTTTTACGTTGTACCGTCTTGGTGTTTCGTGATCACCTCATTTTGCTGATGGTACCAGTAAATTAGTTTAAGTATAACGTCGAATGTATTTTTCGAGAGAAATTTTTATATGGGAAATACGGTTTAACCTTGTCCTGTCACGGTCGCCATGTGAAGTATCCTGCTATCTGTCACTTGTGTTTCTCATTAAATGATTCAACTTCGCTTGTTGATGGTTTATGCAAGATTGATTGTATTGTTCAAATTTAACTTAGCCTAAACTGGAGGTATTTGAAGTCATTATGTATTTGCTAGCCAATCAGCGATCGATACATAGATCTACCAAGAGAGGGAGAGAAATGATCAAGCGAGAAACCGCGCTGCGGCTTTCCCACGTTACATGTCGCATGGTGACAAAGCCGCTTGGAAACAGGCGTAGTGCATTGGCTTAGTAATTAGATCCTTTCATCGGAAATTGATTATGTAGGGTCGATGACTGGCGACAGTTAGGGAATTTTGACTTAGCAGTGGCGCAACAAATACGATCTGCTGGAAATGGACAGAATTCGATGGCGTCTATTATGCAGATGCCACACATGGGTGGATATTTCTCCAACCATTGTTCTGAAAATAATTATAAGCTATTTTCGTGGCGCTCTTACATAATCATACTAGATATGCTTGGAAGTTATGAATTAGGTTGGCAGTGAAATAGTCATAAGTGGAATTACATGATAAAGACTCCCCTAATAAAACTTGTATCGTTAGTACGCTTAATGACGTGTTCAGAGAATCATCCATACAATTTGTGGAATAGTTCTGTCATTTGAGTTATCGTTCGCGTATGATATTTTTTATTAGGCTCGCTCATTTGCTGGTTTTTCTCGAGGGGGCGTCACATCTAAAACTCAATTCTAGATGCTCTAAACATCTCAATCTACGAAAAATCTTCTTTCATTTCTCGCATCTACTTGCATCGCATCATATTTTTGCAGTAAATCTTCAGAATCGTCATCAATCTTCTTTCTATGTACTCAGCGTCCGCGCAGCAAAACAACATCTTTCCTGCATCGTAGATCGAACATCGTAGATAGAGTTATTCTATGCTTTTATCCGGTGGCCTTCATGTGTCGGTTTTATTGTTCACCTGATAATATTTTAGCTCATTTGTATCCTCACGCATTGACTTATTGTTATGCTGAAATTCGCCAAACAAAGCGCAAAACACAACTTTTGATTAAACTTTCCAATACCAATTCGATTCCAATTTAATCTGATTTGGTCTTCAACTCCAACTCGTACTTTTTGATACGCTCCTGACTTTCTACTTCCAGTTTCATTTTAGTAAGCGCAAGTCTTTCATCACGTTCCATTTCAAGCTTTTTGATTTCCATTTCTTGCTCCAACTGCAGTCTCTTTATTTCAATATCCACATTTTTCTGCTCTCTCGACAAGCACAACTTTTCCCGCTCCAGGTCTAATTTTTGCCTTTCTAGATCTAACTGTTGCTGCAACTTCATCACTTCAAACTTCAACTTTTTCTCCTGCATCACCACCAGTTGAAATACAGAGGATGTCTCTGGAGCTGGCCTTTTCCATTGTTGCCTATCACCATAAACTGATTTAGCTCTATAATCCGTTTCACTATTACTAGCCGTTGATGGTTCCGGAGTGTATCCTAGACGGGTATGATACACCACGTGATCATCAACTGGTTCTATCTGCCCTGGATGATATGTACTATCCAGTTTGTCGTTGTCCGGTTGAATTTCAGGCTCTGTTACTTCTACCTTGATTTTAATGTCATCTGGAGGCAGCTCTTCCTGTACATTGCAGCTAGGTATTGATTCAAGCTCCGTAGATAGTATATCCGATGTTATCAGCTCGTCAGCATACTCGTCCAGATCACTTGACATTGTTGTTATTTCACTCGTAGTTCTTGTAGTCAGTAGGTGCCCAAACAGACTTTCTAGGGCATCAAAATATGGACAACATCTTTCCATATGATCTAAAAAAAAAATATTTCTTCATTTATGCGTTGTTTTTTTAAACAGACATTTGTCGATACTACACACCACGATATAGAAATTCGTTGCCCTCAGCTAGAAGTTTAGCACCCGTTTCGGCTTTCCAGGTAGCTGTAGTAAGAAAGGATGTTTTCAAATTACGCATTTTGTTTTTTATTATCTGCCACTTTATCGGTCTGACATCGGGGGCTTTTTCACAAACGCTAGCGTAAAAAATCTGTGCCGTTGGTTTCTGCAATGTAAAGTAGAAGTGCATTCAGTAATGAAATCGTCCGAAAGTTTAGGACGATTGAAAAATAAAACTGGAACTAATTTACCCACCACTGGCGGGCGACACCTGTTGGATATGACAAAATTAGAAAGTATCTTGAAACGGGATAATGTTGATTTCCCCTCAACAATCATGGCATATGAATGTTATCATTTTTTTTTAAATCCTTTCACCACGCATTTCCTCTTTATTTTTCAAATTAAAATTCGGAATTTTGAAAACTACTTTTTTGGAAAAAAAAAAATCTAAGGGCTTGTAAACAGTAGTCAAAAAACTTCATCCGATGAACACTGAGTTCATTCGTGACGTCACACTGCAGGACCTAATAAGGTTTTGCTCCGTCGGGGTTAACCTCAATCTGATGACAGTTTAGTGGTACTGTTTACGTGGACTTAGTCAATTTTTTCTTAGATAGATTTTCTCGATATTTTTTCAGACTGAAGTAATATGTAAGCCACACTTCTGCAATGTCCACGAGCAACATCCTTTCACCGCGCATTTCCTCGACAATTTTCAAATTAAAGGTTCAGTCGATTAAGTTGAGTTCATTTGTGACGTCACGCTGCCGTAATTAATAGGATACAACAGTCACGAAAAAACGGAATCGCGTTCATCACTTTGACATTCAGTAGTTCTTTGTTGCCATAAAAATTCTTATGGTGACGATTTCAGCGCGTTTTGTCTCCAATGAATCAGACGATACTTATTATTTTTAAATTTTACCAAGGAATGCTTCTCACGGCAATATTTATGTTTACTGCGATTTAATGTGATTGACTTCCAATGTAAGAGTATTATCAACAATCAATACGAAACTAACGATTTTAAATTGGCTCACTACTTGACTAGCCTATTGGTCCCAAGCAAACGATTAACGTACCCCATTCTAGTCGAAATTCTAGTATGTACTACGCAATGTTTGTTTTGATTCGCTATGAAAGTTTGACAGATAAAATGAGGGATTAGTGGATTTTCCTATGATTCGAGGGGTGAATCGATTAGCTTGAGACCGAAGAGAGTACCAGAGCTGAGCCAAAAAGTTGAGCACGTTATTTCGCAACCTTCTAGTCTTAGAGTTACCTCTATGGTATTATGGTCTTTACCCTGATGGGTGGATTAATTCCTATCTCCTGTAATTTAACAGAGTTTGTCCATTTTCTATAACTTGATTTTAGAGTAATAAAATTGTAGATCCAAGTCATGGCAGATCATCAAACCATGTGATCTCATTTACCCCATATCCTGGGGAAAGTAGTTTTGGGACATAACAAACATTATGCCATAATTTGGGAGTAGCAGGCTTAAGCCTTCCTAATGCATTAGGAAAAAATTGCAGTGTTGTCAGGTCAACAATTACCCCAATGCACTCAGGAGTAAATCCCTATAGTAAAAATATGGACGTCTGTCAAAAGTTTTTCTAATCGAATCGTCAAAATGCACCGCTTTGCTCGATTGGAACATCTTTTTTTTCAGTTTTGAGGTGACAATCGTCCATACTTCAACTAGAGGGCTTTACTCAGGAGCGGTACTCCAGATTTTTGGGTGACGAACTCTCAGTTGCGCCCATACCTCTGGCTTACAATTTTACGATGCCCAAATCACATCCATAAGGGTAACTTGTCTTCAGCGTTGCTTTTAAAATTTACGAACGAGGGAAGGCGTTCAATATTTCAGATTTATAAAACTGAGAGCTCCCAGTAGTTCAGGGACCTTCTTAGAAGCCAAGGGGAATTCGTAAAAGCTAAGAGAACATCATTTGACTTCAGAGATTTTTGTAGAAGCCCGGACAACATCTTAAACGCAAAGGAAACGAAGAATTTCAAGGAACTTCATAGATCCGGAGAACTTTGAGATTTGGGCGTAATTGCTTTTGTAAATAAACACGTCAATCGCCGATTTCTCACGAATAAAAGCTAAATCTCGGAAACAAACTATACCAAATGATAGAGGAATCATTCTTCTACCTGTTTGTGTTGTTAGTTTTCGAGATTAAGCTTTGATTCGCGAGAAATTGGTGATTGATATGTTTGTTTACAAAAGCAATTAAACCCTAATCTCGAAGTTCTCCGGAGATCTTCAAGAAATCATCGTAGAACTTTTGAAAACTTCGTTAACATTCATTAAACTGAGTAGAAGTTCAGGAAACTTTCTTGAAATGCAGCAAATTTTATAGATGTTGAGTTGACTTTGTAAAAGCTCAAACATTGTAGAAGTTCAATGAACTTCATAGAACTTAAGAGAATTTTGTAAAATTTCAGCAAGTTTTGTGGAAGATCAGAGAAGTTTGTAGAAAATCATCAAACATTGTTAAAAATAAGCGATAAATTAAACGAATTTTGTAGAAGGGGATTTAGGAATTTTTTTAAACTTAATTAGACTTTTTTTAAATTTCAAGGATTTTGTAATGTTTATTCTAGAAAAAATTGAAATCTTCGATGGAACCTTATGCAAGTATTAAGGAAACTTTTTTAAATTTTAAGAAACTACTTTAAGTTCTTTTACAAGCTTTGTTGAAGTGTAATGGGGTTCAAATAGATTCTTCGCAATGAATCAACGATATTCTAAAAAGTTAAGGGAACTTTTAAGAAGTGCAGTGAACTTCATAGGAATTTTGAGGAGCTCTAGGAACTACGTGAATGTTTTTCCAAAAGTATAGAAGCTTGGCGAACTCCGTAGAAGTTAAGAGGATTTTGTAGACGCTCAGGGAGTATTGTATTGCGCATTTCACACCAAGTTGGACTAAGAAGCACGTTTTTTATCATTACACACGTTTACGTGTAATCGTTTTAGTGTCTTCGGTGCACTTATTCCTTATGATGCAAACAACAAGTGCTTTGAAAACCTCAACACAATTTGACCTACATGTGCACTTTTATCACACTTTTTTCATTTTTGTAGCAGTCCAATTTTCGATGCAAGCAGCAATATAAGTTCAGTGTTCAGAGTACGGTACTGAATGCACTACTTACGAAGATTAAAGAAAACTGTTGATTTTTCTTAACCCGCTTCTCCCAGAGTACATTACAATAGGAGCATCCATTAAGTACGTCACGCCTAAGGAGGGAAGGGGTATAGTGGATGTATAAGAGTCACATCAAAAGAAAAACAGTTGAATTCGCATCACGGGTTTCGAAACATTCCCTTCCCTTTTACTTGGCAACAGAACAATTCTGCATCAATTTCAATAGCCAGAAAGCAAATAAGCGGCTGTAGTATTTTTAATATTTGTTAAAATAAATAGATAAAATCACCCAACAAACATTAAATGTTTGATAAGAGCTTATTCAGACAAAAATAAGCTTCTACCCAAATTTGGGTAGTTTTGAAATAGCGTGTACATCAACACTAGGAAGGAGGTTTACACATTTTGTGACAAGCATTGCATTAGGTGACGTACTTAATGAATGCTCCCTAGACATTTATTTTAAAATCCATACCAAATTGTGGCGACTGAAAAAGGAAAGGAAATTTCACTGAGTGTTAATTATAAATTAGAGACATCCCGCATAAACGCGAACCATAACTTGACCTTACCGAAAATTGTTGAAAATTGTTTATAATCCCTGCTAAACTTTAACTGAAATGGTTATGGAACTTTACATGAACGTTTGTGTGATAAAGTGTTAACCTTATGTATTATGGTTCTTTGGAAGTGAACCTTACAAATAATGGGTTGGTAAGAACATTTACCATTCAAAATTGTTTTTTTCATACATTTTCGGAGAAAAGACTATATTAGAACCTTTTAACTTATGGTTTGAGAACTTTAATGGTAATGGTTATGGTAGTCAGTAACGTCCATTAATGGTTTTGTATTATCGATCATCTTTACGTGTAATATATCACGAATTTGTAATCAGTAATTTACATACAACCAATATGCGATATAGTCCACATAAATTTTGGAATGGTATTGGTTCTTAACAACCCATTATTTGCAAGGTTCACTTCCAAAAAACCATAATACATAAGCTTAAAACTTTATCAAACAAACATTACTGTAAAGTTCCATAACCATTTCAGTTAAAGTTTAGCAGGGATCCCTAATATAAAAAATTACCTTAAACGAACGATAACCCAAATTATTGAACTATTCCGCAAATGGTTTGGATGATACCCCGAACACGTCGTTAAGAAAATTAATTTTTATCAGGGATTATAAACAATTTTTAAACATTTTTGGTAAGGTCAAGTAATGGTTCGTATTCATGCGGGTTATGCCCTGCAAAACTAAAATGCAAAACTTCTTACCTGAATTTCAACAAATAATTCTTAGTGTGTAGTAGATGCAGTAAACAAAAACACCTACCTCGAATCTTCCGGGATGAATGCCTACTTCTTCTAAGACGCTGTTTAGTAATTGCTTGGTCTGGGCCTCAGTCCAACGGATGGTCGGATTCAACCGACGTCGTGTGTGCTTGTGCTTCATTTCAGTAAACTTTAAAATGAGATTTTTAAACTAGTGGAACATTAAACAATAAATAACTTTCAGCAAATATTTTCACTTACCTCAGCCATAGTGCTGTGGAGTCTTTACTTTTGTTTATTTTTCAATCGTGTTGAAAATAGGATTGGGCGATCTTTGAAAGATCGATTTTTTTTCTCGCTTTTAAATTTTTTGTATCGATTCTTTGCGAGGGGTTTCTACACGAAACGAAAATCAATTAATCATTTTGTCAAACTTCTGCATTCATGTTCCATCAGATGTCACTGCTGTTGTTTGCGGTGACATCTACAGAAAACTACGCACAATATGTTTTCCGTTAATTGTTCACAGAGGACAATGCAGTGCAAAACATGTCTGGTACCTCTGTATATGCATTTAGATTAACATTCGAAGTCCCTCCTTTTTTACACATTCTGCACACAAAATAGCTCACCCCTCACAGAATTTCCCGCCGAATTTTATGTATGGGGCGGGGCATAAAGTATCTTTTGCGCAGAATATGTAAAAAAGGAGGGATTTCAAGTGTTAAACTAAATGCATAAATAGAGGTACCAGACATGTTTTCTAGTGTCAGGTACTCTCTTTTGTAATCTGTGAAAGGGAAATCACAAAACGAGAGTAATAGCTTGTTTAACAATAATTTCCGGGAAAAAACTAAACGACAAAGCCCCTGACTAATTTCTTTAGGTTGTCGTTCACTTTTTTTGACCTGAACATGCACCAAAAGCGAATTATTCCCACTTCTCTCAATTGCTATATGGGGATTTTTATCACTTCCTACCAGTGGAACAGCGCCATCTCTGTGGAAATGGTCGAACAAAATGATTAATTCGACAGTGAGCATGCATGAGGGCCTATACGCGATGATCGATTCTCTTCGTCGATTTTCTCTTTTGTTAATAACTCGCTAGATTTAACGTTTCTCGGTGCGTTTGCTGTTGCTTTTGATAGCCAATACAACCTGTTACTACTCTGCATTGAACAAATTCTAGAAAATTGTTTCGCTTAGCTGTAGCAATGCAAAGAGAAAATCGATGAAGAGAATCGATCATCGCGTATTCGCCCTTATGCATGCTCACTGTCGAATTATTTTATTCATGTGATTCACTTACACATTTTTGCCAAAACATCAACCTTATACCAACAATCAGTACGAAACTAATGTCGTTTTCGTTTTTGCGGTGTAGCACTGGTGTAGTGTAAGCAGGAATAAGCGCGAATCTTTGACAGCTCAACATCATTTATTTGTAAACAAAGGTGCATCCTATATCTACACCCTAAAATATTTCGGTGTACGGCAGTGTAGCACCGGTGTAGCTACACCGCAAAAACGAAAACGACAAAACGATTTTAAATTGGCTCACTACTTGACTACCCGAAAAAAAAATTACAGTGATATTTTCAGTGGAAACAATGCTCTAACATTAATATTTATTGTCGACAATAAAAATGATTGTTATAATGTTGTACCCTTCCGAAAACGGCAAAACTGCTACATAGCTGTACAATTGATGTACATAATAAAATGTTGTTACAATGATTTTCATTGTATTTTTCATTTATTTTATTGTTAACATGATTCGATCACGAACAATAATGAACAACTCTATCACAATAAAAATTGTTGTTACATTAAATATTGGTGTGTTTTCATTGTGGGTTACTTCACGAACAATAAAAATAAATCTGATTGAAGCATGCAGACTATGAGAGGGTCAGCAACACTGCCAATGTAATCAAGATAGGCGCTGCTCGTATGGCTCTTGCTTTGACAGTTCGTTTGGCTCTATTCGTTACCAAGTCAATTGAACGCCTACGACCAGATCGGTTTGAGTTGAACTCAACTCTCCTGCCTCATCTAAATCTCGCTTAATGCAGACCTTTTCCGTGCAGTCAATGATCATACAATAATAATAAAAAAATCCACCACTTGAAGATGTCAGGAAATAACACTCAGGTGGAAGCATATTTCATGGGCGATTCTCTCCAGTTGAATGCATTAACTTATCAACGACGCTCAACCACCAAGGAGACGCGACCTAGAGAGATCGAGTGCAGGGGAGTTGGCCTCCATTTCTGACAAGTTCCGGATCGAATCTCAATCCATAACCAGTAAAAAAAGGACTCACCCGTAACAGACATACCTCCCCCTTCCCTTCCCGGGGCGATGTTTTATTTTTTCGATTTATTTTTAAAGTCGATAAAGTAGATCTGTCAAGCCAACACATACACTCTAAAGTACACTGTTTTTTTTTTTAATCAATAAATTCGCCAACCAACAGTAAAATAACAATAATATATAATGTTATTGAAAAAAAATTATATGGGGAAATCACGAAAATTTCAGTGTTAAGGTACTACCCCCCTTTTTATTGTAAATTTTCCATTTACCATGAAATTTACTGTTTTGTACAACATAAAGCAAGGTAAATTTATTGTAGACGTAACAATATAAATCATTGTTAAGACAATAATTTTCGTCTTATTGTTACATTGTTTTTTATTGTATTTTTGTTGTTATTTTTTTTCGGGTAGCCTATTGATCCCAAGCAAACGATTAACGTATCCCATTCTAGCCAAAATTCTAGTACTACGCAATGTTTGTTTTGATTCGCTATGAAAGTTTGACAGATAAAATGAGGGGTTATTGGTTTTTCCTATGTTTCGAGGGGTGAATCGATTAGCATGGGACCGAAGAGAGTACCAGAGCTGAGCCAAAAAGTTGAGCACATTATTTCTGGACCTACTAGTCTAATACCCCGTTCACATTACAGCGTATATCACGTGATATACGCTGTCTTGCAATGAGCACTCATACATAGGATTTTCAGTGAAAACTAGATGTATGAGTGCTCATTACAAGACAGCGTATATCACGTGATATACGCTGTAATGTGAACGGGGTATAAGCAACAATCAATACGAAACTAACGATTTTAAATTGGCTCACCACTTTAGTAGCCTATTGGTCCCAAGCAAACGATTAACGTACCCTATTCTAGTTGAAATTCTATTACTACACTATGTTTGTTTTGATTCGCTATGAAAGTTTGACAGATAACATCAGGGGTGTGTGGATTCATGCAGAACATGCAGGGGTGAGTGAAATAGCTTGGGACTGCTTGGGACCGTTGTTCTGGTACTGAGTGAGCCAAAAATAATAATGATTTTCTTCGGGACCCAGTGGTCTTAGAGTTACCTCTATGGTATAAGAGTTACCTCTATGCTTATACCACCGACAAACCGACATGAAACTTAAACTTAACTCTTGATCGATAATCCATAACATCGGATTCAATTGTGCAGCGATCCGAGGGGAACGACTCTTCCAGATAATCTCAAGATATCTAAAATTTGAACCTTAATAAATAGAATTCACATCCTTAAACTTTATTGAGAATTATCTCTTTCAATTAGAAGAACTGAATGAAATCTGAAATATCCGATTATTGAGTTCTCCAAGCAGGATCCCACGAACACTAAACTAATAACATAATTTTACACACACTAGCGTATACTGTCATGTGCACGGTAATAATCAAACTTCCATTTATGAGTAAAAGTGAACCTATTGTCAATAAAAGCGGCACCACTAATTAATGAGTAATTCATTATGCCAATTAAGTAGTAACTGTTGGCTAATGTTAGCAGAAATTCATTGTTGTTAAAATAATTTACTCATTAATGAGTAAAACCACCTTTTTCAAAAATGGGTTAACCTTTACTCCCAAAAGGGTACTTGTCTGTTACCGTGCAAGCGTAGGGTTTGTTTTCGTTTTGTTGTTTATTTTTACTTTAGAATGACAGTTCTTACAGCAAACAAAAAATTTCTCACAGCTAACAAAAAATTTCATCTCACTAACACACGCAAATTGCACCAATACGAACCCGGCTGGAGAGGACTATATCGATAAAATCATTGACATCTCTTTGATATCGAATAATATCGGTTCACATCACTAAAAACTCAACTGTCAGATTTGTTCGATTTTTTTTGTCGACCAATTCAGCAGTTTTCGGAGAGCAAAACAACAGCCCCTCATTTTATCTGTCAAACTTTCATAGCGAATCAAAACACACATAGTGTAGTACTAGAATGTTGACTAGAATGGGGTACGTTAATCGTTTGCTTGAGACCAATAGGCTAGTCAATTAGTTAGCCAATTTAAAATCGTTAGTTTCCAACCGGTGGTATAAGCACCGACAAACCGACATGAATGACTATACAAAGTATCATAAAATTTCTGATCAAAGCACAAAACTGATATCTGCCACCGTGTTCGCGAAAAATGTGTATCCTAGCCACGACCGCGCATACAAAATGTATGAGTTGGTTTGTGTCTAATCTATTACGGGCAAATTATTTTTATCTAGATAACAAATTTCTATGGTTTTGACAGATGGGATCGCTGGGATCATCTAACGTTCAAAAACACAATCTTAAGTGAAATTACAATCGGCGAGTGGATTCTAATTGCAACTAGCAGTGGATTCCTGGTGTGCAAAGTTTATAATTTCACATATTTGAGTGGAAAAAGAACATCTTATTCACGAAACACTGCTCCCATTCATGTACCAGATGGTGTTGAAGCCTCGCATTCGAAATAGTTGTTTTTTTCCATACATTTTCGGGAAATATATTGGAACCATTTTTTATGATTTGATAACTTTAATAATAATGGTTATGGTAGTCGGTAAGATTCATAGATGGTTTTATAACATCTATCAACTTTATGTAGAATATATCGCGAATTGGTTGCCTGTAAATTACTGATTACCAATTCACGATGTATTCCACTTAAAGTTGACCGATAATACAACACCATTAATGAACCTTACTGACTCGATTACCATTACCATTAAAGTTATCAAACCATAAGTAAAAAGGTTCTAATATAGTCCTCTCTGCGAGAAAATGGAGAAAACAATTATTTTGAATGGTAATGGTTCTTAACAACCCATTATTTGTATGGTTCACTTCCAAAAAACCATAATACATAAGATTAAAACTTTATCAAAGAAACGTTCATGTAAAGTTTCATAACCATTTCAGTTAAAGTTTAGCAGAGATTATAAGCAATTTTTAACCGTTTTTGGTAAGGTCAAGTTATGGTTCGCGTTTATGCGTGTTGTATTCTAAAATGTGTGGGTCACTCATTTTTTTTTCACACTAGAAAATCATATAAGGTTTACGTGAAACGCACATAGAATTTGTGTATGTGGAAATCACGTAAGTTCCATTGAAAATCTCAGTGGCTTCGAATGAAATACCCTTTGATATATAAGTAACATCATGTAAATTCCGAGGTAAATTATATAAACAATGGGCAGAACAGAAAAATGTGAAACTCTACACTCAAAAATATTACAAAACGAATATAGATTAAATTTTATGCATTTTATGGTTTTTCAAAATTTATACATTGGTTCGATTAAAATTTTCGTCAAAATTATACTAAGCCCGAATAACGGAGTGAAATTCGATCAGTGTTTACTAAAATGACAGGAAAAATTACATTTGGATTCTCTTCGCAGCTTCGTGCTGGTGAAGAGCTTTGTTCCGGTGGATTTCAACTGAGCCTGTAATCTGCTGGGCAGCTAGACTGCGTGAGCATGAGTTCATCTTAATGAACATCGAAATTGTAAGTATTTTTTAAATAATATTCATAAAAAATAAAATAATTAAAAAACCTTCCTGAGACAATTTTTATTTTTATTTGAAAACAATAATATTTACCATTAATAAAATAATGAAGCGAAAAAGACATTATCTCGAATAAACCCTATCTATGCATTGTAAGTATATTTCGATTTTATACTATGGCACGCATAAACCATTTTTATACTAAGTTTGCATTCTCTCTTTATACCGACCTTTGCGTCGGTACGGAGAGTTGCGATTTAGCGTAACTTTTATACTATTTAGATTTCAATATTTCAGTGCCAACATTTCAAAGGGGCGTAATTGCATTTGTAAACAATGGCTTTAGCCATCGATTTCTCGCGAATAAAAGCTCACTCATAAAAATTTATGACACTAACAAGTAGATGAATGTTTCCTCTACTAGCTAGCATTGTTAACTTGGAGGAGTGAGCATTTATTTTCGAGAAATCGACGTCTGAAGCCATTGTTTACAAAAGCAATTGGGTTCTTTAATTTTGGGAAATATATCGGTTTTTATATATCATCTGAAAGAGCTTCGTTTTCTGAGCACAGCGATATTTTTTTCGAACCCACACACTTTCATCTCGATTTTTAAATCAAGATTTAAAGCAAAATAATAACTTCACTGTTTGACACTAAACTGACAAACTGACAGCTCGCTCCCATACAAAGTGACACCGAGGGGCGCTAATAAGGTGATTTTTGCAAATGTAATCGTACTTATTTAAAATAGTTCCAGTGTGCCAAAATTGATGAAATTTTGGGTTTGGGTTCCATTTTTAATGAAGATTACGAATATGCATTTACCTCAATACCCTTAAAGAACCCAATTACGCCCCTTTGAAATGTTGACACTGATTTTTTGAGTGTACGTGATTTTTCACGTATCAATAACGTGTCAATTATTTTGAGTGTACAACAGGAGGATGATTTGGTTCAGTGTAGCGAGAAATGTCATGTAAAAAAAAACAATCAACATCACACTCCGCAGCAGCAGAGCAGTAGCATTATTTTGTTTATAAACTCGCGTGCTAGTTTCACTTATTTCATTACTGTGGGATTATATATAAATGATTTACAAGTTTTCTAGTTACCGTGAATTGATTATTTGTCCCATAAAAATATTATCGTAGGTACTACCTACATAAACCGTTCATTTATATATAAGAAGAGTACTACAAGCACTGATTTTCTTCCAGCATCAACGGCAATCAACATAAAAATGTCCCGCGTAACCAGGATCAAACACGTCCTCAAAGAGCAGGAAACCAATGAGTTTGATATTCCAACAGAAAATCAAACGATTGTACGGGTGATCGCAAGCCGGGGCAATAATCTGCACGAGGTGGAAACACCGGTCGAAGGCGCGGAACATTTCCTCGTGTCAATGCCGGTTAAGTTCCGCAAAAATGTTTGGATCAAGCGGGGAGACTTTGTACTGGTCGAACCGATCGAAGAGGGCAATAAGGTGAAAGCAGAAATTTGTCGTATTCTCACGGCGGAACACATAAAGGAGTTTGAGAAAGAAGGCGTGTGGCCCAAACGGTTCACCAAGAAACGCGAACATGAAGACGATCTCGACGAGGATGGCCTGGTTCGGAACACCAACCGGCAGTTGGCCGAAGATGACGACAGCGATGATGAGAGTGAGGACGGAAGCGAAGACGAGGATTGATCATCGGAACGAGATGCTGTTCCAGGATTATGGATTTCTCTATGAATCGAACTGAATTTCCACAGCTAAATATAATAAATTTATTCTTGTACAGAGAGGCAGAAACAAGCTTCGTTTCTTTGCTTTTTTATTTACAGTAATGTAACATTCTCTTTATGTAGAATAAATAGTTCAAAAAGGTTGCAATTCTTCAATTTTTGGCTTCGTTTTTTTCTGCTTTCGTTTGTAATATTTGTTTAACATCAGAATGTATTTTTGAAGCGGAGCTATTCATAATCCTTGCATGTTAGTAGTACAATAATAGTTATGCATAGTTCGTGCTTTGCCAGCTGTTTTGCTTTGCGTTATTTGTTGCTTTATTTTGATTATTTTTACTACTTTCTAGCATTCAACTTTGCTATGCTATGACCAGAGAAGAAGAGAGCACTTATGCAAATTCCCTTGTTTCGAAACAAGTTTCGGGATGAAGTAGTTTTCTTAAAATGTTCACTATTGAGGAACACATGCTTCAACTAGCGCTAGATGCTTAAATTTAAAAAAAAATTACTTCCTGTAAATTATTTAAACTATGTGTACCACTTGTTGGTATTTAATCAACATAAAACATAATACTAATCTAGAATGGATCTCGCAAATCTGGCTTGACGTCATGACTGTAATGTTAGAATGAAAAAAAATATGGTTTCTTGCAGCAATGGTATCCAAATTTTAGAAAGTTTCTTAAGCTGATCCCACATGTTTATTGGAAGTCCCATAAGACATGACACAGCTATGGTTTGAACCAGCATTGTTTGCCTTAGATTGCACAAATTTTGGAATGTAATATAATAAAATGTCATGGGGGTGCTCATAAATACTTTAGTATCATGTGTTTCGACGTTTAATTGAAATAAATATGCAGATTAGAAAAACAAACTTTCAGGTGAAACCCTACGAATTTTTTTATTATATTAGAATCACCCAGCAAATATTGAAAGCTGAATAAGAGCTTATTCAGGCAGGCATTTGCTTCTTCAGCTAAAAACTTACTTATCCAACTTTAATCAGCTCAAATTGTTTGTCTGGCAGTTCTGCAACAATTGAATGTGAGAAGTTTTTCAGGATGTTTCTTAGCTTAATCTTGAAATCTGGTTTGTAGATATCCAAAATTTGCTCTCAGTCTTTTCTATGTTTACCAAGCCATCGGACCAAACACATTTAGACTGATTAAAAGCTGAATAAGCTATAGCTTTTCCAGACATTTATCTACAATATAGTTAAAATTGATCAAATCGCAACTAGATTCACTTAAGCCAGCGCAGAAATACGGATGATGAACAAATAAAATTGTATTTTTCTTAAATAGAGATCTTTTGCTAGGCATACACAGACGCATGTATTGTTTCGTTTTGAGATCCGCATTAACAGTGAGTCACAAACTGAACATCAGCATTACCCACATTTATACTTAAAATTAATCAACGAAAAACCCCATCATCAGTACACTTTGAACCGAATCGGTCGAGCTGTAAAAGCAATCACATATACAAAAGTGAAACTCACAAACATACACAGAGAAAATACCACTACATTCCACTAGACAACTACAATTTTTTCAAAGTTAGTTAACCGCCTTCACCATCGTACCTGTCTCTTCGAATTCCTTTTCGTCCAGTTCCTTCTGTTCGCCGTCATCGTTCTCTTCAGTATCGCCCGGGTCGGCTTCAATCTCGACGACTACATCCTCTACTATGTCGTCCTCTTTGGAACCAACCTCCTCTTCCTCGATGATCGGTTTACCGTCCTGAGAGGTTATCTTTGGTGACGTTTCCGAGGAACTGATCGGTAGGGTCGAAGGCCTGGCCAACTTGCTGCTGACACTTGCCGTTTTAAACGGAAATGCTGGTAACTGTTCCACCTGTGGCGTGTGGACAGCCACAATTTCCGTCTGCGTCTCGCAGCTATCCTTGAGACTGCTCGACGACGTGTCTACCGTGGATGCGGACACGTTTGCACCATGTGGTGGCATGTTTGCAAAAAATTGCATACAGGTAACGATGTCCTTAACGGAGGTTTGCAACTGCTGAACCTGGTGAAGAAAAGATCGTTATAAACCCTAAACTTGCGACAAAGATCATTTCATAAAACATGAACGAACCTGATTCATCAGCATCGAGCAGGTTTTCGTTAGATCCTGTACTACGAGCACCGAGCTGTTTTCGTTGTTTATCACATCCAGCTTCATCGTATCGGTCGTTCCGTTAGCAGCCTGCGTTGGTTGCATGGCGGATACCTTCTTCCACAGGGCGTTAATGGCTTGCATCTGGAGCTGCTGAATTTTGCGTTCATTCTCCAGAGCCGTTTTAGTCATCTCCATATCTTTGGTCAATTTTACAATGTAATCTTGTGTTCGCTTTTTCTGCAAAATGTCCGCAATATTCTGGCCTCTCTTCCGAGACAAGTAGCCACGCCAAATTTTCTGGATAAGTATGGCTGAATTTTCGGTGGTTTTATTATTAAGAACAGTCGTAGCGCAATCAACGCTATCATTCTCCTTGGCTTTTGTAAAGACCACCTGGCCACTTTGCTGGGCTGCCTTATTCCGTATCGTTTTTAGCTTATCAATGTTGATGGCCTCGCTATCCTCATCGGAACTAACGGCATTACTTGAACCGCCATCCGGTGGAGTAGCCTGAGCGCCGTGAATTGAACCCCTAGACTGGGCAGACAACGATCGGGAATGGTTGTGACTGACGTTGGTCAGGGTCTTACGGGGCGATAACGAAGGAGAGGAACGTTCGCTGCTAACACTGTTGCTGGTGCTGTTGTTGGTTGAAGTGCTGCGCTTAGTCGGGCGTGGACTCGAGCTCTTGGTTGTACTTGTAGGAATGCCAGCAGCACGGGTGTTATCTGCGAATAGGATGAACATAAGGTAAAGGTCAGGGATGAGCTAGATGTTTTACCATTTATCAAAACTGTGAATGTAAACATCTCTATAGTAAATATGCAGGAAGATCAACAGAAAACTGAAGCTAGTGTCACAGAGACACATATATGTACATATTGAGCTAAATAGAAGAGCTATAGCTACTATGATTATTTTAAAAAAAAACTGAAGTAATCCACCTATAGTCATTGGCGTAAATAAGGGGCAGCCAAAATAAGCCAGACCTAGAATTGGCCCACTCCAGATAATTTAAGAAATATAATTGCAATATTTTTCCAGACTATCTCAAATAAGCTCTGCTGCGACTTTGAATTTGAAATTACTTAATTGCGGTTTCTGATTGGCCTTCATATTTTATTCACTTTTTTGCTACACGCAAACCTCTCATATAAAGGTTGAATCTCTTCATTCGTTGTGAAGATATGTCTTAATTTTGAAAACATTTTAAATTCGGTGAAGAAGTGTTTCTGATCTTCAGAATAATACTGAATAAACCTTTTAATTATTCAAGACTTGGAAAAACATCCATGAAAATCCATGCAAGGTTCCTGTACTTCTACAAAGTTTCTTTAATTCAATTCCATGAACTCAAATAAAGCTCACTGAATTTCTTCCCAATCCATTTAACTATAACTGTGGCTCTATGAAGTTCCCTGAATTTGTGGAAAGTTCTGCGGATTGCTGGAAAGTTGCTCTGTCTGAACTTATACGTTTTGTAAATACTTACACAAACCACAACTAAATTTTTACCAAGATTGCTGAACCTGTAAATATTTCCGAGAATATTTTCCATGTCTCATTCACTGTTCCCGAAAATTTGACCAAGTTTTAAGAACATCATGTTGAATATCTACAATATTTCTATCTACAAAACTCCCTGAATTCTCGAAAATCTAGCCGAGCTTCTAGAAAAGTTTAGATACATAATTTAGCTTTAAATTCGCGGTCCTTCTATGAAGCTTTACGAACTTTTAAGACTTTCAATTATTGTCTGATCCCTGAAGTTCTCTTTAAACTTTAAATTTTAAACTCTATGCAATTTCCTAAACTATTCTATTGACGTAGGATTACGTCTTTCAAAAAACCAAAATTGACCGCATTACGAAAAGTGGTCAGGTTTTGACCACATATAACACTGTCAATAGCGGATGGATTTTAATTCTAAACAAGCCAATCGATTAGAAATTTTGCTACAAATCTGCTAAATTAAACACTTTATAAATTTTCAATAAGTCACTATTGACAATTGCACAAATGTCCAACTTTTGCAATGGGGATAAAACAGCGCTTTCCCTAAAACAGATTTCAAAATCGAATTCGATCCTGTCTCCCTGAACGGTTCTTATTCAATCACTGTGTGTGGTGGTGTCCGGTCGGTCCTCAGCAGCAGCAGCAGTGCTTTCGGCGGTGGAAATTAACGATTTTAAATTGGCTCACTTCTTGACTAGCCTATTGGTCCCAAGTAAATCGATTAACGTACCTCATTCTAGGCGAAATTCTAATACTACACTATGTTTGTTTTGATTCGCTATGAAAGTTTGACAGATAAAATGAGGGGCTCGTGGATTTTCTTATGTTTTGAGGGGTGCATCGATTAGCTTGGGACCGAAGAGAGTACCAGCACAAACGAAGTGACAGACGGAGCGGCTCGAAAACTTTGGTGACTAACCTGCTATTGCAATTTTTCAGTGTACCACATGGCAACACCACTACTACTGGATTGTACCACATGGCAACACTACTGCTGGATTGTACTAGAATTTTCACCAAATGTATTAGAATGTTTTGGTTCTATCTCTTTCACTCTACTCAAAACTGAAATGCATAAAAAAAATGACAAAATGATACACTCTTTGCACACTGTCAAAGAATCATTGTACACAAAATCAACTTTGTTCAAATCAAAACAAAAAAACTAACCCATCTGGTGGATGATGGCACAAGCTTTTAAGAAAATTCTATTACAGCCAACCACATTATTTTAATTGATTTCTTCGCCAGTTAGTCGTCTGTCACTTCGTTTGTGGTACCAGAGCTGAGCCAAAAAGTTGGGCACGTTTCTTCGGGACCTTCCGGTCGTAAAGTTACCTCTATGGTTGTACCATAGAGGTAACTCTAAGACCAGAAGGTCCCGAAGAAACATGTTCAACTTTTTGGCTCAGCTCTGGTACTATCTTCGGTCCCAAGCTCGAAACATAGGAAAATCCACGAACCCCTCATTTTGTCTGTCAATCATTCATAGCGAATCAAAACAAACATAGTGTAGTGCTAGAATTTCGACTAGAATGGGGCACGTTAATCGATTTACTTGGGACCAATAGGCTGGTCAAGTAGTGAGCCAATTTTAAATCGTTGGTTGCCATCGGTTGGTTGTACTCTTTTAATCCAGTACAGCAATCGACGTACAACCATAGAGGTAACTCTAAGACCAGAAGGTCCCGAAGAAACGAGCTTAACTTTTTGGCTCAGCTCTGATACTTCGGTCCCAAGTTAATTAATGCACCCCTCGAAACATAGGAAAATCCACTAACCCCTCATTTTATCTGTCAAACTTTCATAGCGAATCAAAACAAACATAGTGTAGTGTAGTACTGGAATTTATACTAGAATGGGGTACGTTAGTCGATTTGCTTTGAGGAATTTTGATCTTGAAAATCTGAAAATGTGAAAGCACTTGAAAAAATTAACTTTTCTCATTTTGCAACGTATTGAAATGAACAATTCAGCGTCTCAACAATTAAAACTTTATTTTTTAAATTGCTCAAACGTCATCTAGCACATGGAATAGAGAAACACGAAATGGACCGTTGCGAAACGGAACGCAGAATCAAAAGAAAACAGCAAATACGGCTACCAGAAACTCGCTTTTCTGATGGTCGTAGGGTTACTAGAAGTTCAAATTAAAAATAAACCTCGTTAATATGCACGCAGTGTCGTTCAGATTAACAGAGGTTCACGATATAAATAATATTCTTGTTTATGTTAAAGACATTAACAGTCTTGCTTGTGTTCCATTTCTTCTGCTACTTTGAAAATTTTAATGCTTTAAAATATATTTTTTTTTTTTTTTGTAATGATCCAGTGGCAGCACTTGCTTAAACTCTACACTGGACCCCTTTTATTGATCAATTTTGCTTCTATGAGCCTCTATTTTAAATCAACACACAGACGTTCCTAGGCTATGGTGCCCGTTTGGTCACTGTTGTGTTTGTGCTGATCCAAATAGTTTTGATAATATAATTGCGCATTCCTTTCTTTTTTTTAAGGTTGAATTTTGTCCCAGTCTTGTCTTCTGTCGTCACTTATTTTGTCATTTTGTCTTGTGTATTAACCCCCACTTGTCTTGTTTATTGTGTCAACTTGTGTCTATTGTCCTTCCCCATCTGTTACTCTGTCATGACTAATTTCATTGATATATAAAAATAGTAATATCAATTACAGGATAATATGGTTATTTCTCGATTACTTTTTCAAAGGGAAGCACCAGCTCCTGCAAACAATGCATCCGATCGTCGATCTGGCGCAACCGGCAGCTCGCACACGCTTATCAACACCACCAGCAGGTAGAGGAAAATTTCCCCTATCTGATGATAGTGCCAGCCCGCGTGGGCGAGCCACCAGTTAAGCCAAATCGACGACCAAACGCACCACCTACAAAAGCCGATACGCTCCCTTGAAAAAGTTATCGAGATTTCTACTAATTAATGAATTATTGACAATTACCTCTCATGATCCTTGGCTCTGATTTTAACTTACCTTTTTTTGATTATTTATCAAATACCTCTCCCAGAATATATAACTCCCCGATGCCTTGTTGGTTTCTGGTCTCATTTGGATTGGTCCTGAATTTGTTTGACATCCTGTTCGAAGTAATTCTTTGAGTTCCAGCTTGTACGTGTCTCACGTCATATGATTCGCCATTCATAAAGATAATGGGTTAAAAGGGAGTAAAACATACATAAAGGTAGATTATTATTAGTTGTACTTGATCCAAACAATAGAAAGAAGCATAGATGACTTAGTAGAAAAATAAAACTAATATACTAAAAGTGCAATGGATAATTGTTAGTTCCGGGATCATTTTAGTGTTAGTAGTTATGTTAGTTTTCATCCGTATTCAGCCCTGCCGGCCCCTCCAGCACTATTTGCAGCAATTGTGATAAGATTATGCGACACTGCTACTACTACTATGTTAGATGTATGACTTGTCAATTTTCGCAACCCAATGTCTTTCAATAAATCACTCAATCAATTTGATGTTTGAAAATTTGCTCAAAAGGGCTTTGTTGACACATCATACCTTACCGAAAACTAAAGCACAACAATCCTAATTCTTATTTTAAACCTATCAACATATTTAACACATCTTTCCTAAAACTTCACTTGTTCGTAAGCGCTTGGTTGAAGATATGACTTTCGCTATTGACATTGTCTGTAATTAACAAATACACGAAATAGGAAGATTTATTATACAACTTCATAGGCTAGTCGCCTCCCTAAGCGGACCCCCCGCGTCCTATCTTCTTCTTCTTCTTCGCATTTCAAGCTTATTGCATATCGCATATTAGCTTATTGCGTGCTCTCAACTTAGTGTTCTAAATGCACTTCCACAGTTATTAATGGAGAGCTTTCGATGCCTGTACCATTTTTGCATTGGTATAATTGTGTGGCAAGTCCAATCATACTTCTATGCCCAGGGAAGTCGAGAAATTTTCCAACCCGAAAAATTCCTAGACCGGACCGGGAATTGAACCCAGCCACCTCCAGCATGGTCTTGCTTTGTAGCTGCGCCTTTACCGACTGAGCTAAGGGAGGCCCCGCGTCCTATCTCTTATGTTAATTAACTTTCTGAATTCTATAATTGAAGTTTATTTAATAAATAACTGAAATCTCTAATCTACCTACACAATCATAACCCATGCTTTTAAACTACAATTTAACGTGTTTCAAGTACTTCTGGCTTTTAGATATATTAATTATATCTTTGTTCGTCCCAGATGACACCTTCAAGTGACTCAAATGCTTCACTTTGAAGTTAGTTTCCAAGCTAATTTTAAATTGTATATTGTATAGGGTAAATGATCCAACTACGCTCTCACGCTTCCACTATGTCGCACCACAAAAATACATATGGGTATGTCACAATAGAAGCACACCACAGTGGAAATCCCGAGCCATAGTTCAAACACTTATCCCAAATCAAAATGAAGCACATATAAGATTAGTTACAATACCATGTACAAAAATGATGTTTAACATTGTTTCCTGAGTAATAATTCAATGAAAACAACAATGAAAGCTTGTCACGCAAATAGAAGGAGCACTGTTGGGCACTTTCTGAAATATTTCAATAGTATAATTCCCTTGCAAACCCAATCTGCGTAAAAATAAATAAAATAAGAGTGATTTGCGGCAAAACCCGCCAGTATCACACCCAACGTCAGTGCCTATACGTAAGCGTACTACGACGCGGCTCTCAATTAAAGGAGTAACAAGTGTGATACTATCACTGCTAGACTAGATCTTTGGTTCTCTCATGCAGTGGTTTATCAGAGAGGGGAAGCTCAGTAATCTCCATTGCCTGCCCATGATGCCATTCTATCGCGGCATGAGCCAGCAACGCCGACCATAAACCCACCGTCTCCAACACTCCACTAATGAAATTAAGCCCGCCCACCAACAGCAAGGTGCAAAAACTAGCCAAGGGGAGGGGATTTTAGTGTATCATTAATCAGGTTCTTTAATACTCGAAAGAAATCCGAACAATGTAGATTTATGAAATAAAAACCTCTATTTTCAAAGTGGACTTATTTAAAACAACAAAAATTACCTTCACCAAAAGTTGCTAAAATGTACTTCTTGATATGCTTTTTAAAGTGATATGAAACAGTATCGGTTGTACTTGGGTCATTTTGAAATGTTACGCTTAAAAGTTTGGGCTAAAAGACTACAAAACTGACGATAACTTTTGACAGAAGACTTGTACTGGTATAGTGTTTTTGGATAAATTATGTATTTTCATATTAACTACAATCGCTCTGGACATAGTAGGCCAAAACATTGATATTTAAAAACAAAATGACAGAAAAACTGATTTTTGACTTTTGTTTTCTTAAATGGCTTATATCTACAAATAACGGAAAACGGTGTTCTAAGAAGTTTTCTAGTTTTTTATAGTTCACAACTTTGTAGAACATTTAATTTCTCTTAGTTAGATACCAAATTACGTTTCTGATAGAGTTTAACGTTTAGGATACTTTTGCAACCAACGCGAATAGAGCTCACAAGAAAATGTTAAGAAGACATCAATACGCTATCTCTAATATTTTTTCGAGTTATTAATTTATTCCACCTAATGTTGATCCCTTGCATTGTAACCACCCACCTACTTTTGATAGACGAAATAAATAAAATCAAACTAGACTTGCCTTTGGTTTTAATTGCCTTCGGAATCTGCGGTGTCTGCGGCTGTGGCTGATTGGCGCAATTTTGCATATTGCGGTGCACAATCGTAGCCGGTGAAGTGGTAGGTCCACAGTCGGGACTCATTAGCGATTCCGGCACGGGAACCATTTTTGATGCGGCCGCCAGAGGGCCACCCATAATCACTTGCCCTGCTGGTGGTTGGTCTACCGGAATGAAAGAAAAGTTAGGTATGATGTTTGTTGTCGGAGTGAGGCATGATATCAACTACCGTTATATAGATTAGCTCCACTGGCACCAACTTGTTTCGACAGAACAATACTTTCATGCATTGAAGAATTCATAACGTTGCTTGTGTTGCTAGCTAGGCTGTTGGTATTTAACATGTTCGGATCTAAGCTTTGCGACATAATACTATCGGAAGTAATGTTATCGATGAGTGATTTCGTGAGTTCAAACAGTTGGTTGCTACCAGAGGTTTCAATCTGGCTGGAAGTCATCAAATTGGTAGACGTGTTTCCGTGATAACTGCTGGACATGGTATCCGGTGAGTTTTGACGGCCACTCAAACGGGTAACTGAAATAGAATTTCTTAAACAACATTCCTTGAATGCTAGCGGACTCCCTTCCCTTACCTCTTGGTGACTGTATTCGACTTTGCCCCTTCCGTCTTAGCGAGGATGGTGAGTTGTTTACAGGCGTGGCAGTACCATCTCCTCCACCGGAAGTTTGCTCTTGCAGCTGTCGTTGATGCTGTTGAGCTTTGCTCAAAATCAACCTTAACTTACGTTCATTTTCATTTTCCAGAGCTTCGCCGGACAAAGGGCATACCGTGCTCAGATAACGTGCCAGGGCGATTTGTTCGCCTACGCGAAATTGACGACCGCGTCCTTGGCTGTACAGCCATTCAGCCTTCAGGCTTTCGATTGCCGTGACAACAAAACCGTCGATCATCTTAACACTCATGCACCAATTCAGTACAAATGGTCGGTAATCGAACCCCCTGAAATGATGGAAGGTATGATTGCTTATCCACTACATTTGTTCATTTAAAAAACTTACATTGAATTCCCAGTCATTTGAACACAAGGATTATCCACCACCGTAATGCTATTGAGATTATTCAAGTGGCACAACGTGCAAATTTCGTTCAAATCAGAAATGTTATTCTTTGATAATGTTAGCGTTTCCAAAGATTGGGGTAAATACTTATCACATTGCCTTAAGTGGGCAACTCGGTTTCCATTCATGTACAGTTCCTGGAAAGTAGCAGCGGTAATCTTTATGTACATCAAAACTACTCACATCACATTTAATACCTTCAAGTTTTTCAGGAAGGAAACATCCGAAACAACAGCAATGCTGTTCTCGGAAAGATTAAGGTACTCCAGATTCGTGTTCGTGTTTAAATGCTCGATAGTTTTAATATTGTTCCCTTCCAGATTGAGGTGAGTCAAATGAACCAAATCTTTTAGTCCCTCGATCGTTAAAATTCCATTATAGGAAAGGTTCAACTCTCGCAGGCAGTGCAGCCGGCAGACGCCGTACATCCGGAGTAGCTGATTTTTACAAAGCGATAACTGTGGAAAACAAAAAACACATAGATTAGTCATTAACCTGAAATGTACGGAAAAAATCAATGCCCTGGAAAATTAATTAATTTAGTACCTTTTCAATCTTAAGATACGAATCGATATTATCAATCTTCTGCAGTTCATTGTCATCCAGGATCAGCACTTTATACTGCTGTGCGTCGTCCGTTTTTGGTATCTTCTTCAGACATTTCTTCGATAAGTCGAGAACAAGTTTCTGGGAATCGGCTTCGATTTCTGCAAAGCATATACAATAAAAACAGGAGTCATGATTATAATATGAATTTTTAATACTTAAGTCATGAGCGTAAAGTGATAAAAGCCGCTGCGTTTCAAATGAAAATATTGCCTTTTCTCGCATCCAATTGATTTTTTTTTTTGAACTATTCTTCAACGGAAACCGTTATGGCAAAACGGATACAAGCAATTTTAGCAAATAGTATGTAAAATACTAAATATTTACCCATTTCTGCTGATTATGAACTTGCACAACACCTTTTTCCACCTGAACTGTCAAAAGATATCCTTGTTTTTTCACTTTCACTTTCTTCTGCTCTTTGATCCTTTTGTGTTTGCTTGTAGTTTTTATTCCTTCTGGTGCAGTACCAACACACGCGCGAAAGCCAAGTGGGAGCTGGGGGTGAGTTTCGATTTGTTGACCCTACTATACCGATGCGATGTTTTCTGGGATAAAGGGTACACACCAAATATCTCATTTTTTTTTCGGTACTTTTCTGCTGGATATTTTCTGTAAAATATCATTTTCACCGAAAGTTTTGTAAAACATATGATTTTACCAATTCTCCGCAATCAAAACTGCTAAATTTCCGAACACGGATAGAAACCTCCTTATACCTTTTGGCAAATTTGCATTGCTGATTATTCATAAAATGTATAAGTAAGCAGACGCCTTGCAAAAAGTTAATAAAGATCATGTGTCAAATGAAATGTATAAGCGGTCACACATACCTTTTATGCATTCTAATAGGACCTATGTGGTTTGTTTTATGGAATGTATAAGGCTGATGCTTTGGCAAAAATGTATAAGTGAAACACATGAATTAAATAATTGATTTTCGTTTCGTGTAAATTACATAAATTTACCGAAACTGTAAATAAAAATTACTGATCAAAACTGCAACGGGCTGTAAGTCAGCGATACTGTAAAAAGTGTGGCGAATGTACAGTAAAAATAATCTTTTACAAAAACAAACCGTAGTAAAGTAACAGATTTTTGTAAACATTACCGAACAGGATTGTAAATTTTATATTGTCAAATCTCAGTATTTTCCGCCATTTCAAAGTTGAATTTTCTTCGGTTCTCCGGTGTGAAAAGTAAGTAATTTACTATGTTTGGCTATTTACAATCCGTTAAACCTATGCCGTAAGGTTAATTTTTCAGTGAACTTCTAGACCAATTGCTTTCAGTCACCATGGACGTAAGGTGGCCCAGTTTCCTTATCAAAGGCAAAAAAAACAATTTGTGTATGGTTTGTTACGGAGTCAGAAACATCGTCCTTCTCTGTTGAATATTATTTTTGTACACTCAAAAAATAAATCACATTTCCGATGGAAAATATCCATTAGAATTTGTTTATGTGATTTATCACATAGAATTCATGTGATCATACTCAGAGTCGATATTATAATAAGAGTCCCGCCAAGAGTGAAGCCAGAAGTACCAATCGAACTGTCAAGCGGGATACCAAACGAGCAAAGTAAATAAACACCATCAGTAAACTACAAGTATTGCATTCATTATATTGACAATATTTTAGTAATTTTAGATGAAAAACATGTCTTCGCTTTATTTAGTACATTGTGGTTTTTATACCAAGCACTTGTTTGAACCTTTTTCAGGTTCTATAATTGTTTTTATCTCCCAGAAGCTCCCGCATAAACGCGAACCATAAATTGACCTTACCTAAAATGGTTAAAAATTGTTTATAATCCCTGCTAAACTTTAACTGAAATGGTTATGGTACTTTACATGAACGTTTAATGATAAAGTTTCAACCTTATGTATTATGGTTTTTTGGAACTGGACCTTACAAATAATGAGTTGTTAAGAACCATTACCATTCCAAATTCTTGTTTTCTCCATACATTTTCAGAAAGAGAACTATATAAGAACGTTTTTACTTATGATTTGAGAACATTAATGGTAATGGTTATGGTAGTCAGTAAGGTCCATTAATGGTTTTGTATTATCGCTCAACTTTACGTGGAATATATCGTGAATTGGTAATCAGTAAATTACAGGCAACCAATTCGCGATATATTCCACATAAAGTTGATCGATTTGAGGCGAGATGGACCGAACCCGGTCTTAGCCAAGTCTTTGACACAAGCAAAGGAAAAAAGAAAAAAAAAGTTGATCGATGTTACAAAACCATTCGTGGACCTTACTGACTACCATAACCATTACCATTAATGTTCTCAAACCATAAGTTAAAAGGTTCTAATATAGTTCTCTTTCCGAAAATGTATGGAGAAAACAAGAATTTGGAACGGTAATGGTTCTTAACAACCCATTATTTGTAAGGTCCAGTTCCAAAAAACCATAATACATAAGGTTGAAACTTTATCATTAAACGTTCATGTAAAGTTCCATAACCATTTCAGTTAAAGTTTAGCAGGGATTATAAACAATTTTTAACCATTTTAGGTAAGGTCAATTTATGGTTCGCGTTTATGCGGGCTCCGTTATCGACATGAAATTTTTCACTTCGGAATGAAAGTCATCCGATTGGCGTCTTGCAGTGAAACTTTTCCAAGCTTTCGCCACCTACATTTCGAAGTGAGAACTACTAGAAGGAGGATAGTTTCCAAATTCTCCAAGTAAAACAGACGATTTTGGGGGCAAATCGGTACATAAATAAAAAACTAATAATTTCCGGTGGAAACTTTTGCTTGAATCGTGTAAGAAAACGTGTTTGCAAACTAACTGTTATTATTTCGGTATGGATCGGAGATGTTTTCATGGAAAATTAGGCACAACAAGTTTACACCCACAGGTAGAGGTTACCTCCTGCGCAGCTGCATTTTTCGGAAAATGGTGAATTTGTGCGATTTCCACTAGGATGAAAGTGGAAATTAAGTGAATTTACTTAGGAAAGATTGTATCATGCTGGTGATAATGTAGAAATGGTTGTATAGGACGCCAATTTTCAATAAATGTTCATTTTGGCCTTTTTTAGGTAAACATATTGATACTCACAATTTTCGACGGAAAACGCAATGGAACTTGATTTACTCAACACGCATCATACTATAAAATGGTGCTCGATGGTTTATAAAGTGTTAACAAGATGACAAATCATCTTTATTTTGAGTAATTTAGCAATTTACTTCTGTTTACATCATACGTACGATGCAGCATTGATGGAGCCGTGAAATGAAATGAATATATCTTATGAAAGTTCATCTGGAAAAGTCAAAGATGCACATCAGTCTGATCGTAAAAACATTTTCTTCTTCAATTCGAATGTTATATTGGAAGGATTTCACGCAGGCTTGATGAAAATTATGATTTAATGCAAATTTTCACGAATTTTATATGCAGTCTGTCAACATTATCATCATCATGCAGTGGCGACATCTGCGTCGAGCTTTTACGGCAATCTTCCAATGCTAACGCAAAAAATCTGGTTGCCGTTTACTCTGACGAAAAATAAATCCCAAACAGTGCTGCTTGTTCGCAACATTTTCTTTTGGCGGAACTCTTATAAGCTATTTTACGTGACGTCTTGATGACAGTTCCTGGCGGGCCACTCGAACGCGCTTGAAGCATTGTTATTGTTTACGTCTGATGTTTTTGTTTTGATTTTGGTCGTGGTATGTCAACAAATCGGCCCGCTGGTAAACGTCAAAATAGATAAACAGAAAAAAAAACAGCTGACTCGAAACGTCTCGTAAATGCCTTATTATAACATCGACTCTGCCGGTACTCTCTTCGATCGCAAGCTAATCGATGCACCCCTCGAAACATACACGGCGAATGAGAACGACTCAAATTTGAGTTTAGTTCACTCATAATCGCTAAAAGTGCTCAAAAAATCTCAAACTAGCGAATCAACCTTTAAAAATCTTCAATCATTTTTCGCATCTACTTGCATTGCACATCATCTTTTTGCAGGAAATCTTCAGAATCGTCATCAATCTTCTTTCTATCTACTCAGTGTGCGTGCAGCTAACCACAGCAAAACACATTTTTTCCTGCATCGTAGATAGAGTCGCCCCCCTCGGATTTTCCAGGGAAAAATTCCTGAATTTGAGAAAAGTAAAGATTGGATTCACTCAGTCTATTGGTACTACTCCGAGACTGACTGTTCGTCAATTTCCTCATTTTCCGGCAGCTTTTTTAGGTTTTCCACAGGAAACCATGAGACAAATTTTACTCATCGCTGAGTTCCTGCACTTTTGGCGATTATGAGTGAACTAAACTCAAATTTGAGTCGTTCTCATTCGCCGTGTAGGAAAATCACGAACCCCTCATTTTATCTGTTAAACTTTCATACACCTTGTGTTTCAACCGTTTCAACGTCAATTGCATTGTTTTTTTTTCGGTGTGTACACAGAAATTCAAAACAACCCAAAATTAAGTTCTTTTCACTCATCTCCCATGTTCCGTACGATAAGCCAAATTTGGGTAAACCGGCTCAAAGTAGTTTGCATTTAAAGACGGCAAAAAAAATACCCATCGCTAAGTTATTTTCAATTTTTTCTACCCAAAATTAAGTTCAATTAACTCAAATTTGGGTATATCGCATATTACTCAATTTTGGCTTCTCGTACGGAACTAGACGGTTGAGTCGAATCTTTCGTTCTATTTTTGACAACAATAGCGAGAGGAAATGAAACGGGCAGAGGTCAAATAACTCAAATTTGAGTTTAAAAAACCCAAGCGGTGGGTAGTTTTGTTTTTCTGTGTATACACAGAAATAAAAAATTACCCAAATTAGAGTTCTTTTGACTCAACCTCGAAGTTCCGTAAGAGAAGCTAATTTTGGGTAAACATGAAAAAACCTAATTTTGAGTAAATTATCGAAAAGACTGCATTGGGTAAATTTGATCAATAAGGAAAAACCTAATTTTGGGTAAATTTAACTTAACGATAGGTTATTTTACCGGGGACTTTTTCCGAATAAAAAAACCTAGCGTTGGGTCGGATTAACTCAACCATGAGTTATTTTACCGGGTTTTTTTTTTCTGATAAATAACCTATTTTTGAGTAAAATGAACCCAACGGTACGTTATTTTACCGGGCACTTTTTTCCCCGAAATAAATTATAAAGAAAGGGGACGCTTGCATGACGAGCACGTAATTATTCCTAATGTTAAAAATCAAAAACAATAACATCCGTGAAGACAATAACAAATTTATTATTATTTATTTTTTAACAAACGATGGTGTCGAAGGAACCGGCTCACGGGAGAATAACGAAACGGTTGGCTTCTACGGCACACCGGGGTCACTAGAAAAAACCAGATCAACACTCGTGGTGGAAGCTGCAAGTACTGGGATACCTAAAAAAAATAATTATTTATGTGCTGCTCCACTAGCGCTTTAGATTTGCGACTCACCAGGTTACGTTGAGCTCGGAATCGAACAACCGATGGTCTCGAATGAGGTCTCGAAGGAACCAGTTCACGGGAGAATAACCTCGGGAAAAACAGAACGGATGGCGGTAGAAAAACTTCCGGACGACACACGCGTTGAACTTCATTCGAAGGGAGCAAAATCACTAATGGCGTCGTCGTGGCATTTTTTTCATCCAACTCAAAGTTATTTTCACTCAACGCAAGCTTTATAGTAAGTTACTCAGCGTTGAGTAAATTTAGGCCCACCAAATTTCCTTTTTGTTTTTACTCATCTTTGGGTAATATACGTATTACTCAACCGTTGAGTAAAAATTAACCATCAAACACATTGATTTTTACCCAATGGGATACTATAACGGTTTTACTTAAATTTGAGTTGTTTAAACTCAAGCTTTGGGTAAGTTTCATTTTCTGTGTATGATCTATCAAATAAATCATTGACAAAAAATTGTGTCGGAAACAGCGCTGCCATTAATACAGATTTATCTGTATTATACAGATTTTTTAATCTTAATACAGACCCGATACAGAATACAGATTTATCACAGATTTTTAAATTACAATACAGATTTATACAGATTTTTATAAAATGCTTGAGAAAAAAAAATTCAAAATTTATAAAAACAAAATAACTTTTTTGATTGTATGGGGATTTACAGTATTAATTGAATATTTCCAATATAAGCATGTATATTAAATACAAGAAAAGTGCCCGAGCACATTAAAATGGTACAAATACAAGTCTAGATAGAGCTGGAATTAGGGCGTAACAGCTTTTGTAAACAATGACTTCTATCGATGATTTCTAGGAACTCAAGGCACGCCCACGCAGACCAACATAACCATCGGATAGGGGAAGTCTTTCCCTATCCGATGAGGATGTTGGTTTGCGTGGGTGAGCCATGAATTTCTAGAAATCATCGATAGAAGTCATTGTTTACAAAAGCTGTTAGGCCCTAATTCCAGCTCTATCTAGAAGTACTCGTAAACATTTTACTTGCATTGAAAATGTATTTCGTAAGAAATTGCGGATTTTCTGATATTCTCCATACTGCAAAAATGATTTTACCAGCACTGGCGGGGCGACATCTCTCGACTTTTCGGTGTAACTACCACACAAATGATGTAATTAATTGTATTCATCTATATTAAAAATATCAAATAGTAATGAACTCGTGCACTTTTTTGCATTTAAAACTGCTTATCAGGAAGATAATGAATAGAAACTTAAATCTCCATACATTTTCAAACGGCTTTATATCACTCTTATAAATAAGTACGGACGATATCACAAATGGCGCAATTATATCCCGTATGGTTAGTACAATAGCCCGAATAGATGGTTAAGCACTTTTTATGGTTATTTTGTATGCACTGTATTTGTTAAACAACAAAACATGATTAATTAAGAAAAAAATCGTCAATACAGAAAATACAGATTTTTTAATAGAGTGGATACAGATTTTTTATAAAACCACCTGGCAGCTCTGGTCGGAAAGTGGCGCTCAAAAATTTACTAAACAAAAAACAATCAGTGGTAGCGTGGAAAATTCAAGAGTTTTCTTGAGTTTCTTGTTAATTCTCGTGGTTTTTTGTTTGATTAGAATTGAATTTCCTTATTCAGTAGCTCACAGAACATAATCAATCAATAAAGCAATGAGTTTCGAACCGAGATCGATAGTAAATGGTGCCCTGCTTAAACGCCATTCAGGTCAATCGGTAAGCATCCATCTGTTTGTGGAACGAGCGGATAAAGATGGTCGTAGCTTCACGGGAAAATCTACCGACGAAATGCCAATCCAGGTAATGCTGAGTGATCCACTGAACAGCTTGCTTCACGGTTGGGTTGAGGTCATCGGAATGGCCGGTTCGAATGATAGCGTTCGATGCAAAGAGGTAAGGAAGCTCTACTCTTAAAATGCGACGATGGTTTCATGGCTTTATGATTATTGCAGATTATCACCTATCAAGCAATTGACGGTGAGCAGGATTTCGACACGAATGGACATAACATGCTGTGCAACTTCCTAGCCAACTGTCGGGACATGTACCGTATGGGATAGTTTCATTAAAAGTCGTAAGTTATTATTAAACCCCTTTATTATGCGTACAAATATATGTCAATAAGCTGTAATAATTAGAGCTGCTGCAAGTCTTGTAGATGTTTCCGAAAGCCAGCGGTCAAAGCAAGGTGTTTGGGGTTAATTTGCGAGTCGGTCATACAAGCAAACCTTATCTCATCGTTGAATTTTTGTATCGTAATCGAAACGCTAGTATTCGATTGAGGTGGTCTAAAATAGATGATGTCCTTGATCGCATGTCCGAGCAGATTGCGGTATTGTCCAATGTTACGATTTTCGATCACTTCCGTTACCGTAACGGCGAGCCGTCGCGATAGATAGTTCATCAGAAGTTTCATCACCACCAGCGGTAGGCCGTTCGTTAGGAAATCATGTCTGAGTTGTGCGATCGTTAGGAAATTGAGCATAACTTGCTGCCGACGTATTTGCGATATTGAGTTTCGAATGTTCTGCAAAAGCTGACCATTTTCGCTAACATCTATGGGAAGATTAAGTGAAACGAATCCACTGTTTCCCGTTTTGTAGTTGGTAAGGCCAAACAGATAATCTTCCAACATGCATCGTCCACTGATTTGAATCATCGATGGTACTTTGCCATCCCCTTCCATGCAGAGCGCTCCCAGTGACTTGGACATTATTCCTAGTAGAATTTCAATGTCGTTTGGCGGCTTGCTTCGTGGTATATTGCGAACGATTCCTACAAGAAGCAATAATGATTAAACTCATTAGTATTCCAGTTCTAAAAATGGATGCTTGTGGTGATCTAAAAAATTCTTGTACATCTAATGTTATTCTTCTCGTATTTCTAATGCATTTCTTATCTTAATGTTTCACCTGTTCTCCTCGTAGCAGCGGGAAACTCTACTGGACGGTTTGCTTGAAGATCGGAAGATCTGATTTTTTCCGACCATGACACGACTTTTCTTCCGCATAGCGATACATTCTGCAAGTAGTGGTCAGTGTTGGGTTTGTGCTCGAACAACTCCTCGAAAACCAACTTTGGCGCCGAGTACAAAAGTTTAATTCCCTTCCAATATTCCAGGAATGCACTGAAACAAATCGGCAGATATTCCAAAAAGAATCCGACAACCGTATTGCGTTTGCACTTCTTCATCAGTATGTAGATACGTATAGCTTCCACTTCTTGAAAGACATACCAAGGTACCATCAACGTTAGAGTTGCTCCAATCTTCCAGAACATAAAAATCAATTCTTTAATGACATTGATCGGATCCAGTGACATTGTTATGGCATTCCAAATGGTGCCCAGATTAAGATTTCTCCGTTGAATTTCGCGATCAATCAGCGACTTGAGGAAGTCAATTTTCATCACCGGATTGCCAGCAACCTTCGAGAAACCTCTCGAAAAATCAGATATTACAGCAACTGCTCCTATCAGTACCACCGAAACGAGTTGTTGTATGCCAGCAATGTGCTTTTTCTCAATGTCCGGCGATTCTAGCGGATCGTGCTGATAGATAAATTCGTTCCATCGGTTACTAATAGTGGCACAAATATCGTCCCAAATCCTTGGCAAGTAAACCGGGCGTTCCAACAAGTTGGCAAATATTGAGTCACATTCGGAAATTCTCTTCTCGTTTTCGTTTCTTCTGTCTATCAATAGCAGATCAGAAATTCTCAGTTTTTGCTGCTCTTCCAACAGTAAGTGATGTATTCTGTATAGCATGTAGTAGTACGGGGCACTGGTGTCGCATTCTGCCGACCCACTGGCGGCACCCCCGAATGCCATAGGAATGCAGAAGATTTGCCACGGTGGAATGTCGGATGGCATGTACTTGGAAATAATGTCGCTCACGTAGTCTTGAAGGTTTCCATCAGTTAACGGACGGCCTCGATGTAGCGATGGCGCCAGAATGACATGGTTGTCGATGTTGAAGTCTCTGACGAAGGTTGATAAAAAATGAGGATTAGAAGATAAACCGATATAAAATCTGTACTATTTATAAATTTATGTCCTAACTATTATTTATTGTTTGGAAAACTGGAAGTTTGGAAGTCTAGGAACCTATTTTTTTGAATCGCGTGAAAAAAATCATCAGTTACCAGAATTTGAATACAGTGCCTTTCCGTTTTTGACAACATGATCTCATCAACTATTCCTTTTGGTGGGCGTTGGCCAGATTTTGATTTTTCAGATATAATCCTAAATAGGACCTAGATTATTTAATACTCTGGTAACCTCAGGTCCGTGCTCTGTCACAATGTTTCATTGTGATTAATCAACAACCCCTTTGATAAAATATCAAATTTGGGGCGAATTTGAAAGAAAGGGAACTTGGAGTGTAGAGTGCACTGCCCACCGGTTGATGCTGAAGTCGGGCCAAGTAAGTGGGTTAGGGTCTAATGATTTCTTATTTTATTTTATACTCTCTATATTATAATCTGTGAATCAGTTTTAGGATTTTGGGTTAACAGAGGCAGAGCGCGGAGGGACCGCTTAGAGAAAGCATTATGTTCATACTTGAAGGGTTCAGAGCGGCTAAGGTGGTAGTTTGACCTTCCTTTCAAAACCAATTTGGCTCTAGAACAATTTTAAACTGTTTTCTGCATTATTCACATGATGCAATTATTGAGAAGAGCTCGATATAAAGTAGCTTAATACAATTAAATAGAAATGCCAAAATCATACCGAGTAGCTTGAATTGCGCTCGCGAGAGGCTACCAAATATGGGTTCTCTTTTTCATCCATAATAATTTAGGGGGAGCGGGAAAGTGAAACGTTGCGATCTAAGAGCGAAATAGAGGCAAATAACATAGGGATCACAACACCATGACCCAAACGATTAACCAACGTATGCGGCTAACACTTCTTCTTCTTATTATTCGCATTTAAAGCTTATTGCTGAGTGCATATTAGCTTATTGCGTGCTCTCAACTTAGTGTTCTAAATACACTTCCACAGTTATTAATTGAGAGCTTTCGATGCCAATACCAATGCATGATTTTGTATATCGTGTGGCAAGCACAATGATACTCTATATGCCCAGGGAAGTCGAGAAAATTTCCAACCCGAAAGATTCCCTCGACCGGACCGGGAATCGAACCCGCCGCCTCCGGCTTGAAAATACCGCGCATTTACTGACACTTCACTTGTTCTATTTCTTTCTTCTTCTTATATACCAATATTAACTTTCTGAGAACAAATGGGAACACCCGCAGGGATGTTCTGAGGCATAACATCTCTGATCACGCCTTCCTTCGGATGGGAAGTAAAGCCGTTGGTCCCCGGTTCATGAGTTGATGGGTCGATAGGTAGGGTCCAGGTGTGGGAGCTGCCTTCCTGGCACGTCGGTAGCATTGGTGCTCAGCACGGAAAACAAGATCGACGGAAAAAACAAACCAAAGGAAAAAAAAAATGGGAACACGGCCAGATGTTCAATAGAAAGGAAAAAAAAAGCGAGAGAGCGTGAACTATAAAAGAAGAGAGTAAGCAGTCAGAAAGGATCACGCCGGTTGGAGAGAGCCAATTTATACTGGACGGAACTGGTAAGTAGGATAATAATTGTTAAAAATTGTTTTTTTTTTATCATAGTCACTTTAACACTCTTGGGTCATTCGTGACCCAACAAAATAAACAATTGAGATAAAATATACATCGTAAACAAATCCGCAACTTTAATAAAAAAAAATAAAATACAAAAGGTATGAAAAACTTCAATAGAAGTCCAAGGCCATCTGTATGGTAGAGCTAAGGCCAGGGCCCCAAGCTGGCGGCAGACATTTGATAATAATATAAAGAAAGAGAGAAGGATTAGCAGTTTCCCTTTCCTTCTACTACCTTAATTGCTATCGATGACAGATAGGTGTATTTCGTCTACAATGTAATTACTTCTTCAGTGTCTTGTGCTGATACTAATATTCGACTGGTCGTAATCTTATATGATGAAATAAATTAAAAATATTTTGGGTATTGTTTGACCCTCTACTTGAAGAGCATATTTTAGCACATAGAAACATATTTTGGAAGAGGTAGCGTATTGTCTGTACTGGTGTGGCCAAATTTCGGGGAAGTTACTGAATTGATAGATCAATGTACTACTCCATAAGATCATTCATCTCTACATGTTTCACATATGGAACACTTTACATTCATTTTCAGATGTGTGTTTGAATCTGAACCAGTATATCGAGTTATCATAGTTCAGTAATGTCCCACATAGGAGAGGACCTCGATGACGGCAGCAAAGACAGTGAGTGCTGTCCACTGCTAGATATAGTGAAATAAGAACCTGATTTTCTGATAGAAAATCCTGACGATCAATTACTTAACTCCTTCATTCAGTAGGTAAACGGAAAGTTTTTTCAAAGTCCTAATACGCCTAATAACGACCATTTGGCATCAAGAGAACAAAGTCAGTTTTACAATAGTATAATATAAATATTATCGGACAAAATGGGCCGAGGCTCTCAGAATTTTATGATTTTTTCCATGGTTGAAGTTTTCAGATTTTCCCGGACATCAATTTCTTTGAAAATGCATAACTCATGAACCAAATGTATCATCGAAACAAAATTGTATAGTGAAAAAATTGGGACACCCGAAACCGAAATGGGAAACAGCCTTGTTAACACTCCGAACACGATGCCTCCGGTAAAATGTGTAACGGCAAATGACAATGTTGGAAAAATAATTGCTCAGCAATTTATCGATAGATTTTAAATCTATTCATACTGAATAAATCTTTAAAGTATAAAGTTTCAAATGGGGCCAATAGATTTGAAATTCGTCAATAAATGGATGAACTATGATTTTTTGAAAACATTGCAAGTTGCATCTTGTTCGGAGTGTTTAGATTATCCATAGACAGTAGGGTTTAACGAAATTAAATATAATACATACTTAGTCTTTTTGACGAACGCATATTGTCCCCAACACGAGATGAGGGGAAATTTCAACCTGGCGAAGCACAGTTTTCCACAATGATCACGCCGACCGAGAACGTGATCGATGAATTTGGCCTTAATCGCATGGATGTCGCAAGCTCCTGTAAACCAAACATAACTAAACTTGTATCTTAGATTTTCAATAGCTAAAAAAATAGACAAATGACTACTTCCCATCAACCTGCAGCAAGATGTGAAAGACCCCCGGATTCCTGGAAGTGTCCACCAAACTTCTGATGTTGTTTGTTCGTGCAAACTTCAGGTACGGGTAACGATTCGCTAGGAATGCAATCCACAGTTTTCGAGTCGTCGATACGGCTAGGCAAACACAAATAATGATTAGTCAACCAAATTTACACACTGAAGTCTTTATTTTGATATTTAAAAATATTCATGTTTATTAGCGCTGACCACCAGTTGATCACTATCGTGCTCTACACGTGGCGTTCCTTCGCCGGGTATATTTATGTAAACGATAATCACATTTATTTTCCCATTCTTCAGTTGATGAGGATGGGGCACTCGACTTCGATTCAACGTCCAAATGTTATGTTTACGAAATACTAATGAAGCCAAAACTCACTTGCATAGCTGATAACGAATGCTGGCAGGAGCGCACAGAACAACACGAAAAATAATAGCGTCTTCGCAGCTGATTTGACTGATTCATACAGTCTTCCTCCCACAATCATGTTTAGCTTTTATGTTTGGCTTCCCTGCCTGACGAATATACCTAGCTGTTGACTAGACGAATTTAGATTACAAGCAAGGAGTTCAAAAACAAAATTTGAAAAACATGCGCGGACTGATCGTACAGTTTAAACTGCTCTCGTTAAGGCGCTTCACTAGACTGATACTCAAAGTTGATGCTCGGAGAATGTAAAGCTGAATGATGGATTATCAACTAATCAATTAAATTATTTCGTTTCGCTGAGAGGCTACATTTTCGGTGCATTTGCAGGTATTTGCTCTGAGAGTAGTTCGATTCTGAGTCGGTTCGAGATGCAGCAGTCGTGGCCGAGCGGTTAAGGCGTCTGACTAGAAATCAGATTCCCTCTGGGAGCGTAGGTTCGAATCCTACCGACTGCGGGTATTTTTTATGCCCCAAAGTAACCACCAAGCCCGTTAATAGCCCGATAAGCAATGATGCCACATATACAGATTTATCTGTAATCATACAATTTTTTTTTCTCAATATGCACACTTAATCATGGTTTCCATGTTCGGTATTTTTTTCACAGTTTTCGAACTGAAAATCATAAAAATTACCGATCATTCAGTTATTCTCACTAGAACTACTCATGGCCAGTAGCTTTTGCGACTACTGAGTGTGGTAATATAGCAAGTACTGAAATTTCCGTATAATAACCAGGTGAATGAATAAACTTCAGTAAAATAGATTACTGAGTTTTCAGCTTTTTTAATATAGGGGAAATGGATGTAATGTCGGCCTAAATGCTTCTAATTTGGGCCCATACATAAATTCAGCAATCGACAAAATTTTCAATAGCGACCAAAATAGCCATTAGTACCGTCATAATGACGCGTTGATGAAATTGATAAATAGCAGATTTTTAGCGATGAGCCCAATCTTAGATCCCAAGGCCAACATTAGAGCCATTTCCCCTATATCTTTATTAAGGAGACTTTCAGCCCTGGGCTGGTTTGTCTCCGGCGCCTTTTTCAGTATTGATTATTTTTTACTGAACGAAGAAAAAAATTCCAAGATTGCTGAACACCAGTAAATCAAATTACTTGCGCCATCCTACTCCGTTCCACCTCGCACACTTGATGATGGAAATCTTTGCCTAAAATCAGCAAACCATTGTGAACATCAATTAAACATCTGGAAGTCGATGCAGAGGTGCAGAAACTGCCACGAGATTGTGCAGTTTCTGCACTTCTGCAACGACTTCCAGATGATTCACTGATTTCGAAGCAAACACATTCAATAAAATTGCCTCGTGTAGATAGCCACAAGCCGGTCGAATCACCAGGAAGCCAAAACTAGTTCAGGATTTATAAAAATAGAACTACTACTCCGCCACTTAACATGTTAACCTCAGTTGCCGAATAAAAATCTTTAAAATTTTCAAAAATAATCAATAATTTTATTTATAAATTTGCTGACTTCCTTGCTAGCGCCAACATAATCAGCAGACTCCTCTGGAGCACCGAGGAAGATCCCATGGGTAGTGATCATCACCCGGTGGTAATTCGACTTGACGACCAGCCACAAGACATCTCACGTAGACCACGTTGGAGGTATGAGTTGGCTGACTGGTCACTTTTCCAGGAGACTATTAGAGTTAATTTTACCAACTCGACACCGGACAATATCCAGGATTTCATCAGCTCTGTCTACCAAGTGGTAACCACATCAATCCCGCGGACAAGTCCCAACCTGGGAACCAGGTCGTTACCATGGTGGTCTCCTGAGACAAAAGCTGCTGTTAAGGCCAGAAGGAAGGCTTTAAGGACAGCTAAACGACTGCCCGCGGACCACCCCTTGAAGGAAGCGGCACAAACTGCATACAGAACTAAACGGAACGAGTGTAGATAGACCATACGTACCGCCAAAAGCTTGAGCTGGGAGAATTTCCTCGACGGTATTAACGCTGGACAGACGGCCTCTGACCTATGGGGTAAAGTCAACGCGTTGAGCGGTAAGCGAAAGTATCGTGGCATGGCTATTCGAATAGACGGCTTAATAACCAGATACCCCGACAAAATTGCACATGCTATGGGGGAGTACTTTGCAACTCTTTCGGCTCTTGAAGGATATGATGACCATTTCCGTCGCACAAAAAATGCGACAACGCATTCGTTGGATAATTTCCACATCCCGGAGGACGATCTACCACTGGAAATTAACCAACCTTTCGGACCAAGAGAGCTTGATTTAGCCTTGTCCAAGGCTCACGGCAAATCAGCAGGCCCGGATGAAGTAGGATACCCTCTATTAAAAAATCTGCCACTGGAAAGCAAACGTACCCTTCTCAGCCTCCTCAACAGCGAGTGGCTAGGAAATACTATTCCTGAAGAATGGAGGCACAGCCTTGTTGTCCCAATTCCTAAGCAGGGAGCTGCGAGTCGCGAGCCAAAGGACTTCAGACCAATCTCTTTGACATGCTGTGTCAGCAAGGTGCTGGAGCGGATGGTCAATCGTAGACTCGTGCTCTACTTGGAGAGTAACGGCTACATTGACCATCGCCAGCACGCCTTCCGTCCCGGACATGGCACTGGGACCTATTTCGCCACACTTAATCAGGTACTTCGGGACGCGAGGGATGCCGACCAGCACGTGGAGCTAGCAACTTTAGACATCGCCAAGGCATACAATCGGACATGGACGCCTGACATCCTTGTCCAACTTGCGGAATGGGGTCTGTCCGGCCACATTATCCATTTTCTGAAAAATTTTCTCCAACATCGTACTTTTCAAGTATGTATGGGCAACCATAGATCCAGATGTTTCCCGGAGGAGACTGGCGTCCCACAAGGCTCTGTGATCGCAGTCACGCTGTTTTTAATACGGATGAACGGAGTTTTCAACAATCTTCCCAAGGAAATATACATTTTTGTGTATGCAGACGACATCGTCTTGGTAGTAGTTGGCATCCGGAAGACAGTTCAACTTTTACACCAGAAAGGTTCCGGCCCAGGACATAAAGCGGTGGATCACAATCACTATATGGAACTGCTGGACTAACGAATCGATGCGATCTCGAGACTTATTTATCCGGAAGGTAAAAGGGGATACCAGGAAATGGGAGGATCCACCTGAACACCGACTTCAAGTCATTCTATCTCGGTTGAGAACCGGACATACCAAAGTCTCCCACAACATGGGAGGCGGAGGCGGATTCAGACGGCAGTGCGAGACATGCAATGTTCCACTTACAGTGGAGCATTTCTTATGCGAATGCCCCCAGTACCACGGACCCCGTTCCCTTTTCGGGATCTCAGGTAGCATCAGGGATACCCTGAGGGATGGCCCATCCAGCATCGCTGCACTATTCTGCTTCCTTCAGGAAGCAGGTCTGATTAATCAAATTTAAACACCCAAGCAACGACAACGGACAATGATTCGGACTCAAAACTATACCTCGGCAACAAATACTGACTCGGACACGGATGAACGAAGATATTGAACCAAGCAAAGCACGTACAAGGACACGGAAATGGACGAATGACGGCACTAAAATTAAACACACCGACTTCAAAGGAACAGGACACGGAACTTGACCACTTGACCACGATAATCCAAAAGGACAGTAACATCGGTAGCATTAAAGGAAAATTCCCAACTCTGAAATATTAAAACTCTGTTATTATGGAGACTCCCTTCTGGAGCTCCCACCCATCTCCTAACTCCGTATCCTCGGGGTTCTCCCCTGGAACCTCACCTCCCATTCCTATTAGCTCTGTAATTAGGGGGACTCCCGTCTGAAGTCCCCACCCCTCGTCTTTAAGAGATGAACCAGCCCAAGGCTGAAAATCTCTCTAATAAAGCAAAAAAAAAAAAATTTCCTGACTTATACTCGGCAAAAAATGTAAACAAATAAAGTACTGAAAATCAAGCGCAATGCCAGCGGAAGCGGAACAGCAGCGAAAAAGCTCGATCTGAGTAAGCCTACTTGTCGGATTGAAAACTAGCTAGAACCTGCTAGAACCAAATCGACTTCGGTTAGGCATCTTGATGTCATTTGTGACAACTGTCAAACTTTTCGTTTCCGTTCCGCTTCCGCCCACATTGCGTTTGTGTGCCTTTACTAACTAAAACGAAGATTTTTGACATTGTAGAGATTCTATGAATTACGGAGTTGTCAGTTAAATCAAAAGGACTGGGTTGATTACTGAAAACTCAGCTGTTTAAAAATCCAGTAAAATTTTAAGACTTTGGTAATCTAAACTCTGTGTACTGATTACATTTTTTTTTTTTTTTTATATTCTGATTTTTCAAATAAGCGGAATATATGTTTAATTCTGAGGTGACATAATAAGATATGCCGCGGATACACTTGTATGACCATGAGCATTATCTCGGCATTATTTGTATAATAATTATGAGCACTATACAAAAACTAAACAACTAAACAAAGTGTGACCATGGATATGCTCATAGTTTATTATACAAATAATGCTCATGTTCATAGTTGCGCATAGTTTGTCATACAAGTGTACTGCCCTGTGCGGCATAACAGTCCCATTAGCATTTTTGGCGATTATGAGTTATACATTGGAATCGATTGTCAAGTACCATCACTTTACAATGTACACGAAAAAAATCCTACTTTGTTCAGAAAATGTCGCGAAAAATAACAAAACTATGTTGTCCCATCCATAAGAGCCCATGGAGAAAAAAATCTTCAACAGCGTTTTTCTCAGCTTGCAGTTTTAACGAATGGGACAACTATGCTGAAAAGGGCAGTGTATCCGCGGCATAAGTAACAAGAAAAGATTTTAAAGTTTGTTTTTGCCACATAAACCTGCAAATTTAACTTTGACAGAGTCACAATGAGCGATTTTCTGATCACCTCTTCGCGAAGAGTTAAGAGTGAAGAGTGGATGAGAATTCAGGGTGCCTTCCATTCATTTTGACTAAAAAATTGTTTTAGGAAATTATGGAATAATAAGAATAATAAGAAAAGATTTTAAAGTTTGTGTTTGACACATAAAACCTGCAAATTTAGCTTTGACAGAGCCACAATGAGCGATTTTCTGATCGCCTCTCCGCGAAGAATGAAGAGCGAAGAGTGGGTGAGATAAATGACAAAATCGCTTATTTCGACTCTCATGCAGCAATATTGGCTAGTATTATGTGTCAAATACAAACTCCACAATCTTTTCTTGTTGCTTACACAAACAAAATATTATTATAATATCTTATCATAATCATAATTTCATAAAACATTTTTTTAGCCAAAATGAATGGAAGGCAGGGTGGTGAGATAATGGAAAAATTCGCTTATTGTGACTCTCATGTAGCAAAATTGGTATTATGTATCAAACTCAAACTTCATAAGCTTTTCTTGTTGCTTACACAAGCGAAAAAAAAAATAAAAAATTACAATATTTTCATAATATCTTATTATTCTATAATTTCATAAAACATGTTTTTAGTAGTTCTGGATCTAGGGGAAGTACAACTTGATCTGAAGTAATATTTGTTGTAAAAATTGCTCAAATTAGTAATTATTATAGTTTTTAATATAAATATTAATGATATCAACTGTCAAACGGAAAGTTACCAAGTAAATAATTTTAACAGTGTAGCTCTAACGAATACACTCAATCACGGTATACATAAACAAGGTAATATACTCTCGGTTGTAAACATCAAGTTTGAATGTCGACTAATGACGTCATTGCTATCTTTCAATAGTTTGCAGGGGAATAACTCAAATTGTACAGTGTAAATACATTGCAGACACAGCAAATCACTTCATTTTGTTCAGCAAAAGGCTCTCCTAGGCTCTCAAAGGATAGGAATGACGTCACTATGCAAATGTCATTTACCGGAATATCTTACCTTATATAGCGTACACCGTGCACTCAATGACGTTTCACCGTTGTTGTTTATGTTTACTGATGCAGCTTTCTGTTTGTCATTATTTTTGCGTAATTTTTCGTTTTTGACTTCGGCATTGGCCGTTCGTCCATTACAACATCTGGCAGCAAATCTCACCAGGCTCATGGCGAATCAAACGAAAACGACCACGGGACGTGTATATTGATATCATGTACCAAGGTACCAAGGAATGTCGAATTTAGAAGGACAAGGAGTGGATTTCGGTGGTGACGGCTAGCAAGATCAAGTGTTGTGTTCCACCGAGGATGCACGGAGGCTTATAGTACGTTCAGACTACAGAGTTATAACATGTTATAGCGCTATCTTGATGGTGGTTTTTGTGTTGCAATTATTTGACAACCGTTATAACATGTTATAACTTTCCAGTCTGGACAGCGTTTTAGGCGTGTCGATGTTTTTTTTTAAATTTCGTGTTGGTAAAAGACAGGCTACAGTCATCCCACCCAGATAAGACCCCCGCCCCATTCTTCAACTTCGATTATTTTTCCTTGTTTTACATGTGCATCTGCGTGTTCATAAATAAATAGGGAATAATAATTGAGAACTTGAGAGCACAGGTAATGATTGCCATTCTGTATCCTTCTTTCGACAGAGATACACTTGCCGATAGATTTCCGATTCCGTCAAAAAATTTGACATTCAATCGGAATCAATCAACACAGATCCACAGCATTTCATAAATAGTTGGAAAAATAATTCAAACAAATGTATACCGTTCTTTGAAGTATGATTGGATTCTTTCTAACACTTCCGTTTCAAATGAATCTATAGACTCGGATTTCGAGTTGTTCGTTTTGCTGGATGGCATGAATTGATCCAAGCCTGCATCACAAATGATGTTGGCCAACTTCAGGATTAGTTTTTTCTCCCCTCTGAGAGAAGTAAATTTTTCCGGGTTTTCTTCGTTAATCCTGTATATTTCACGCATTCATGTTCTTTTTATCAAAGAACCAAATATTCAAATTAAAAAAAATATATTAGAATAATAGTGAAGGGAATAGCTTGCCTCTCCTGTGAAATCCGTACTCTCATGCTCTCCCGTCGTCTCTCTTATAGTACGTTCAGACTACAGAGTTATAACATGTTATAGCGCTATCTTGATGGTGGTTTCTGTGTTGCAATTATTTGACAATCGTTATAACATGTTACAACTCTCCAGTATGTTCAGCGTTTTACACAACACAACCGTTAGAACAACATTCGAGCAATAAGAAAATTATCAAATAACTATCATATGACACGTGTGATTTCGTTCAAATTCCTCATTTTGGTGTAAATTAAACCATGTCTGATCAGAAATGGTATTACAGGTCGGACTCGATTATCCGGAGTATTTTTTTCGCGTTTTTTTTAGTTTTTATGCAGACATTTGAAATAATGCCTGTAATATGATTACAAGTCGGACTCGATTATCCGGAGACTCTCGATTATCCGGAGTATTTTTTTTTTTGCGTTTTTTTTTCAATTTTTATGCAGACATTTGAAATAATTTAGTATTATAATATAATGGTATGATTATTTTAACAATATTGGATGTAGTTAAGAGGAGGGGCAGATTTGATTTTTTTTTTGTGATTCGATTATCCGGAGTGAAAAAAAAATCGATACTCCGGATAATCGAGTCCGACCTGTACTAGGACATCGTTGCTTGCTATCTTCAGAATTCACAGAAGCACAACATCAGCAGCTCTTATTATGAGAAAAACTCAAATACATACATTCGTGATGGTCTTCGGCGACAGTGTCGTGTGACAGAGCCTGTTATATGACATTTTAGTTTGGTACTGTTATTTGATAGCTTGTTTTGCAAGTGTCGGAAGCAAAGGCAGTCGATTATCACAGAAAATGTGTCGACTACGGTGACCGCTTACAAGACTGATTTCCGCAGATCGAAGGTACGTGAGGAGATACCCATCACCATCCCTCTCCAACAGGGGGCTTGGTAAAGGAGACGATTAATCCAATTCGTGCCTTCCTCAAAATTGATCTTTGCTCGCTTTGTACTCTCTATATAGTCTCTACTGTCGTACTCTAACGGAACTACCAACTCTATACTTTCATCTAAAGGGCGAACACGAAATTATTGCGACACATTCAACAGGGCATAACTTTTTTACCATTGGGTAAAAATCAACCAAATTTTGCCTACTTTCTCATTGATGTGTATTGTGTACATGCTGTCAAACTCGAAGTCGTGTTTTTCGATTCAACGAAAATGGAGGTGAACCAACGCGAGTTGAGAGAACAAATTCTTTCCAAACACCTGGAATTTCCTGACCTGTTGGGAAAAATGTTGAACATTCACCATTCAACCGTCTCCAGAGTGTTGAAGCGGTTCCAGGAGCGGTTGACGTTGGACCACGGCAAAGGAGCTGGAAGAAAACCGGGACCGGAGAACAAAAAGACGGAGGGAAAGGTGAAGCGGATGATTAAAGCAAATCCCAACGTCTCAAGCCGTGATTTGGCTAAAAAGATCGGCATGTCGCAGAGCTAAAGGGTGTCCACGATGAAATTGCCACACCATGAAATTGCTCTAACTTTTTAACCGTTGGGTAGAATTTAATGAAAATTTGGGTGGATTTAGTTCATAGTGCATTATTTACATCCTGCAAGTTTTAAAGTCCTGTGATCAAAACTCGCGGAAATGGAGTCGAAAGAACAGCTCGTGCGTGATAAAATCTTGCGCATTCATCACGAGAACAAGGATCTCTCGCATCGTTCCATCGCTAAAACGTTGGGAATCGCGAATTCCACGGTGTCGCGAGTGATTAAGCGGTTCGAGGAACGGTTGACCACCGATCGGAAGCCCAGAAGTGAAGGAAAAAGTATTCCGTTCAACACCAATAATCACAACCGCGTAGTTGGGGATTTCAACCGAAATCCGAACGCCTCCGTTAGGGATGTGGCTAAGAAGCTGCACCTAAGCCGAAGTTTTGTCCAGAAGGCCAAAACTAAGACTGGGCTTCGAACGTTCAAGGTACAAAAGGCCCCTAATCGCGACGAGAAGCAGAACAAGTCCACCAAAACCCGTGCCAGGAAGTTGTACCTCAACATGCTGACGAAAGTTGAATGCTGCATCATGGACGACGAAACATATGTGAAGGCCGATTTCAAACAGATCCCCGGCAACCTGTTTTTCACGGCCAAGGATAAGTTCAGCGTTCCGGAGCATGTCCGCACTCAAAAGATGTCCAAATTTGCGAAGAAATTCCTGGTTTGGCAAGCCATCTGCACGTGCGGGAAGCGGAGTGCACCTTTCGTGACCCAGGACACGATGAACGGACAGGTGTACATAAAAGAGTGCCTCCAGAAGCGGCTGCTTCCTCTCCTGAAGGCCCACAACGTCCCAACAATCTTCTGGCCGGATTTGGCCTCATGCCACTACTCCAAGGACGTGCTGAAGTGGTATGCGGACAATAAGGTCAATTTCGTGCCGAAAATGTTCAATCCTCCCAACCAGGGCTGAAAAAATCACTAAAATTCATCAAAGTTCACTATGGATGAAAAATTCATTTCATAGTGAATGCTGGTGATTTTTTCATGATTTTTTCAACTCTGCTCCCAACACTCCGGAGCTCCGCCCCATCGAGAAGTACTGGGCGATTATGAAGCAGCACCTTCTTAAACGACCTAAGGTAGTGAAGGCAGTCGAGGAACTGAAGAAAATATGGGTTTACATGCAAAAAACGGTTGATTCACAGGTTGTGCAGAATCTTATGGCCGGGGTTAAGGCCAAGGTGCGGGCATTTGCGTATGGACTGTTAATAAAATACGAGTAAAATGGTAAAATGAAGTTTAATAGTTATTTCTCAATCCCTGAAAATTTGATGGTAATCGGATGAAAACTCGAATTTTGCGAATCAATTTTGTGTGTGGCAATTTCATCGTGGACACCCTTTACGTCCAGAATGCAAAGAAGAGAGCTGGACTACATACATACAAGGTACAGAACTTCCCAAACCGCGATGAGCGGCAACAATCGACGGCTAAAACTCGGGCACGGAAGCTCTACGAGAAGATGCTGACAAAATATGGCTGCTGTGTGATGGACGACGAAACGTATATAAAAGCCGATTTTAAGCAAATTCCGGGGTTGGAGTTTTTCACCGGCAAGAGCAAGTTCGATGTGGACGACAAATTTAAGAAGAAGAAAATGTCGAAGTTCGCCTCCAAATATCTCATTTGGCAGGCCATCTGCTCTTGCGGACTGAGGAGTGAGCCTTTCGTGACAAAGGGTACAGTAAATGGCGAGATCTGCAAATCTGAGTGCCTCGAGAAGCGCCTTTTGCCGTTCTTGCAGCAGCACGACGAAGCTCCGCTATTTTGGCCAGATTTGGCATCATGCCACTATTCTAAAGGTGCCCTGGAGTGGTATGAGGCCAATTCTGTCCATTTTGTTCCAAAGGACATGAATCCGCCAAACTGTCCGGAGCTGCGCCCGGTGGAGCAGTACTGGGCAATAATGAAGCGGGAACTTCGGAAGAGCAAGAAGACAGTCAAAGACGAGAAGGACATGTTAAGAAAATGGAAAAAAAAACTGAGAAACTGGTACTGGATGACTCTGTAAAGACTTTGATGGAGGGCATCAAGCGAAAATGCGTTCAATTTTACACTCAAGGCTCCATCGATTATCTTTTCTTTTGATTTTTGAAGTAAATATATGTATAAAACTACCCTAAAATTTTGGTTTGATTCTAAACATTATAAGAAAATTGGCATGACATTTTCGGTGTCGCAATAATTTCGTGTTCGCCCTTTACTCATCTATCGTATAAAATGAACACTTTAAGTGTGACAAATCCAAACTTTGTCTGACGAATAAACTTCTAATATTTAAACAAGTTTTTAGACCGGCCATGCTTTACGATGTGCCAATATGGTCTAGTTGTTGCACTACCAGGAAAAAAGCACTTCAAAGGATTCAGAACAAAGTGCAGTTTTAACAATGCAGTTTTAAAAAACTTGTTTAAAATACTGAATTGACAAGACAGGAACAATGTAAAAACACTTAGATATATATGATAACAATTAAGGCTGGTAAGTTACTGTAGTAACTGGAGCACCTAGGTTAAAATGAAATGTAATTTATTTTGAATTTGGAACAAATAAAGAGTTAAAAAAAAAACAGTTTGTGACTGGATATTTTGAAATTTGAATAGCATAATATCGGAAATAAAGAACATTGTATGCAATTTGACTAAAAATATAAAATAAAAGTTTTGTGTTGTGACAAAATACAAAAAAAAAACAGGCGAACACGATTGCACTTAGATAAATAAATAATACGACTTTGAACAAACTCTTTCTGAACATTGAATGAACTGAAAAAAGATTCATGAATATCCGCACTAAGATCGTAATATTTTTTTTTTGTTTTTATTATAGAGACTTTTCGTCTCTTAAACGCTGTACAGACTGGAGAGTTATAACATGTTATAACGGTTGTCAACTAATTGCAACACAGAAACCACCATCAAGATAGAGCTATAACATGTTATAACTCTGTAGTCTGAACGTACTATTAATAAAGAAATTGTTCATATTATTCTACAGATTTTTGTCAGCCAGATAGAGATTAATACAAAAAAGTAATATCGTTCCACACGGGCTTTCTATGCGCACTCATACTATCATAGCTTGCTGCCTATCTTAACTGCAGTCAGAAGATGTCTTCTACCGCTAGGTGTGCTAGTGTTCGCCAATGACAAGTGGAACCACTTTCTGATCCGAAGTTCCATTTCTGTTCTGTGAATCCAAGGGTATTTAACTGTATTTCTCAGTTTAATTTTATTGGAAGGCGCCATCTTGGAATCCAAGATGGCGTCGGACATCAATTTCCAGTCTCTAGACATCACCCCGATTCCGGAAATTTACATATTGAATGGTGTTTTGACTGTATTTCTCAGTTTTTCTGTAATCGAAAACGGCCATCTTGGATCCCAAGACCCCAATTTCCGGTCTCTAGGTGTCACTCCGATTCCAGAGATACCCATAGTGAAGGATAGGCTGTATTTCTCAGTTTTGTTTGTAACCGGAAGCCGCCATTTTGGATTCTTTGATGGTATCGGACAGTCTCTAGACATCATCCCAATTCCGAAAATACCCATATTGAAGGATATTTGACTGTACATATTTCCCAGTTTTCTGTATCCACAAGCCGCCATCTTGAATGGCGTCGGACATCAATTTCCAGTCTCTAGACATCACCCCGATTCCGTAAATACCCATATTGAAGGGTATTTGACTGTATTTTTTAGGTTTTCTGTAACCGGAAGCCATTGAATTCCAAGATGGCGTCGGACAATGATTCCCGGTCTCTAGACGTTACCTCGATTCCGGAAATACCGATAATGAAGGATATTTGACCAGAACAACTTTACCGAAGACAGTAAACTTCTATAAGGACAGACTCTCGAGATAAAGTACAACAGGAAGTCCACATCCACACTAGCGCCGAGTAGTGACAGAATTCTGAACTTATCTGACAACCATCCGGACGGACTTGGTCAACAGAACAACTTTGCTGAAGACAGCAACATGCTATATGGACAGACTCGTGAAATACATAGAGCATATACAGGAAGTTGATAGAACAGCCTGGGCCTACCAAAGAACTTTTCCGAAGACCGTAACTTCAAAATTTCCAAAAAACAACATGTTCAAAAAGTGTATACGAAAATGCTCGTTCGTACGAAAACGGGAATGCAAAATGTCATAACTTTTGGATGTGTCCGATACGGGCGTAAACAAGAATAATGTTGAATGTAGGTAGCACAATCATTAAAATGACATGGTTTTTGTGTGCAGTCGTGGCCGAGTGGTTAAGGCGTCTGACTCGAAATCAGATTCCCTCTGGGAGCGTAGGTTCGAATCCTACCGGCTGCGTAGTATTTTTTACCATATTTGTCCATACCTACCGTTTTTTAATGCACTGAAAGTAAGCAGAGTATTTAACGAAACGAGTAATTTTGAAACAAATCAATACAGATCTGGAAAAAAGGCCTAACAGCTTTTGTGAAAAATTACTTTTCTCGATGATTTCTAGGAATTCAAGACACGCCCACGCAAACCAACATAACTATCGAGTAGGGGTGATGTTGGTTTACGTGGATAAATCGTGACTTTGTAGAAATCAAGGCATTGTTTACCAAAGCTGTTAGGCCTTTTACCACATCTGTATTGAATTACATTATAATTTATTATATCCTTTGAAAATTAATTAGTTTGGTATGTGAACAATCAAACAAAACAGAAAAAAATAATTCTTATGGAAGAACTTGTCGCTAGTATATTTCGATAGCAGAGTGGCGCAGTGGAAGCGTGCTGGGCCCATAACCCAGAGGTCCGTAGATCGAAACTACGCTCTGCTAGAAAGTATTTTAAAGAACGTTTTTATTTCATTGTAATTTCGTATCACCATCCGCACTTAAACTAATTCCTCACTAATCTCACTCTCCTTGATTCCGTACATCCCGGCCAGCAGCACTCCGTGCATGGCGGCATTGCTTGGGTTCACCTCTACAGGTGGTACCAACGGCCCACCGTCACCCTCGTAGACGAACGGTAGACGCAAAATCCAATAAGCACTCTTCGTCAGTTTGATAGGTTCCGGCAATCCAGTGGTAAATGTCAAATTGCTCTGCATATTATTCTGGAAAATTTTAATCTTCGGTTCCAAAATCACATTCACCGGGGCTTTTGGTGTTACAATATGAACCCGCATTAGTTGAGCAACGTTCGAACTGCGACACAGACATGGGAAGTAGATGGGCATATCGTTGAAGACGACCTTGCTTCCACTGTCCCGCACGATACCGGAACCACCCCGAAGGACCGTCTCCGGTCCACTCATGATGAATCGATGTCCCCGAAGACACTCGTATTCAATGCCGATGAAGATTTTCAGCGTGAAGTTATTGCTGGATTCACTAGATTTCGATTGGGAGGTGTTTTTCTTCCGGTTGCGAATTTTTTCATACGAAGCTGCCCATGACTGTGCGTGCTCGAGGCGTACACTGACATCCCACGGTAGTAGAAAGTTAGATCCCGATAGAAATCCACTCTGAACGTGCTCTGGAAGACCGCTATTGTGGGTATAGATCGAACTGGGCCCTAGACAAACCAAGGACCACGATGGGAACTGGGGAAGCAATCCAGCTGGACTAGCTGCATGAAGCATTCCAGGAAGGTATTCCGTCGTGGAGGGTTGTCTAAGAATGGCTTTCTCTTGTTCCGATTGGTCAGCATGTTCTCCAACTTTGATGACAATTTCATTAATCGATTCTTGCTCCAAAGCTTCCTCTTCATCGGCTTGGCTTGCGTAATGATTTGCGTTGGTTTCATTTTCCTCTTTATCGTCGATGCTGAAGGTCAAATTTGAAGCACTGTCCTGACTTTTTTGGCTTCCGGAAAGATGTGGAGAATGTTCATTTGTCATCGGGGGATGACTGGTGGTATCGGGAGTCTTACTGGAGTTTTCAAAAGACATCAGATTCGACAAATTCTTGTTAATAAATTCCGCTGCACGGAAGTCACTACTGGATGGTTCGAACACTGGAAATTTCACCCTCTCCAGAAGCGTGCAATTGCTGCAACTTTTGGCAATGAGTTGATAGAATTCATAATTGGCCTGCCTAATGGTGTACGGATCTTCGCGGTGGCCCTGCGTTCGTCCACAGTTACAAGCGGATATGAAAACCACTCCACTGGAATGTTCCATGGGATCGTTAGCTTTGTGCTTTCCCAGTGCGCAGGGATTTCCCCGCAGGCTTGGGTATTCACATTGCTGCTTTCCGTTCAACCAAATCGAGTCACAGTAATCCTTCAGTTTGGTTTCGTGTTTTTCCACCTCTGGTCCTCGGGCATATCGCAGAAACAGTTCGCGGGCTTGTCTGTGTTTCTTCTCGTGGAATGTGCCACTATAATGGTGGGGTAACATTTCCTTATAGTTAACCATGGCTAGCTCCATGCCGTGCTCGCAAACTTCGGCGAAGAAGCGTTCGTCGATGTCGATGATCTTGTGAAAGTTTTCCAAATATGCTTTCTAAAAACAGAAATGTTTGTCAGAAGTAGACGTTTATTTGTATAATACTGGAACTCACGTAATCCACATCTCCTGGCTCGTAATTAGGATTATCAGGGTTTTCAATGAATATTTTATGCAGAAATTTGAAACCTTCAAACCAAGATTTGACGCCTGGGACCTAAAGAAAATAAATAAATTACAGAGGAAATTTTCACCAAAATAAAATGGTTCATTTTGCCCCCTAGTTAACGAATAACCAATTGATAATTACCGCAAAATGACTTCTGCCCCTGTACTTCGATACACTGTCATCGAAACCATGCTCGAATGCTTCCGCAACGTGCTTCTTGAGTAGAGTCAAAATGTGCCGTTCTTGTCCGGTTTTCTTCGTACTTTGTCCGACACTCCAAGCCGACATCCCATATCCGTCGCAAGGCCGCAAGCTGTTCATAAAATCAAAATCATCCTTATCATGTTGTGTCCCGGAAGGCTTGTCCAGATACTCCATCAGCATATCTATTGAATCCAGCAATGGGTCCGATTTTGCCTTCATGTCGCTGCTAAAGAACACAAACTTTTTGTTTCTTGGAATGGAGAACAGCGACATCGCACTATTGTTGGTGATAATGAATTCATTCCTTAGCATTTTATATATATCATCTTCCACGGCGCATTCTAAGGCATCCAGCTTTTCGACATCTTCCGGCTTGATGTCGCTTGTTCCTTCGAACAAGAATATGAATCTCGGACTGCAAAGCCGGGCTTCCTTACCCATATAGTTGCCTACATTTGAGCTTTTCAGCAGTTTTGGCAGAAATTTCAACACATACTTCTCCCGAATGATTTTTAATGATTTGAAGATCGACAGATAACTCGTATCGAAGACGGAAGTCGGCTCGACCAAAACGATCATGTGGCAAACCTGGATAGCAAACAGTAGCATCCGTGCAAATCTGGTCCGCATGTTGCTGTTAAAATTCACGAAATTATCCTGAATGCCGGTTTCGACGGCTTTTGTCAGCAAATCGGCCATAACGTACTGATCGAAGGTTGTCTCGAAGTGCAGATACAGGATTTCCCCGTCGTTTTCGAAATAGAATTTGATCCGTCCCTTGAAGTAATTTACATATATTGTGACATGACAAGAAACAGAAAAGAGTAATTCTGCTTAAATACCTCGCTGCATTTCGAATCCGTCAGAGCTGGATGTGTGGTAAGCAGATTGAATCCAGTCAGCTTATTGCAGTTTGGTGTGGAAGATTTTCCAATCACACCAACAACGATCATCTGTTTGTCATGTTTAAGGAGAATTTCACTGTAATGGGAAGCATGTAGGTAAAACTGAACACATTCAATATGATTTTGTTACCTTATTGCTTTTGGAATATCCGGATATGTGAAACTTTCAACTGGATTCATACCTCACGACTATTTTGCGCTATCCGTCTACGTGAAATTAACGTGTTTATCGAGTGAGATTTTTTTCATTGTTTTTGTTTTGGTCATGTACTTCTTTCGGCACAGTGAAAATATTGCATGCACACGCTCGTCTGATTTTACTCTAAAGTGAGTAACTTTGACTCAGTTTCGTATTTGTATGCTAAATGTCAAAAACTGAGTAACATTAATTTAACAAAGTGAGTAACATTTACTCTAATTAAATAAATATGGATCTTTACTGTTTTGAGTAAGATCAAATGTAATAAACGTCCGAAAATTTTGAAGTCCTGGTCTGAAAGCAATTTCCCCGAGAAATTCCCACAAAGCGTTCAAAGAGTGAAAGTTTCAGCGTTCTGTGAAACTTTTTTGGACTAGTAACTAGCGTGAGTAGCAGTTGGTGTTTTTCCTTAGATAAACTTTATTTCAGCCCAAATTTACACAGGTTACGTGAACTTCTGCAACAACTTCTGGTTGTGAACTTCAGAATCCCAAGCTCGATTCAAAGGAAAGTTCACTATGAGAGAATTACAAGTAAGCTTTATGAGAAAATCGGGAAATAGCAATATTCAGTGCTAACATTTGAAAACGGCACAAAAGCCATTTGTAAACAAATGGTTTGTGGGCCCTTTACTCGCTACCCGAAGAACGCCCACGCAAACCAACAGCATCGTCAGGAAGGGGAAAATTTCCCCTACCCGATTTTGCTGTTGTGTCGCGTGGGTGTACTTCAAGTAGTGAGTAAAGGGCCCACAAACCATTTGTTTACAAATGGCTTTTGTGCCGTTTTCAAATGTTAGCACTGATATATTCAAAAAGAAATTAATTTTCAGAAAAAAAATGCTGAGAAACTGATCCGTAAGTTGTGCCAGGAAGCCGCTCAATCCAATTCGAGATGTTCAATATGTTACATCCCTGGTTACTTCTCGGAATGAAAATAGCACCTGGAGATGATAGTTGCAGTGGCCTTCGGAATCGCTTAATAAGCAGAATTATTATCAATTTGTTAATTAGAGTTTATAATTCTGTTGTGATAAAATAAATCGTTTTTATTATGCTTCAAAAAAAAAATTCGATCAAATAATTTCCTGTCAAAATATAATATTTACAAAACTGAGTAACCTTTACTCAGTTGTGCTAATATTGCGAAAACCGAAACTGAGTAAGTGCTACTCAGATTTTGACAAATTCATACATTACTCAAAAATGAGTAAACATGGGGTTACTCACTTTAGAGTAGTTCCACTTTTAACGAAAGTGAGTGGAATTTTACTCACTTTAGAGTAAATTTGAACGAGCGTGCAGGATCGCTCCGATTCAACCCCGCGAAGCAACGATGCCAGATTTACAGACTTCTGTACACGAAAAAATACCATGTAATACCAAGTTATACCCCGTACACATTACAGCGTATATCATGACAAGATCCACATGTGAAAAGGGCATACAAGCTTTTTGTAAACAAACCTTTGTAGACCCTCTTCTTGCCAACCGAGGGTCGCCCACTCAAACTAACCACATAATCGGGAAGGGGAAAGCTATCCGGTGATGTTGATGGTTTGCGTTGGTGTCATATGGGTGGCGAGAAAAGGGCATAATAAGGTTTGTTTACAAAAAGCTTGTATGCCCTTTTCACATGTGGCTCTTGATGTGATATACTCTGCCTTGCAATGAGCACTCATACATCTAGTTTTTAATGGAAATCCTATGTAAACCCATAAAAATATTCAATATCAAATCAAGTGTTTCGGGAAGCCACATTAATGTAAGAACTATTTAGTCTTTGGGAATATTTTTCTTTCTAAACAGGTAAACAAAAATCTTTATTATAACTAAAGTTACAAGGGTTCCAAAAGGATGGTGTCCACTTTTTTCGGATCAAAAGTCTGTAAATCTGGCATCGTTGCCCCGAAGATTCAACGATTTAACCGTTTCCGAAGGGCATAATTTTGACAGTTCACTCGGGATGACGTCCCAGAAAACAAAGTTTTGCGTTTTACTGTTTTGATTCGATTTTTACTGCAACCATAAACCATCGCAATTGTAACAAATTTTCTTAAATTAACGATTGTCTGTGCACAAATTATACACAAGGTGCAATGGGATGCGATGGTGGAACTATTCCGAGACGAGACGAATTAGTTCGTTTGAAGAAGAAACCGGAACAGGTAAAACAATATCTTCTAACGCCTCATCCTACCAAGAAAAGTATCCATTGACAAAAAACTTCATCCAACTTTCACTGCTAGAAAGACAAAGACGCGGAAAGACAGTTCCGGTGGAAGCACTGTAATCTGACCCAGGAACGATTGCAGCAGCCGATTGTGATGTGCGGGCTTGGCCGGCTTTACTCCAAACAGAATGTAATCGAGCACCTGCTGGAGAGCAAGATGCCCGAATCGTGTGCGCACATCAAGTCGCTGAAGGACATCAAGGATCTAAACCTGACAGCCAATCCGGCATATGAAAAGAATCATGATGAAAAAAGTGCTCAATTCATTTGCACTCTGATTGGGCTAGAAATGAGCGGACAGTTCCGCTTCGTTGCCCTCTGGAACTGTGGGTGTGTTTTCTCGGAACGGGCGTTGAAGGAAGTTAAGGACAAGAACTGCTCCTGCGTAAGTTTTTTTTTTAGTTGATCTAATGAGCCTAATGAGATAAATAGGTACACACGTTGTTTTTTTTTTTTCAGTGCCTTACTCCATTCTCAGAGCAAGATGTGGTGATTTTAAACGGCACAGAAAAAGACATCAATCTAATGCGAACCCGTATGGAAGCCAGAGTGGCGCGTCTAAAGGCTGAAAAGAAGGCCAAAGCCGAAAAGAAAGCGAAATCCAAAGAGGAAAAAGTTGCTGCTACCGCTACTGTAACGAGCAGCAGTGTTACTATGGATACTATGGAAGCCGGACCCTCAAAAACAGTAACAGCTGGAAAGCTGGGAAGTATGTCTCACAAGCCAATCATACCGAATAAGAGGGCACTCATTAGCGACAAGATAGGAGATGACCCGAACTTCAAGAAATCGAAACATGATTACAGTGTAGCCAAGGATCCCAAGGCAACTGCAGTCTATAAGTCACTGTTTACCAGCCACGATAGTGAGAAAGATCAGAAAAGAGCCCATTGGGTTACTTATAATCCCTTTTACAACTGATTTATCTTACTTTTAAATTCATGTACTCCTAACATCAATCTTAGCAGTAAAATTTAATGTTCTAAAATTGGAATCACAATAAAACTAATGCGTAACTTGGTACATAATAAATTTATCTTCTTCATATAAGTAGAATCTGCACTTTCTATTGGGTCGTACATAGAAAAACAAAAGAGAGTAAATTTAATTCACTTTTGTATTTTTATAGGGTAAATGTTGGCTTCGGCACCCATTGACTGTTTTCGGCAACCAAAATTTAAACGTTAATTTCACTATGTTGTCCCATCAACGCACTTCCCTGAATGTGTCCAAACGATTGTTTAGCCTTTCAGCTTCAATCTGATTATATTTGAACGATCGAGCAATCCAGTAATGCTACATTTTTCTTCAAATAAAGCATACGCACTACAAAATGGGGTTGATTTCGAGTTGCCGATAATAGAACAGCTGGTTAACACGCAGTTCTAATGGGAAGGTTGCCGAAGAAAAAGAGGCTGCCGACAATAGTCACACTCACCTGAGAAGTTTGGAGCGTTGTAAAAACGCTTTCAAAACGTTTTGAAAAATTCTGTCGATTGGAATGGATAGAAACGCAAGCAGCAGATGAATGTAAACAAACAGACACATCATATATGTGCGTGACGCTGAGAAAATGCTAGTAGAAGTGCAGACGCTGCTTAGATTGACGAGAATACGTAAATTCCCCTACATAATGTAAAAAAAAGAGTAACATTAATACAGAGAACATGTTAACTTTTAATTAATCATAATGTCGAGCAGTTTTGGGACGACCTTCTACCAGCGATTTTACGGAAATGAAACAATCAATTTCAGATTTTTCAAGCATTTTACAAATAAGACCCTAATTTCTCGAGGTTGTAGAAGAAAAAATATTAAAATATTGTTCCACGTTAAAGTTCGAGTGGTAGGAAACGTCATTTTAAACTGCTCGAATGATGTGATCCATTGTTACTACACTATTTCAATGCTTCCGATTCGTTCTTTGATAAGGCGCAAATTAATAAAAATTGCTTCCGTTAAGTGCCATAATTTCATACACCTAAGTCCCTAATTCTACGCATTTTTGAAAAAGTCAAACCAGATTTTTAATGAGGATATTTTGAATTAATATAAAAATACAGATTGGTATTATAAACTAGTGTATGGGAAAAATATAAGTTTAGAAAATAGCACAATACAACAAATTGTTGAAAAAAAATGCGCGAAGCGTTAAAGGCTTCCAATCAAGTAGCGGAAATGGATGTAATGTCGGCCTAAATCCCCTAATTTTGGGCCCATACATAAATTCAGCAATCGACTAATTTTCAATAGCGACCAAAAATATCCATTAGTACCATCCCAATGACGCGTTCATCTAGATTAAATTGATAAATAGCAAATTTTTAGCGATGGGCCCAAGCTTAGATCCATAGGCCAACATTAGAGCCATTTCCCCTATATAATGAATTATCAAAAAATTGATTTGTTGATCAACATACGGAGATATGCGAGAAATGAGGTAGGTGCAAAAGAATATTGCAGTGAAATTGCACTGACTTATTAAATTCGTTTTAGCCATACTAACGATTGTATGACATTCCCCTGAAAGCCATTTCCCAGAATGCTATTCCCCAGAATACTATTCCCCAGAATGCACCATTTCCCAGAGAAAAAATCCCCAGAATGAACCATTACCCAGAAAAAAATCCCCAGAATGTACCATTCCCCAGAAAAGATGATGAAATTAGTAATGTTCACTTTTCTTTTTTTTTTACTATTGATAAGGCCGTTCGCAATGCTGTTGTATTTTATTAGGACTGTTTCAATTTGAAACTAGAACAGAAACGCACCTTTCGCAATGCTGAGTTGCAGTTTCATTATTCGAGCACTATTTTGCACCAGATTTGCAACTGCTCGACTATTCTGTTTTATTTCTGAGCGAGTTTGAAACACGAATGGAACTCTGTTTCAAATTTCTGTATGTATTTAAAGATGTTTCGAAGAGCTTCACAAAAAAACTCTATGAACTTCATAGAGAACAGTAAATTTTATGGAACTTGGTGATTACAAACATCTTTTAGAACTGTGCGTTGCGCTGATCGTGTTGCAGTTTTATTTTTGACAGTTTCAAATTATAGAATTGTCAAGTCGTTTAAAACAATTTTGAAACTCAGCATTGCGAACGGCCTAAGGCCGTTCGCAATGCTGTTGTATTTTATTAGGACTGTTTCAATTTGAAACTAGAACAGAAACGCACCTTTCGCAATGCTGAGTTGCAGTTTCATTATTCGAGCACTATTTTGCACCAGATTTGCAACTGCTCGACTATTCTGTTTTATTTCTGAGCGAGTTTGAAACACGAATGGAACTCTGTTTCAAATTTCTGTATGAATTTAAAGATGTTTCAAAGAGCTTCACAAAAAAACTCTATGAACTTCATAGAGAACAGTAAATTTTATGGAACTTGGTGATTACAAACATCTTTTAGAACTGTGCGTTGCGCTGATCGTGTTGCAGTTTTATTTTTGACAGTTTCAAATTATAGAATTGTCAAGTCGTTTAAAACAATTTTGAAACTCAGCATTGCGAACGGCCTAATACACTATGTTTACTTTTATGGAACTATGTATTTATCAATTCCAAACCATTTTTTAGCTCTTTATAAAATGACAACCTTCAAGTTTTCGAGCACTTCGTTCATCATTTAATAAGTCAAAGGGTCTATTATGCAATCCAATTCAACCAGTCGGAAACTGTTAAACCTTATCGAAGAATTGTTCAACCTGAGTTGAAGAATTTCTCGCGATGGATTAAAAAATCGGTGCAACTACCGGTTGAACTACCGATAACAAATTTATAAAATTATTCCACTCGTTATTTCCCCGAATCCCTTGCGAAAAGCTAATGGGCCGGCCGTATGAATAAAAAGAGTTTACTTTACTTTCCCGTGCTTTTCTTACGGGGAAAGTAATTTTTTTTTTTTCCTTCGGTTTGTTTTTTCCGTCGATCTTGTTTTCCGTGCTGAGCACCAATGCTACCGACGTACCAGGAAGGCAGCTCCCACACCTGGATCCTACCTATCGACCCATCAATTCATGAACCGGGCAACCAACGGCTTTACTTCCCATCCGAAGGAAGGCGTGATCAGAGATGTTATGCCTCAGAACATCACAGCGGCGCCGACTGGGATTGAACCCAGGCCTGCTGGGGTGAGAGGTAATCACGCTTACCACTACACCACCGGTGCCGTTATATGGGGAAAGTAATGTAAACGCTTTTATTCATACGACCTATTGATTATAAATTTTCCTTATACATTAAAAGAAGGGAATATTCCCTTCTTTATCATACATCCAAAGAATTAATTATTTTCTCTTTTATATATTCAAAGAAGGGAATATTCCAATATTATGCAAAGAATTAATTATTTCCTTTTCAAATATTATCATATATTTAGCGAATTAATGATGTTTTCTTTTATATATTAAAAAAGGGAATATTCCCTTCTTTATCGTATATCCAAAGAATTAATTATTTCCTTTTGTTATATTTTCAAAGAAAGGAAAACGCCTTGATCTATTAAGAAGTTTTTCTATTCTTTTTATATACGCGAAAGAAGATTCCAGGAGTGACTATAATAAACAAAAATAGTCAATCTAATTCGTGGCATACTTTTCTGGGGAATGGTACATTCTGTGGGAATGGTTTTCTGGGGAATGATTTTATTGGGAATAGTCCGTTCTGGGGAATGGCTTTCTGTGGAATGGTACATTCTGGGGAATAGCATTCTGAGGAATGGCTTTCGGGGGAATGTCATACAATCCATACTAACATCGTCACTAACACCAGCAAGCTACCTGCTGACACAGATCCTCGCCCAGACCTTGTACAAACGTCATTGATAACACGATACCTTTTTGGTTCATCTTTTTCTTCATTTTTATGTATGGACGTTGCACTTCAGTGTTTGTGAGATTGAGCTTGGAGAGCTCTTTTAAAGCACATTGTATAATTTTCGCTACAATGATTTTTTTTTCCTTGATTGGTTTTTCGTTGATCTTGTTTTCCGTACTGAGTACCAATGCTACCGACGCCAGGGAGGTAGCTCCCACACCTGGACCCTAGCTATCGACCTATCAATTCATGGACCGGGGACCAACGGCTTTGGGCTACAAAACGGTGAGTTGACAACCTGGAAGGAGCGGAATACCTAGCCCTGGTCCTCACAAGTTCCTACACAGCAAAAATAAAATTTAATATCGATCAACGTAATTCAAGCTGATGTATGAAATAATGATGTAATCGAGTGTAATAGCAAAACGCAGAATGGATGTAATTTTGTTCGCAAAATCGATGTACATAGTACAATGTGATATTACACAACCGATGGATTGACCTGCACGAAACGAAAATTAATTAATTTATTCATGTGTTTCACTTATACATTTTTGCCAAAACATCAGCCTTATACATTCCATAAGGCAAACCACATACACGGTAATCGCAAAAAACTCAATAAATACTATAAAGTACGCATTTTTGAGGGAAACTGGGACTACCCAATAAATGAGTAAATCGTATTTACTCATTAATGCGTATACTAGGTATACGTCAAAATATGCGTACTTTTTACTCCCCAAATAAACTCCCGAATGGAGTAAAATTTACGCATTTTTTGAAAAATATGTGGATGGGGTTCCTCTGTTGATTTGAATTATTTACACGGAACAATTTTAGAAATAAAACTTCGAATAAATCAAGTTTAAATTGCATACTTTATTTAAAGATTCATATGTCATATTATAATCAATACATATATTGATTTTTAATAAAATTATTCGTCAATCGCAGTTGGCATTCATCGATTCAATCATTTTTGCACACAACACATTAACGGACTGTCTAGAGCTGTTTTGTTTTACTTTATAACTAATTATTTCAATTAGTTCCACGAGCTTAACCAAAGAACTCGGCACCTTATAATTGAAAACATTAAAAAATTTAACAAATGTATCAATCGCTTGAACCGAACATGTACCAAGCAAAATAATCTGTCCCTCTGCATAAATCATAAACGATTCTCCTTGGTTAATCAAGTGGGGGGGTACCTTCTGGAAGTTTTCAATGTCGTAGGCAGCATATCTGGCTAGCTGTTCAGCCAAAGCCGAAGGTGAGTCCTAGATAGAATAAAAATATATATTAGCTTAGATAACACAAACTTAAATTACTTCTTACAGGAATGAAACGAATCAATGGGGAAGCCAACTCTTCCTCTACTTCTAATGGCATGACTACAGGTAGTTTCTTGACGCCTTTTCTGGAAAGTCGTCCCATTATTCGCAAACATCCACGAACGTGTTCTGCATAAAAAAGAATTATTCGATATAATAACTAATTTCAAAAAATCCAGGCTTGTTTCTTGCTCACCATCTTGAACCACAGTGAACGTCTGATTTTCAAGGATTAGCCCTAACGAAAACACCTTCTTCACATTAGCTTCCCTATAGTAACTCGGATTCATACGTTCGTACGCTTGGCGAATCTAAATAAGAAGATAGAAACATAAATATGTTGACGTATTTTACGCAAGTTTACACAAATTACGTACCATAGCACCGTTATATGATCTGAAATGAGGCAGCACCTGAAGTATAGCAGGTACTCCTTTTTTGCTGTTGATTAGCATGTTATGTAGTGGTTGTATTTCAATCATCATTCTCGCAATATTGATGAAATTGGCCGATGTTGCCTCATCTTGAGCACACTGTTCAGATAAAGCAACGATTTCTGACGAAACGCTAGCTATGTCGATCTTCTTTGCCCGATGCATGAATTTCCGTTTGGTTGGTGAAAGGTTCTTGCAGGCATTCCGTAGGTGTGAGTAAATCAATCCTGAGTGTGCATTTCCAGGCCCTTTTCCGGAATTCTTCCAAAAGAAAAATGACTAAAAGAGAAATTATGATTAAAATTGTAAATAAAAAATTAAATGCCATCACTCACACAGTCAGGCGCGTTCTCAGTAACTTTCGTCAACCGTAGCACAGGAAATGCAGATAGTATGTCACATGCAAGTTTTCTCTTGTCGTCGGTTGATGGGTATCTGAAATCATAAATTCATGTGTAATTATTTCAATATTATTTGTCACCAATATGGAATCTTTTTGAAAGTACGACGGATGTAAATAATAAGATAAAAATTTCCATATCTAAGTGGATTTTGGATGGTAAATTGCTGCACATATTGAGATGGACCACAAAGTAATACCTATATAATAATCCTTTTTTTTTTTATTCGCCTAGAATTATTGGTTAAAATTAAACCTTTTGCATTACTCTCAATTTCAGTATGTTCCTTGGAAACTTTTAGAAACGTCAAAAGAATGCTAAACAACGAAAATAACGAAACAGATCCGACGACGAGAAACCAGCAACTATTAAGGAATTTGAATTAATCCTACTACAACCTACATTTTAAGAAACAAAAAAATATTATTTAGGTACTTACATTTTCTCATTCAACATCCTGGACACCATATCGTTGCAGAGAATGCGTACCATCAGTAGCAGTTCTGTGTGGATAGGAACCACATCCAAATCCAGTTTACCGTAGACAATCTTCCGGAACTTGGCGTTATTTACTAACACTTCACGAATCTACAACGAAGAGTTTGACTAAATAACTACCAATTATTGTTCTTTAAAGTGTTTAATGGTATTATATTCTTTACCTGCTTTGTGGTGGGTGCTGATTCTTGCTGATGATTTTCGGTTTCTTGTCTCTGGCTAGACGTCGAAGCTCCAGCACTCAAGCCATCTTGACTGAGTTCTCCCGGTTCCGGGTCTCTGAACGATGCTTCCTTCAATCTATTAACAATTGATAGGATTATGAACCGAGGTCCCATTTGAGTGATTCCAATGGATATCAGATCTTTCTCTTCAAGAAACATCAGAGATTGGTCTGTGAATTTTTGGGCTAGGAAAAAGATATTTTTAATTAGCAACGGATCTATAACGATACTCAAAGTAGAGGAGAAAGTTTAATTTTTTTTTGATTAATTGCGATGAGGTTCTTACTTTTCTAGTGTAAGAATCGTAAGAACTGTACTGTGATATTATGTATCAAAGAAAACATATTTTGCGTTAGTTTGAAAAAAATAATTAATTGAGATCAACAATCTCCTTACTCTAATCTTCATATTTCAAGCTTATGAAAAGCGAATTATCCATGTTGTGGCATTTCCAAAAACTATACGTTTTTCTAGTACATACAATACTGACTGGAACTCTTACTACTTTTTCAGTCATCTTTACTTCATAACTGTTATAAAATTCACAGAATCTTATTATCTCTAGAACATAAATTATGCATGTATAGTCATTGTTATTTTCGATAATTGCCTTCAAGACCCCATATGATTCAGAGCCACATGACTTGTATTTGACTACTAAGTCAGGTCGCAACGAAGTTCCATTAATTTTCGCATGCTTTATGCATCTGATGTATTCAGGAAGATCGAACAAAATTAAATGAAAATCAAAATAAGCTTTTTTAACCACCACTGAAGACACAATTGTAATTTTGTCGATTTCATATCTGTGTTGAAGGATTGCATTGATTTGCTTAAGATTAGTTCTGTTTGACAAGCTTAGTGTAATATTTTTGAAGTTACCACAAGTTTTTGTCTGTGATTTGCAGTTCTTGAAATTGGCTTCAAACTGAAGGCAGCTCATTTTCGCAATCGGTCCATTATCCTCAATGATTTTAGGATAGTGTGTGACGTGATGTACTTTGTTTGTAGGCTTGGTTAAAGGAAAGCAAATTTTAAAGTTTATTTGAAAATTGTTGATGGTGTTTTTAAAATCTTCGATCATATCAGTTGTTAGTGTGTTCGAGAAGGAATAGAACGTTATTTTCAGAATATCACGTATGATGTTCATGAAATGTACATTTTTAGATAACAAATCAGTAAAAAGGAAAGGAGTCGCTCGAAGAAAGAGCCACATCTGTGAGGCAGATTGACTTAGTGCATGACCAGTAGTTTTCAAGCTCTTGGCTGAAAAATTGGCACTTGGCTTATCTTTACTCTCCGCTGTACCGTAATCGAAATTGGAGATTCTCGAGTTTAACTCAATTTCAGTAAGAGATTTAGAAATGTTGACAAAATCATTAAGGATTTTCTTGATAGCTAGAGGGATTATCCCCTCTAACACATCATGCATGGGATCGAATGACATATTTTGTGTAATATGAAAATATTTCAAAGAATTGAAAACATTTTCTCGAATTACTCCACATTGAGCCGGAGACAAGGAACCATTGTTAACAGCTGCTAGATCTAGTTCATAACTTTCACTAGTTCTTAGTGTGTGTTCATTTCCGAATCTACCGTTGTGTAGTTCTTTTCGTGTTATGTAACATGCTCTACAGAAAATGTTTGATTGCGGAGGCATTAATTCCAAAAGCTCATGAATGGCAGCGGTGTCACCAAGAATGTGAACCAAAGTAGCTCGAACTGTAAAACTCTTACCATTCATTTGTATAGTGATCCCCTGATCAGACTGTAGCGTGATTAAATCTTTGATTAAAGGTTCAACGATTTGTTTGATTCCGTATTTTTTAACCGTTTTACATTTCACCACTAGGCAAACATAAACACGGTCGACTGTTGAATTGATTTTATCTGCGATATTTTGCAACTTGAATGAAAAAATTGTCAATTTTTGTTTGGTTTTTCGTGAACCGAGAGGATTGCAAGTTTCTACGTCATCTACATGAAGGGAGATTCGTAGAGCGAATGGGTATTTTTGAAGAAACTCGTTAGTTCTGAATAGAGCACCGTCCTTAAAACTATTTAGCACATTACGATGCCCTTGCTCGTCGCTCCTAATCTCTCTCGCAACCAGTGCTGATAAAAATCCTTTCTTCTACACTCAATTTAGCTGAAAATGATGAAAACCTTAACAGATAGACCATCTACCTGCATGAATTTGAATTTTGATATAAACAAATTCCCTTGATCTAGGCAATTTCTGAGTATCAATAATAACATTTGTTTTTCTTCATTCGTGGCTGGATTCTCATTATCGCCTCTGTTTGTAAATATTGATATTCATCTTCATCTTGGTCGGGATGATATTGAGGATCAAATGCAGAATGATTATTTTCATTTTAAACAAATATAGCACTGAAGAACGTGGTTTTTAGGCATAAGTCGACGGCAAATTATTGCCTCAAGCTGAACTGATGATAATATCGATGATTTAGGCAGTGTGGTCGACAATATTCAAAATAATCATTTTGCCCAAAATGTCGTTGATTATTTTGCTTTTGAGGATCACTTCTGATTTTGACAATTTTGGGTTTGATAATCGAGCACTGGTGAATATCAACAAACGCGTATTCGTTGATGTATAATGAACTCATTTCTCGATGAACATTTCAAATGGTCCTATCTGCTTTGATCGATTCTCTTCATCGACTTTCTCTTTTCATAACCACTGCTATGCTAACAGATTTCGCGCTAATTCTACCTCTTAGTTTGATAAAAGAGGTTCTTATCTAGCGTCCAAAACGTCAAATACAACAGGCAAAGGTTTTGCAGCTGAGTTATTAACGAAAGAGAAAGTCGATGAAGAGAATCGATCAAAGCAGATAGGACCATTTGAAATGTTCACCGAGATTTGTTCATTTCGCTCGTTTCGTAACTGAAGATGTTCAAAACAAACGCAATTCATCGACACTGGGTTGAAGCGATACTCCTTGCTTGTGATGGTAAATGATAAAAACAGACACTGCTCGCAACCATTTCTCTTGCGCAAGAATTTTTCATAATCAAGGAAATAGTGTCCTTAATAGGAATGTAGTGCATGGTATCCTTAACCGTGTTGTTTTTCTTAATAACTCGAATCACCTTCCTGGTCTTTCTACTGCTTTCTCGTTGATAGCGAATTGGAAGATTGCCGCAAAAGCTCAACGCAGATGTCGCCACTGCATGATGATGATAGTGTTGACAGACTGCATATAAAATTCGTGAAAATTAGCATTAAATCATAATTTTCATCAAGCCTGCGTGAAATCCTTCCAATATAACATTTGAATTGAAGAAGAAAACGTTTTTACGATCAGACTGATGTGCATCTTTGACTTTTCCAGGTGAACTTTCATAAGATATATTCATTTCATTTCACGGCTCCATCAATGCTGCATCGTAAATATGATGGTAAACAGAAGTAAATTGTTCAATTACTCAAAATAAACATGATTTGTCATCTTGTTATCACTTTGAAGACCATCTAGCACCATTTTATAGTATGGTGCGTGTTGAGTAAATCAAGTTCCGGTGCGTTTTCCGTCGAAAATTGTGAGTATCAATATGTTTGCTTAAAAAAGGCCAAAATGAACATTTATTGAATATTTTCATCCTATACTACCAATTATCCATTACCACCAGCATGATACAACCTTTCCTAAGTAAATTCACTTAATTTCCACTTTCATCTTAGTAAAAATCGCACATATTTACCATTTTCTGAAAAATGCAGCTGCGCAGGAGGTAACCTCTCCCTGTGGGTGCAAACTTGTTATGCATAGTTTGCCATGAAAACATCTCCGATCCATACCGAAATAATAACAAATAGTTTTCAAACACGTTTTCTTACACGATTGAAGCAAAAGTTTCCACGGGAAATTATTAGTTTTTCTTTATGGACCGATTTGCCCCAAAAAGCGTCTGTTTTACTTGGAAAATTTGGAAACTATCCTCCTTCTAGTAGTTCTCACTTCGAAATGTAGGTGGCGAAAGCTTGGAAAAGTTTCACTGCAAGACGCCAATAGTTCGTAATACCTTTCGCGTGCCTAGCACAACTTCTACTGGTTCCGGTACACTACAAAGTGCTGTTCCAGAAAGATACGACATATTACTGTTCGGATTCCTAACGTCGGTGTACACATCAGATATCGACATTTCGTTGATCAGCTTGATCACATCGTTGTCAGTGGTATCCAGATTTTTTGAAGTTAGCAAGTTTTTCACAAGACCCAAAACGAACCGTTGATAGTTATCCAAGATGTTGTTAGAATGTTCCATGAACATTTTGATTTTGGTTTCTGTTAAAGAAACATCACAACGCATCGTTGTAATAAAAGACGAAGCGATCCCATGTAACTCTTCGCGTGAGACCGAACCCGTAAAATAATTAGGATTCGTGATTCCTTCGTCATTCATGAAACCAATTTCGTCCTCGACTTCCATTGGTTCCTGCGGATCAGAAGGATTTTCACACTCCAATCTTGGCTTTGTGTGGGGCTTGTGATGCCTTAATATGTGGTCCTTAATTCGCTTGAAGCACGTAAAAATGGTGCCGCAGTTAGCACATCGTAAAGGCACTGAATTCCTCAAGCTCGTATTAAGTTTATGAATTTGCTTGATGTGTGTTTTCAACTCTTCGACATAACCTGGTATGAACGAAGTGCATCCGGTCACGGGGCAATGGAGACCTTTTATGAGTTTTTAACAATGTTAAACAGCACAAACTGATATTAATTAAAAAAAAAACTTACCAGCAAGCTTCTCAAAAGTTTCTTTGTCCAGAATTTTCGATAATTGGTCCATTTTCTACGAGTTTCACGAAACAAAAACGCAACGATGCTTAAAACAAACCGCCAGCAAAGAACTTTCAAGCAAATGCAAAATGGAGAAAGCAGAGAAACCTGAAAATTGTCCTTTCTGAATAGTTACTACTTTTAACGCATTTTTGATTTCTTGATGAATTTATGAAAATGCATATTTATTACTCCCTATTGTGAACTTAAAATTACTCATCTTTTGACGTATACGTTGTATACTGAAAAATACGTAAAATATACTCATAAAATGAGTATTCGAGATTGACCGTGTAGGCACTATAAGGCTATAAGAATGCATAAACGGTATGTGTTGCAACTTATAAATTTTATTTGACACGTGACCTTCATTAACTTTTTGCAAGGCGTCTGGTTATTAGTTGATTTATACTTTTTATGAATAATCAACAATAGAAATTTGCCAAAAGGTATAAATGGATTTCTATCCGTGTGCTTGCAGCAGTTTCGATATAATATTCAACAACTTTTTTTGCTGTGTTGAAGTCGTTGAAGTTCGTCATAACCTACACTCAAAATTATTACTAAACAAAGGTAGATTAAAATTTAATAATTTTATGGTTAAGCAATGTTTATACATTAATCCGATTAAAATTTCATTCAAAACTATACTAAATCTAAATAATGGCGTGTAATTAGTTCCTTGTATACAAAGGAAAAAACAGTTTGTTCTGCATTCAAAAAAATCCCAAGTCCAGAAGTGGAACGGGCTCAAGGTCACATTCTCCGGTAAGTTAATACTCAAATAGTATTATAAACATTTCTAGACTAAAAGAGGAAATTGTATTGTAATAGCTCAATAGCTCAAATCCACGCTGAAAAATCAACTCTATCAAACTCTGGATCGTGGTCTCTGTCGAAAAGCGGCCGTTCTGATTCGGCTGATTCCAAAGTGAAAGAAAAAACGAAAGCAAGCCGCTATATCCAGTGATTCTGGATTGAATGCTGAGAAGGGGCACACGGTAATTAGATTCGGACCCCTACCTAGTTGCAGTATGCATGCGCTCAAAACTCTCGACGGTGCATAACACACGTTGAAGTCGAACGCCGTGACCCAACATTGAGCAACTACGGGACGCCGGAGTTGCCCAGGACTACGCGCAGTAGCTGGAAGTTGCACTACCCACGGAAGAGCAGCTTGGCGCAGCTTCTCTTGAAGATGGCATTCAGCCATAGGTAGTACCATAGAGGTAACTCTACACGCAGAGAAATATATTTTAAACTTAATAATATTTGACGTAAAATCAATAAGAATTTCATTTTGTTTTGGCTGCAAAAAGAAATCATTATTGTTTCAACAATCCAGTATTTTTGTTCCTCAAAAGCCATGGATTGTTGAATCAAAAAGAAAATCTTTTCGAATTTACAAGAGCTGTCATGATTTTGACGTAAGCTGTCAAATTTGGCAGCTGGGTCAACTACAAAAAATGTTTGTTTTTAAAAGAGATTTCTTGTTGATCCAATCATATTTATTTTATGAAGCCTGACAATAAACGCAGTAGAAATGAAAATATTTTTATTGCTTCAATAATAATATGGCGATTATTTTTATGTTATGTTTTCTTTTTATAACAAACAGAATTGCAATTCAAATTAGAAAACCTTTCTTTCAAATCCTTTTTTAGACACAATGACTGAGTAAAACTATATTGCTATATTTTTTCTTCTCAAACAAATTTCTTTAATTTCCCATAAGTTTTGGTAACAGAAGTGCAAATTTATGAAATTTATTTAAGAATTAACCATATAGCAACACAGTATTTCTCAGTTATCATGTGAATAGATTTATTTTTTAATAATCACTTGAAATTCGTTCGATAACAATATTATTCAATTTTATATTTCTTAGCCAACAACTATGTCAGGAATAGTTTCATTTAAGTCATAATAGTTACAATATCTTAGAAATAACCTGCATTGTACAAAGTGAAAGTTGATTGGTTTAGTGTAGAACTTTTCAATACCATGTATTGTAACGGTTGCGGGTTTTTTTATCAACTCAAATGACTGCAAGTGATCATCGAAATTTTTTGAACCATACGCTTCGCAAATTAAAAACAATTCATTGTCATGAGTATAGATCTTACAAATTTTGAAAATATTCAACAATTTCGCTTTCTGCACAACAAATACTGTATCTATTTCGTACGATGCGCCCTGGCAAACAAACTTTGTGAGAGATGCTGTGTTTGAAGTATCAAAGGAGATTTTGGGGTGTACGAACTTATTGTTCATCGAATTGTACGCAAATATTAAGCAAGACTTAATGGCCAATGAATAACATGAGTTTCGTCTGTTACAATTAACTTTGGAATATTGCTTAGGTTCCTTATGTTTGGCTTCGTATCGCATAGACCATTGTAGACGCAATGCACCACTTCTTAAAATCGCTGTGGGGTAGTGTGTAAGATTATGGTGTTTGGGTTTTAGCGTGTCTTGAAATAATTCTACGTATTGCTTATGATGCTTCTCAACTAAAACTCTCAAATTGCTTATCATTCCGTACTGAATTTCTCTCAGAAGAACTATGTGTAAAATTTTAATCAGTGTACAAATGAAAGTCCATACTTCATCTTCCTTGGGAATCAATGGACCAATAATCAGCGGTAGAAAAGTTATAAACGTTTTTGTTTCACTTGCTGTCATTTTTAAGTGTTTTTTTTTCAAGTTGGTTTCTTGGATATCATTTAAAATGTTTGCTGAATTGAATTTTCCATACACGAACAAATTTTTTCGGTGATTTAAATCGCTAAGTGTTAAATACCTTTTTTTAATTATGAAATAATGCAGACTATGCTGCAAGTCATAAATACAAACTCCTTCCAACATGTCATGCATAACGTCAAAACTGAAATTGTCTGTCACATGAAACGAGGGAACTTCGTTAAAAATACTTGGGCCTTTTATTCCTGTCTTAGATACATCTGCCAGTTGAACATCTTCATCGTAATTGATTTTTGTTCGGTAAAACTCAGGATATTCTTTGCAGTCAGTTTCAGTTTGGCTTCGATTGCGTTTACAAATTCTGCAAAAATAATTAGCCCTAAAACATTTAACAAAATTCAAAATACCGTTGACCCCTAAATTGTCTCCTAACACAGACCCCAGTACAAAACGAACATTCCTTTCCGATCCTTCATATACTACATTTATTCTGGTTGTTTCCAACTCAGATAATGTGTCTATAAGTTTATATAAAATTCGGTCGGTAGGGTAATTTTTTCTATCTTCTGTTTTAACAAAACCAGCTGTTAAAATGTTGCTAAGGCTTCCTAAAAGATAGCTGGGTAAACATGGGATGGTCATGTAAATTCCGCAAATTGATGTTGATCTAGCATGGTGCGAGGTAGTGTCAACGGTGGTGAAATCGTCGAAGAAAATGTTGAGTGGTATGATAATTCCATCATCCATTTGTTCTGTTCTCCGCTGCCATATCGATCCATCCACATAGCTCCTGTACACTCCATCATTGGAGAGCTTGAGATTTTGCAGGACAGTTCTTAAAACCTCAGTCGACTCCAAATATTTGGAAAGCATGAATTTGATTGGCATTAGAACACCTTGAATCTGATCAACAACCTGGAAAACGAGTAAAAACAATTTATGTAAATCCCATTGAAAAAGGTTTCATATTTGGTAACCTATTATTTTGTGACAAACTTACCATTTGTTGTTGAGATTCCAGGACTGCCGGTCTTAGTTCTTCGCTGATTGTAAATAGTATCGGCGGAGAATACAATCCTTCATTTTCTAGTTTCTTTAGAAAACGATACTCAGTGCTAACATCGAAAGTTTTCAAAAGCTGGATAATTGTGTTCTTGCATTCAATTGTCATCAATCCTGCTCCAAACATATCATCAATGACGTTTGTCAGCGGATCAATTACTGAACTAATAATGTCGCTTTGTATCTCAAATGCTGTTTTTCTCGGGAGAGCATCTTTGCTTAACCATTTTAACATTAAATTCATACAAGATTTGCTCATGTTATCGATTAATTCTGTGTTTATCAATACTTGTCGTGTTCCCACTTTTTCCTCTTCATTCTGAGTTGATTCTTTTCGTTCTGTTTGTAACTCGGTTTGTAATATATCTTGGTTCTGTACTGCATCAGACGTTGATGGACGAAGATCGTCAATTGATTGATTTTCTCTACATATGTCTGTTGAACCCATATGAATACTATTGATATGCTCTCGATAGGTTTTTAGTGACGAATATTTTCTAACGCATCCGGTAAACAAGCAGGTATAACCGCTTATACTATCATGATATCTTCTTAAATGACGGAAGTATTGTTCCTGTGACGGCGCCTGCCACAGACAATTTGAAATTGGACAAACAATCATTTCAAATATTTTCAGAAATGGTGGCTGCTATGGACATAACCTTAGACTGATTATCGGCTTCAAGCGGAAATTCATACAAACAATGACCAATCAAATTCCAAGCGCCGGCTGATTCTCGCGAATACGGTATACCATATGCCTTGTAAATTTTAAAGCAAACATCCAAGGCCTTCAAAAACGTTGGAAGTTGATAGAATACACCACCGTTATTCACCAGAAATACACTCGTCTCATTAAAATTCTCAGCCACGACTATCACTAAAGGTGACGGCGCTATTCCCTTAGTCCGGTAGCGTGAATTTAACTCTTCGATTTGCGTCTGAAGCTCACTGAAGGATTTCATCCACATCACAAAGCTGTCACGGGCTTCTAAGTACGTGGGTTTCCATTTTTTCTTATTCGAAAGCGTCAGTATTGGGGGCGGTAACACATATACCAGGAGGGTCGCCGTAATCCAGTCTCGAGAATCTGCAGCAATATAAGAAAAAGTTGTTCAACAAGTTGTTAATATAAATGGAGTACACACCGTCATTTATTTCATCATCGCGTAGTAATTCGTGTATGCTCTTTCCAGCACTGTCGGTAATATCAGCTTCAAATATTGAACGGACTCGATCGCGGAAGTTGTTCCACCGTTCAAAAAGAAGATCCTGTTTTGCACTAAATTTAGCACTGAAATCCCGTTGTATCAACTGATATCCTTCGGAATTACAGAGGGCAGGAAACAGCTCAATGATTTTCTCGCAAGTCAAATTCTCAATTTTTGAAACTTCCCACAATCGCAATCTGCTAGTTGCAGCCCACTTTTCTTGAACCAGGTTCCACTCGTCTAAGTGGTGGCGAATCCACGTCTTCGTTTGGCGGTATTCTTCAACTGAAAACATAAAAAAGTTAAGCAGTGTAAATAAAAAAAGTCCATGTTATTGCTATATTTAACGCAGTGCCAATTAGACCCGGGCTGAATTTACGTACATTTGATCAAATGTTATACTTACTAGCTTTATCCGAGAAAGTGAACTGCTCCTCCGTCGACGAATTTCCTGAAGCTTCGCGCTTTGGAACTGGACTAATAATAGGTTTGTAGTTAACGTTCCGGTCATGCAATACACCTTTGGCCAAACGCCCTAGTTTGACTCTCTTATTATTAACAATTTGAAATGTTGGCTGATACCAGGAGTGCTATGGAAACAAAACATTAAAAATTAATCATATAAATTGAGAAGGTAGAGCACTTTTAACAAGCATTAAAACTCCAGATATGGTTCTTACTTATCGAAGCATATTCTAATAAAATGTAAGAAAAGTATTTAAAAGTTAATTAATTTCAAAACGCTTTGAATTCAAAAGGAAAATGAATGAATCTAAAAATAAATAAATCTTATGATCGTTTTAGTGGGTGTTACTCGGGATAGAACATGCTTTAAAAAAGTGGGAAAACAATAAAATAAAATAAATTAATCGTAGAAAAGTGAAATATGAAAAGCTACCGAGTTACGTTTGCTTGTTTATGGTATTAAAGCAATACAAAAATCTAATTACATCAAAATACATCAGCTCACCTCAGGTTCTGTTGGAAAAATGAAGCATAATTCAGTTGCCAAACGGGTTAATTCTGTGCTGGTGATGGTACCAAATTTGTCTTTAAATTCATCGACAATAATATGAGTTACTGCTCGCTTTTGCGTCTTCGTTAGGATTTTGCATCCATTGTACGTTGTCAAAATCTGCTTTCCTTTGGACGATCTTTGTAACAGCAATGCCGCTGTTACTTCTTCCCGTCGCAGTATGGCTTTCGTATCGCTAGTTGATGAACGTGATGACACAGGCGTAAGACCCTTAACAATATGATAATTAAAATGACTGTCCTTGTTCATTGATTTCATATAGTTACCAAAGACTTCCTCCAATTGTTTAAGCCATGCACCAGCTTCGTTCGATCAGCAAGGTTGGGCGGTTTTACCAACTCTTCCAGCTCCTGTCGCTCAACTATTTTCAACGTGTCGATGTTGTATCCATTATCTGTTCACAAAAAATAAAACACTAAGTTTATTACGTTATTACATTCACTTTCTCTTTTAATTTCCACTATCTTTTTGAAATAGCGTAACGAAGAGGGCAGAGAAGATAAGAATTTACTAAATTATGGATGGCATACTAAATAAATGCGTCCTTGCCTGTATTCCGAGATACTCGCACATTTCGAATACTTAAAAAAAAGTACATTTAAACATAGCGAGAGCCTCAGCGAGATTAAAATCTCAAAAAGTAGAAAACTGTACCTGTTTTGGTCCTATTTAGAGGAGAAGAGTGAAGAGCTACCCATTTATATTCACTATGTGATTCTGAAGATAATTTAATTTATCGCGTTACATTTGAAAAGTGCCTATCAGCTTTTGTAAACAAAACATGTTAAGCCGTTTTCGCATGAACCGAATTACGTCCACGCAAACCAAGAGCACAATCAGAAATAAAAGAATATCCCCTACCCGATGGTGTTGTTAGCATGCATGAGCGCGGCTTAACAAGTTTGTTAACAAAAATTGATAGGTTCCTTTAAATGTTACGCGAGATTTATCTAAGGAAATTTAGACTAACATTTGAAAAGGGCGAAATTTCAAAATCACCATATCGAGAAAATCGCTTCCGAATTTTGATGAACTAAAAATAAATCCTATTCTGCGATTTTCCTTTTTCTGGATGATTTTATTTGATTGAAATATAGTTAATAGTGTAACCTATCATCATGCATCACTAAAAACTCAAAAAAAGTTAGATTGAGAAGAAAACATCATACACCCTCATAATTTCTTACGTGTTGTTACCGCCTGGATCTTCCACCCTTTGAACTGCCAACACTTGTGATACGTCGTGGAAATACACCCTCGGATTTTTTTGTTTGTTGTTCCGCCTTGCCCGCATAAATGCGAACCATTGCTTTTATCGATCTGTGGGCTGGAAATACCTGGGAATGTCTTTACATGGCCGTGGGGATACAAAGAGAAAGTCGACGAAGAGAATCTGCCAATGTTACTTAGGATTTAATGCAATGTTCTGCTTGAATATAATTCGTAGTTCTGGTGCAAGGCGTAACAACCAATGCGTCATAGAGTTGAAAATTGGAAATACGCCATGTAAAAGGAAACGTTTTTGATGATTTGAAATATTTTCTTCTACTTTTTCGTTTTTATCGAGTAGTTTGTGAGCTGTTCTCTCTATATGTGGCAAAATATGGTTTGTTTACATTTTGGCTCTTCCGCCCCTTTCAAATGTTAGTCTATAAATGTCCGTAAATTAGGGGGAGGGTTTTGAGGAAACGTAACGATTCATACATTTTTGAAGGCTCCATACAAAAAATGAAACAACGGAGAGAAGGAGATTACTCGTTTCTACGCGACGCAATTAATGGGGTACCCTTACACCTTCATTTGGTACCTCGGGACCAAGATAGGTACAGTAGCTCTTATAATTAAAAAAAGCATTACGTTACCTATGAAAGCAGAGATCACATCTCCTGAAACTCCAAAAGAATCCAGAAGTTGGATGGTTTCTGCTGTCTCATCATCAATCTCTTCCACCACGATTTCATGCACTTCTTTATTAGCCTCTTCCACCTGGTGTTTATGCGAATCCATTTTCGATAATTTTTCAACGTTGCATGCACCTTGGCATGCGCTTGATATAAACAAAATCATAAATTTTTACTGAAAAAATCTTCAAGACACAGCTTTTCAACAACCCCAAAAAGTTAATCCTTGTTTATGTGGCAATGTCCATTTCTATGTTGACAACTCAAAATTAGCATCTGTTATTCGTTCTATATATAAAAGTATGTATCGATAAATTCGGCTAACTTTTCGAGAAAATAATATTTTAAAGGTTATTGATAAATACATTGGAGAAATCGTCTGAAGTAAAAAAAATTGACACAACAAAAAAAGAAACTAGGGGTTGAAAAAAGAACCGCACCAAAAAAGAAGCAGGTACAGCAGCAGCACCAGCAAGCAGCAGAAGAAACTCAAGCGCAGCGCATCTTTACCAATTCATTTTACGCTGGGACACATATTGTTGGCTGAAAAACTGAATGCATTTAGCAACTGCAGCATACTTACCTCAAGCCTCAATACAAATCATACACTTATTTCGCGACATTCAAAGTTTAAACGAATGTTTTCGTGGAACGCGGAAAAATAGAACTGGATAAGAATTAGAACAGTTCAAGCTGAACATTGCATTAGGTCCTATGTAACAATGACAGAGTCTCTTCGTCGACTTTCTCTTTGTATCCCCCTGCCATGTAAAGATATTCCCAGGTTTTTCAGCACACAGATCGATAAAAGAAGCTTTTATCTAGCATCTTATATGACAAACACACATATGACAGAAACGGTTATGTGCTCAAGTTATTAACGAAAGAGAAAGTCGACGAAGAGAATCAATCAATGTTACCTAGGACTTAATGCAATGTTCAGCTTGAGTTTTGTATTATTATTTACATTTTTGTCCGGCTGAAAACGAGGGAATGGTTGGTAGAATTATTTTAACATTCATGGCCCGGGGAACGGATACAACAAATAAATGCTAAATTAAAATCAACTATTGTTGGCTTAATAAAAGAATATTGTTATTTTAACAATAGTTGCAGTTGAAAAGTGGCTTATTAAAACAAACAGAATCATATTTTGAATGTATGTGAATAAGTATTATCGAAACAATAAAATGCAATATGATACCAACAGGAATTGTTTGTTTAAATACAACTAAAGTTTTTTTTGTTTCAATGCAAACAATTTTCTGTCCGTGTAAGACTAGTAGGTCCCGAAGAAACGTGCTCAACTTTTTGGCACAGCTCTGGTACTATCTTCGGTCCCAAGCTAATCGATTCACCCCTCGAAACATAGGAAAATCCACGAGCCCCTCATTTTATCTGTCAAACTTTCATAGCGAATCAAAACAAACATTGTGTAGTACTAGAATTTTGACTAGAATGGGGTACGTTAATCGATTTGCTTGGGAACAATAGGCTAGTCAAGTAGTGAGCCAATTTAAAATCGTTAGTTTCGTATTGCTTGTTGGTAGTACCAACAATCAATACGAAACAAACGATTTTAAATTGGCTCACTACTTGACTACACTATTGGTCCCAAGCAAACGATTAACGTACCTCATTCTAGTCGAAATTCTACTACTACACAATGTTTGTTTTGATTTGCTATGAAAGTTTGACAGATAAAATGAGGGGTTATTGGATTTTCCTATGTTTCGAGGGGTGAATCGATTAGCTTGGGACCGAAGAGAGTACCAGAGCTGAGTCAAAAAGTTGATCACGTTTCTTCGCGACCTTCTGGTCTTAGAGTTACCTCTATGATAGTACTGCCATAGAGGTAACTCTAAGACCACTGGGTCCCGAAGAAAATCATTATTATTTTTGGCTCACTCAGTACCAGAACAACGGTCCCAAGCAGTCCCAAGCTATTTCACTCACCCCTGCATGTTCTGCATGAATAGACACACCCCTGATGTTATCTGTCAAACTTTCATAGCGAATCAAAACAAACATAGTGTAGTAATAGAATTTCAACTAGAATAGGGTACGTTAATCGTTTGCTTGGGACCAATAGGCTACTAAAGTGGTGAGCCAATTTAAAATCGTTAGTTTCGTATTGATTGTTGGTACTGCTGCAGCGGCACTAGGTACTGTTTGACGGCGAATGCAAACTGTTGGTAGAAGAGAAGAATGCTGCAACACCTCACGAGATTGAATGTGGAGCGATACAGACAAGCGCGGAACAGACAAAACTCGGTTTTCAGAAGAAAGAAGCGTCAGCAGGAAGACCGATATCGTGAGACGATGGAAAATCTGTACCGCGTAAACGACACACTGAAGTTCTATGAGAAGCTAAATAGTTCGCACAAAGGCTACGTGCCGCAAGCCGATATGTACAAGGACTTGCACGGTAACCTTCTCACGAACGAGTGTGAGGTGATTGAGAGGTGGAAGCAGTACTATGACGCGCACCTCAACGGTGAAGCAGCAGAAAACATGAGAACATTGATGTAATATTGTATCTGCGTTTTGCTATTACATGATTATTTCATACATCAGCTTGAATTACGTTGATTGATATTACATTTTTTTGCTATGTAATGAGAAGAATTTTTTGAGTGTTTTATGTACATTCCTACCCCTTCTACAAAAATGTTGACGTTTTCCGCCTGACGGTGACGGCTTCAGAAAACGTCAACAATCTTTTTGGTTTGTGTGTGTGTGCGAAGCAACCCCAACAAAGGATACAAAAAAGAAGAAGCAATTTTATTCATCATCGGCGAGAGTCCATCCAGCAGCAGAGCAGAAGCAGTAACTTTTGTCGGCTATATTTTTGTGCAAGAAGGAAGTGGTTTTTCCTTGATAATCAAAAGTGTTTGCAGTTTGTGTCCATTCGTGTAGTGAAATTGTGATTTTCATCTCCAAAAGAGAACATCATTCGGTAAAATTCCGCTTTTAAAAAGAGTACATTCAGTGAGGAAATTCACAGCCGGGAGTTTATCCAAGCGGTAAGTGCATCGAGTAAAAAACATTTTTCCTTTATATTTTGCTCATTGCTGGAGGTGTTTCGTTGGCGTTATGCCACTGCTATGCACTGTATCAATATAATATCGTTTGATCTCGTTCGTCACCTTCCGTCATCCACTACACCATCCATCCCTTTGTGTGTACGTTTTGTTTTGACGGCCGGTTTCTGGCAAGGAACTACTAGTCGCCTATTACGGTATTCCTTTAAGCCAGTATTGGGTGGGTCTTGAAAGCCAAGATGGTAGAGTATATTACATTGAGCAATACTGATAAAGAAATTTTCGACGGTGATTCAACGGGGTATGAATGAATCACCCACTGATGTCAATATGAATAGAAATCATCCTCCGAGAATGATTTTCGACAACAGTTATTGAACTGCAGTCTCTAATTTTACCACCCATCAACAATATCGTTTGAGTTTTGACTCATTTCGAGAATGATTTCCGGTAACATTGGATGTGCACACTCCCTACTGTCGTGAATAATCATTAACAATCAAAACAGGTATGGGTTTGACTCATCATTGTTGCAGTAGTACCTTTATACCATCCCAATCAGCTAACTCAATGAGGATTGATTTCATCAGTTTGAAATCACGGAAATGAGTGCTTTCGGTTAGAGAACGACCTTTACCGAAATAGAACATATTCAGTTGCGCTATTTTTCGGGACGCTTAACAAGTTCAGAATAGTAGATAGATACGAAAGCATAAGAAAATGGTAAGCCCCTATTTTGAAGATAGAACAGTATTTTGAGCAACTAGGAGCAAGGTGCCACTCCCAATCAAACAATGTAAAACATCGGACGATTAGCTTCACTGAACTTTTCATTCTTATTCTTATCGGAGTTTTATGAGTTTCTTTTATTTTTATCTTCCTTCTTTTCATACTTTTCGCTATCATTAGCACGGCATTTGGCTTTACATTCGATCAGAGGCTGGTTAGCACTTGTTCCATGAAATCGTAACGATGCAAAACATCAGCATTATATTATTTATTATACAAAAAATAAACCGCTTACCGAAAAAAAAAATTATAATAAAACAACGAAAATGCAATGATTTTTACTGTCGAATTACGAGTACAATAAAATTTATTTTTAAATGGATGTATGGAAGAAAAAATAAATATCGATTTTTAACGATACAATGCTCAAACAATGAAAATTAAAAGATGCTTACAACCCCCCCCCCTTTTTTTAACTGTAAATTTCTCACATACCACGATTTTCATTGTTGTGAACAAGAATTTCTTTGTGATTTTATGGTAATCAACAAAAATGTCCAATGTTTTGACAGTAAATATTATATTATCATTGTAATTGGTTTTTTTTACGGGTAGCTATTCAAGTACTTTTCTTGCCTATATTAGCGTGTTTCGGTTTGAGACACTATCCGTAACACAATGTTAAAATTTAAAATAAGAACGAGTTTCATACCAATCAATTCAATTCCTAGGGACCATACATTAATTATGTCAAGCTAAATTGAGGGAAAATAAACCCCCCCTTCCCCCTTTCAAAACGTTTTTCCTATACCTAATGCATTGATTCTCACAAAAACTTACATCCCCCCCATCCCCCTTAGAGCATGACATAATCTATGCATCACCCCATATTAGAAAACATAACTTTTCTCTTATTCCACGAATTATGTGCCGACTAACAAGTATGCAATATACCAACGTACACTACACTCCAACCTGTAGGAAACGAAACCAAAAGCAAAGCATATAGACAAGTAATAATTGGTTCAAAAACTTCTGAGCCGTCCTACACCTGCGATACGCACGCAACATTATGTTAGAAAACGGAACGGGAATGCACTTGACTAGCGTTTCTTGACTCACTGTTGGATGAACAAAACAATAACCATAACAAGTTTCATCAATCCATGAATAATATATGAGAAAACCGACCCCAGTCGGAAGTTCGGAATTATAAAAACAAATTATTATTCCAACTCCCGCAGAGGTTCTTCCTATCGATATCAATCACCATCGTCGTACGGTGGTGATTAGGGAAAATAATCATTTCGACGAACTTTACGCAATAATATAAACGATCAAAAACATGCTCGAAGGTAGTAGGTGAGTAAGTACCACTGTCTCGTTTCGTTTCGCTCCATAAAAAGACCTGGCAGTAAGCCGTTAAATGGACAAGAAGGCTACAATGTGTGTCACTGATGCATCTAGTCGTCACCTCAAACTCAAGTACGGAGCCTTATAGAAGAAGAAACGAAAAAGTTTTTCCTTTTATGGATAATGAATTTATTACCAATACCAATGTAGACAGCTTAATGCATGAAGTTGAGCTGATGCTTATTATCTTTCACGTAGGTATAAGCCATACGAACTGCAAGATTGAATGTACATATGTGAGAGAGAATAGACAGTGTTTAAAGACGTGATAAAATGATAATCGTCCCCATAAAGTTGTACTGAATATCCTGGCCTAAAATAATGTGAATTCATTCGAAATGTTCAAACATCTCTTAAAAATGCTCATTTAATGCCAGTTATGTAGTTTTAACAACGAAGTTATAACGTGTTATAACAGGGTGTCTACTACCTGAAAAAACCTGGAAAACCGGGAATTTACAGGGAATTTTGGTTCCACTCAGGGAATTTTCCAATTATCACTTCATTCGTAATTCAAAAGAAGTGTTTCGTTCAGTTTCTCGAAACGTTTCTTAAGGACACTGAACTTGACAAGCATCTGACAGCTAAGACAACGTGTGCGAACGAGACAAGTTCATTCAGAGAGTCTTGTCACGCTCGCTCTTCGCTGATTTGTATGTGGAGGATCAAAATCGTCGTAAAAAGGAAACAGCCGAAAAAGAGAGACTGGCAACCGTCAAAAGGAAGCATACGAAGCATGTATTGTATAAGAATGAGCATGCCAGACAGCAGGTCTGAGAGCCTACATAGAATTTTTTTTGAGCTTCAGAGAGGGTCGGAGATCTACTGAGAAATTTGTTGAGCTTCAGGGTAGTTCGTAGATCTTGAGAACAGAACTAAAAACAAATTAAAAGTTATTAACAGAAATTCATAAAAACAAAATCACAAGAGAGGTCGTAAATCTTCAGATAAATGTTCAAAGAAATTTTCAAAACTTCAAGCAAGCAAAAATAATTTCAAATCAATTTGTAAAACTATAAGCGCAATTTTGATATATCGAAATAGTATAGACAGGTTTCTTACTTGTATTAATATTCTTGAATTAAAAAAATACTACACAAATACCAAAAAAGAATGTAATATTGATTGACTTAATGCATGCTACTGTACGAATAACTAATGTGATTGCAAAAACCTAATACAATATTACACCCATGGATATAATTTCTTTTCGCAAATTATGTGTAGAATAAATGCACCAATAGTGAAGGTACTTTAGTGCAATGTGTTCCTATGGTGGCTTATAGAGTCTCCCTAAGCCGCTATAGAAGCACATTGTACTAACGTACCTCCACTATTGGTGCATTTACTAAACATAAATTGTACAAATTAATATTAAACAACCTATGTGCATCTGTTCTGCTGTAATATTCAATAACTTTTTTGCTGTGCCGACTTATAAGTACCAACGCCCAAGTTTGAACAATCGAAAATAACATAAATCAATAAGTAGGTACATAAAAGTGATTCCAGATGGATAAATAGATAAAATAATAATGTGTATAATTTGTATGCACCTGGATTTTTTTTTTAATCCGACCTGGAAAAACCTGGAAAACTCAGGGAATTTGATTCCTTGGATTGAGTAGACACCCTGTATAAGCTTTTTCCGTGATAATGTATCACAATTGTTCTTGTATTACAAAAACCGCTTATAGAGATCTCTGAATGTCCAAGTGTAGTGCACTGGCGCCGCCGATTAGCGCGGTATTCATTTTTTCTGAGATCTCAGCAAAATTTCGTTTTGTTAGCTAAGATCTCAGCAAAATTTTCGTTTGTTAGCTGAATTTCGGATTGTTTTTTACTGAGACACAACAAAATAAAATGCCTATAGCTAGTCGGTGGTGCCAAGCTCGGCAATAAAATTATGTGTGTAGTTTTTTCCCTGTGGTGGGGACATAATCACCTACAAACCGATATGAAACTTAAACTTAACTCTTGATCGAGGATCCATAACAGCCGATTCAAATGTGCAGCGATCCCATCTGTCAAAACCATAGAAATGTTTTATCTAGATAAAAATAATTTGTCCGAAATAGATTAGACAAGAACCAACTCATAAATTTTAGACGCGTAAATATTTGGCTAGGATAAATATTTTCCGCGAACACGGCGGCAGATGTCAGTTTTGAGCTTTGATCAGAAATTTCTTTGTAATTTGTAAAATCATTCATGTCGGTTTGTCGGTGGCATAATATCACCAAGACTTTGATCTATTGACTTCTTGTCGCAGGATTTCACCAATACAACGTTGCTAGTGTAGCCGTGTAAAATCGATTTGTTTATTATTTTCAACCACGAAATCAGCTGTCAAAGTGTTCGACCTGACAGCGGTTTGTTTTTTATTTTCAACCAGTAAAACGCTTGTATTAGTGAAACTGCTCACTAATACTAACCGTGATAGAGAACTCTATTGTGAAGAAGTGTGTGGGTTAGAGTGCTTAACTTTAACAAAAGTGTTAGATTTATTATAGGCCACCCTCTAGTTTGATTCATAATCAACGATGCCATGTATCCTGATTATTCTTCCTGCAGGGGTTTTTGGGGCCGGGAAAGGTTCATATGGTGGTTTGAGACCCCTCCCCCTTCTGTAAGGGGGGGGGGCTCCCATACAAATGAAACATATTTCTGCATAACTCGAGAACTAATCAAGCAAATGGAACCAAATTTGGCATGTGGGGGTAGCCCCTATACACTCAGCTAGTTAATCATAAAATCAAATTGTATTGATAGGCATTGATTAGTTTATCTTTATCTATCAAAGAAGTGTTTATGTCATGACGAACGAGTCATCTCCAAGAGTTAGAAAAAGTTGTTCGAGTATTTTCAGTTGGATTGTTCAGTAGCTTTTATCTACCAAAGAACTGCTCATATTGTTAAGGAGTAGTCAACTCTTCAGCATTTCCAAAAGGAAAGGTATCGTTCAAAAGGAATCGGTAAAAATCAAAGTAATGATACTGTCAAAAAAACACAACTCTGTTTGATGTACCTTCAGAGAAGAGTATAAAGTTTTCTTTAAATAATAAGGTGGTATTACAGAAGCTGTTACAGCTGGACTTGTATCGGGGTAAGACGGCCACTTGGATGGAATGTGTTATTGCTCAAGGTTGGATACATTAAATAACAACATTTCGTTTCTTAAACACATCAGGCTTTGTAGAAAATATTTGTCAATCTGTTATCACAATGAATTCGGAACACGGGTGTCCCGGGAGATCCGGAATATCCGTAAAGTGGTCAATTAATGAAACTAGGGTCAGGCTTTCTAATAAGTTTGGTGATGGTGAACAGATAAATTTGGAATTCTCTCACTACGCGGCGCTAGTGTACCACGCTGCCTCTGGAAGAAAACCTTTAAAAATAAGCAGTATCGCTGAAACACCCACCAAACCGAGGGGGACGACTCTATCTACGATGCAGGAAATATTGTGTTTTGCTGTGGCTAGCTGCTCGTACGCTGAGTAGATAGAAAGAAGATTTATCACGATTTTGAAGATTTCCTGCAAAAAGATGATGCCCGATGCAAGTAGATGCGAGGAATGAAAAAAGATTTTTCGAAGATTTATTCGCTAGTGTGAGATTTTATAAGCATCTAGAATTGAGATTTAGATGTGTCGCCCCCCTCGCACCAAACGGACCTTAGGGTCACCCCTTTCATATGAGACTAGTATGGAATTGTTCTAGGGGGGTCTAGAACAATTTTTATTTATTTTTTCGTATTTTTCAGTGTAAATCACGTCCAACAAACTCTCTCGACCATTCATTCAAAAATGTAGAGAAACATTATCCCCGATAGAAAATTTTGAAACTAGCCTCAAACGAATGAGGGGCAGTGGGTGTTTCAGCGATACTGATATTTTTATAGTAATATTATCCTAACAGAGACACTGTGGTACATGTGAACTTCCTGTAATTATAAGCTTTATCTTCATATCCTGACTATCTAGGAAGTTACTGTTTTGGGTAAACTTGTTCAAGTGATCCACCCTTTTTCTACGGTACGCTAATTAGTTCACAGTTTTCTCACTACGTGGCGCAAGTATGAATGTGAAGTTTCAGCACCGACGAACCGACATGACACTGGAGCATTTCGTTTGTCCGCAATTCGATTTGTCAAATGAGCAATTTGATCTGTCCAACAGGCGATCAGGTCTGTCAAACGAGGTGGGACGTAAACCAAGTCAATATAAATTTAACGTGTGTTCGTGTCCTTGCTCATGATATGTCGCGATCGGATGAGTAGATGGCGGTAGTGTTTAACGTATTTTAAATATGGCATCTTGATATTGGCCAAGATTTTGAAAGTAGCTTCTTTGAGCTATCAGGTCGTCAGGTGGTTTCAGTAAGCCTGACCATCTAGAAAGTTGCCATCATCGGCAAAGTTGGTTAGTGCCGTGTTGTGAGAAAATTGTGAACTAATCTGTCTCCCATCCAAAAGGGTTCAATCACCTGAACAAATTATCCAAAGACAATAATTGATTGATTTCTTTATTAAAGAGACTTTCAGCCGTGGGGTGGTTCGTCTCTGTCTAAGACCATAACTTCCTAGATGTTTTTTTTTTTCAATTTAAGAGTTTTTAGCCTCAGCAGCGCGAAGGGCTTTGGAGGGGCTTTGCGGACAAAAAGGGCATTCAAGTATTAAAATTAATTTCAAACACGCGGACCAACTTGAACACTGTATTTCTGCGCTTCCTCGAGATACTGTGGTGTGGGTTGTGTGGTGTAGATATGGCACATATCTTTGACGATTACGACGACTACGAAGATTGCAGTAGATTGGTGCGTCTGCTCGATCCAGCTGTGTCCAACACAAATCAATCCCTTGAGTGCATTGGAGTGCCTTTGCGTAAATGCAAGAATGGTAAAGAGTTAAGCAGGGTTTAGAAAAGGCAAGTCATTGATCGACTCAGTTGAATTTTATTGGCTTGAAGAGTTGAGCCTGTTTCAAGTTTTTTTCAATTCGAGTGAGTTGATCAAGTCAGTTGAATGGCATGGTTTCAACTGAGTTGATCGATTGTCTTGTCTTGTCTAATCCCAGCTTTAAGAGAAGATGGTGATTTTTTTATGAATACTTCTAGTTATTTTTCCTTATTGTGTTCTTAAAAGCTTCATAAGCTCAGAGAACTAACTAAATATGAATTTAGGAAAATGGACTTGCTTGGGAGGTTTTTTTTTATTGCTTGGGGTAGCACTTTTATGATTGAATAATGATTCAAATATACGTAGACAAGCATTACCTTGACCACATAGAGTGGCTGGTTCGTCTCCTGAGTGGCTTTATTGAGTATTCTAGGTATTCATTGGAAACCTGGTTAGCACGTAAAATTAGCTTCGTGAAGTTTTAGTATTGTAATGTTGCTGATATTGCAATTTATATGGAATTAACTTACATAATTTGGAGGTGCAAACGCTGTTTTTACAAATCTGGAAATTTGAAGTCACCGGGAAAAAACTGAAAGATGACAATTCTGGAAACATATACTTCATCCTCTCTTCGAAAACAATAAGATTTCAAGACCCTTGGACTGGACTAGATTTTCGAAGAAGATCGTCGTTTTAGTCATTTCGATGAACTATTAAGAGAATGTTAGAATTGATTTCCAAAACAGATTTGAGCAGATTTTAGAATGAATTCTAGAGATAACACCAAGGTGTTCCAGAGAATATTTTTAGGGAGCTTCAGGAAAATCTCTAACAGAGTTTTTACTAGAACCCCCAAGAGTGAAGAGGATTTCATGATTCGTGAAAAATACCAAGATAAGCGAATTTAGAGAGTACAATTCCAAAATAATTCTGCGAAGACCTATGAGGAAATTCCGAGGATAATTCCAAACGCATTTCGAATGTAATTTCTAGAGAATTTTAATGAGAATTCCATGCAATTTCCAGAAGAATCTAGAGGACAATATAATTTAAAGCAACATTTGAAGACAACCCTAATAAAATTGTTATGGTTATTTTGTTTAACGTCAAGGTTATTTGTGGAATAGTTCTATTATTTGGGTTATCGTTCGTTTATGGTTATTTTTATTAGTAATCTCGCCGGAGACTTCGAACTTTGCTCTCGGAACCCAACGATGGTGGTTTATTCTGCTGTGAGAGCTTGGGATTAAACCCATGATATTCTGCTCATTAAGCAAAACCGATCCCTCCAGGATTATCGAGCATCTCAAAACCACAACACTCCACGACAAAATATGATTAAGTTTTCACTTGGTATGTAATGAACAACAGAGATACGCAATAGTTCATATAGTTTCAGCGGCTGATGGTTAATTTTAAATATACTATCGGTACTGACTACGACGGCGCCTACGACGACGACAACAGCGAATTTGTAACTTACCATTTGTCTAGGATGTAACACCTTTGTCCGGCTCCTCCAGGATTTTTTCAATAGAGGCCTGGATAGATCAACTCAGTAATGTAACGAGGGTTGGGCACGAATACACTCTTTTCGAAATTTCAAACTCAACATACGCATCTAATCGCAATAACCGAACTACACACGTCGCGTGAAAATCAAGATCAGTTCACAGTGGTCCAGAATGCAGATTTAGGTGGAATGATATGTTTTGAGTCTGCAATTGAAACTTTAGACTTAAAGTTTCTTCTACAAAGTTGTTCCTCATAATTAGGCTCTCATTTTTATGATAATGAATTCTAGGGTGGTTCTTATTATCATTAAAATCAAAAAATCTAACTTTTTTGTTTGAATAAATTAAGATGTACAATCTTAGGCAAAATTATAGCTGAGCTAATTTCAAGCAACTTTGTATAAAAAACTTTTTTGTTGATTTTGAGCTTTTTTCTTGAATTGAGTTAGGGTGTATCTAAAACAACAGTTGTTTTCCTCTAGTTTTCTTATATCAAATTTCTCAGCAAAGGTGTCTTGAACTAACTTTTAAATCTTTAGAAGGCGAACATTTTTGTTGCACAAAGCTTGTCAATATCTTTCGCCGTTATTGACGTTTTTCTACTAAAAATATGCCACTTTTCAAATGTTTATATCTATGGTTGGGACAAAAAAAAAGTTTTTTTACGGCATTTGAAAGGGCGTATGTTATTCTCAATAATATGAAAAATTGAAGGTATGTTATTTTTAAACTCGTGTAAAACCAATTTGAATTTATTCATATTTTTTACTATATTTGGGTATATCTTTTTTATTAGAAGAGATACAGGCCACAACTTTTGCTATAAAACGTGCATCTTAAAGAGCTTTAAAAGTCTCTAGAAGATGACTTTCATGAGAAATTTCAAATAGTTATTTATTATTGGCAAAACCAAATCCAGCCACAAATGATGTTTTGGAAAAAATAAAATGGTTAATTGCCCCGTCATACAAACATACATTAGAGAAAATCAACCGATGCTACGCCGCTTCTTCCAGTTGTGCTTCGATCCTGTTTTAAATATTTATCATTGAATATATAATAACAATATAACAGGACCCGGGACCTATTCAATCTCATACGCCACGGTGGTGCCCCCCACACAAGGATAAGCCTCTACCACCGATGATCCCCTAAACCTAGAGACAAAAAAGCTACGAAAAAGCATCTATGTTTGCCTTCATTAAACTCTACTCTCACGCGACGTTCGTTGCTTCGATCCGGTCCCCACGCAAGACGGGAACAGAATTCACAAAACTTACACATCCCTGGGCCACCGTGCCCCTTTCTTCACGTTTGCTGATTTTACCAGCGTACACATACTGCACATCCTCCAAGCCATCTCGACTGAACTCCATTGCGTTCCAAAACAACTGTCTTCTCCTTCATATTTCGTCGCCAAAAACACCAAACCCCAAAATCAAACACGACCCGCTGTGACTACCGTTAGTCATGAAGTTACCAAAAACTTTAAGCGATTAAGCAAGCTTTTTTTGTTGATTTATATCCAGATGGTTGCAGTTTCCTTCACACACCGCCTTCAATCATAGTAACATCCCGGTTACTCCTTGGACTCATACCTGGCGTTTACCACATTTGAATTTATTGTACGAATTTAAAGAAATGCGGTTCCTTCCCTTTTTTGGCAACACGCGATTTCTGTCTTTTCTATAAAATATATCGAACGCTTTATTCAATTTGAAATTGGTGTTAGATGCCCATGTGTTATTTCATGAAAAATGTCCAGAAAGCACTAATAGGGGAAATGGATGTAAAGTCGGCCTAAGTGCCCCTAATTTGGGCCCATACATAAATTCAGCAATCGACTAAATTTTCAATGGCGACCAAAAATATCCATTAGTAGCGCTGGGCCTAATCTTAGATCCATAGGCCAACATTAGAGCCAAAAATTTAATGTAGTAAACCAGTACTGAGACTAGCACTACTCACACTCAATATTTGGTGAAAATTATACTCCACTCGAGATACGTTTAGATCTAGCTCACTTTTGATTTGCTTGTGAGATTTCGTTGAATTTGATGAAACATTGGTAATCCTTTTTTATAATGGCTTTGTCAGCTTCTCATTGATGGGTTTTGGATAAATGTTGCCATAATTTTCAGTATGTTTCAAAAAATAAAGAACCGTGTTTCAAGAAATAAAGAATCGTGCTGATACTTTCGTATCATACTCGTATTTCTCGAATTTGAAAAGAGTAGCATTCTCATATTTTATTTAAAAAAAAAGTTTCCAGCCGGCATAGTTTCAGAATTAACGATAATTGCGATGTTTAACTTAAATTTTACACTAAACGCTCTTAAAATACTTGACTGCGTGAAACTATGTTTACGCTGGCCATACTGTCAAAACTATTCTTATTTTTATTTCTTTGGTTTGTTTTTTCCGTCGATCTTGTTTTCCGTGCTGAGCACCAATGCTACCGACGTGCCAGGAAGGCAGCTCCCACACCTGGACCCTACCTATCGACCCATCAACTCATGAACCGGGGACCAACGGCTTTACTTCCCATCCGAAGGAAGGCGTGATCAGAGATGTTATGCCTCAGAACATCCCGGCCGCCGCCGACTGGGATTGAACCCTGGCCTGCTGGGATGAGAGGTAATCACGCTTACCACTACACCACCGGCGCCGTATGGAATTATTCCTATTACTAAAAGCGAATTTCCTTTTGATTCAGTTCCGACCTGGATCGGGTATCAAGATTGGGTCTGCTTGTTTTCTGTCAAACGTCAGTGTGAACGCTGGCTCGGGTTAAGATTTGTACTGACAATAAGCTCGGGTTCCCACGGGTTGAAACTAGTTCCACCCTGGATAATAAACAAATTCGCTTTGTAATCCTGATAGTAAGCAACAAATTAGAAACTAGTTTAATGAGACAGGCATCTAAAGTGTATCTGCCTCCTTCAGTCTACTCACTTTGGTTTCTCGTACCTTAGTCGCTCGATAGTTTATTTGGAAATGGTTTAATCAAGAATAAATGGAATGATCATCATCTATTTTCGCAACAGTTACAGTTGAAAAATTAGCTCATAGCATCCCTTAATTTTTTCTGGATATAAAGTGAAAATATTAAATAACTGTTACCTATATTTCGATATACAGCAATGTTGTTTCGGTATACTCACATGTTTTATTCATAAACATGTTTGGTCTATAAACTGTGTTCGTCTCCGTAAATTATCATTTGTGTAACATTAATGCATTTTTCAGTTTCGCTCGGGTCTGTTTTCATTGAATCATTCAGCAGGCAGTCATTCACATACATCACCTCCTGTGAGTATTTCGCGCTAGAAGCTACTGCGTCGGCGCTTTCCAATAAAAAAAAGTAGTCGGAGACCGCAATGCAATTTATTGTTGTATTTTATCGGTTTTTCTCACGTTTGTTTCTGCTTAACCAACACATTTAGTTATATGATTCATCCCAAAAAATAGTTCCAAATTTCGAAACTATTAACGTTTGCTATTTTTAGAAAATATAATAGCAGCGTAACAAATTTAGTATTCTTATTTTCCCATTCTTATTTACATCGCGGCTTCACGCCCTTATCGATTTCGCTCTTCCGAATGTGGTACACGTGCGACGTGCAAACGCCAGCATCTCCGAGCAATGCCACACAGTCGTGCAAATTCGTCGTGTTTACGGGCAATGTTCGTACGGATGGAGGAGAAAATGTATTATATCTAGCAATCGTACGCCTGGATTTCGCTGAAAAAACCGTGGTGCCAATCTTCTCGGTAATGCAGTGTACATACTTGCAAATATTATGTTGAACCGCCGCAATAGCCAAAAAAAAACCTACACATCGCACAATGGCAAACACCGTAATGATCATTAAATAATAATAAAATGACAATGTGACGCTTAAACAAAGTGTGACTTAACGCCAAATCCGCCTTTTTGCCTTTCTCATACACCTAAAGGCTATAATATCACTTGAAAAACACTTTTTCAATCAATGGTCCGGAGGGTCGAGCGTCATAACCAATCAACTCAGTTCGACGGAATTAGAAAATGAGCCAAACCAACTGTCGAAACCAGAGCTAATCGAGCACCGCCAATCTTGATTGCACTGGCAGTGTTGCTAGAAACCAGGCATAGGTTGCCAAGGCAGTTTGTTTTGAATCCACTCCTCTCATATACTAGACCCTCTCTAGTTTTGATCTATCATGGTTTTTCTTGCAACCAATAGTCTTTCCATTTTCCATCCATTTGTGGCTATTTTTATCTATTTACTGCCGATACATAATAGTTTTTCCTGTAGCTATTCATAACAATGTTCTCTTTGTAACTTTTGATGAACAACCCATCAAGCAGTAAATAGTTTTAATAACATCCCTCCGCGTATCAGAATTATGGTTGATCGTTGTAGCACTGAAACCGGTGAACGAGTTAAGAGTTGATCTGGTCATAAAATGATCGAACTTACCTGCTGTGTTTGCCTCCAAGGTCACATACAGGGCTGGGACTGGTGTAGTACTACGGCTGCAGAGACCCTACTGAGAGGATCGGTGGCTTCCAAAAAATCAACATTGCTGCGTCCCAGAGTAGAAGCATTTTGTGTTGATATAAGTGGAAATTGACGACTAATTGATGTAGTACTGAAACTGGTGAACGAATCGGAAGTTGATCTGGTTATGAAAGAATAGCCCTTGTCTGTTTCGCCAGGTTGGTTGGTTATCTAATCCACACACAAGACCGGGACGATTGTTGAACGATTGAGAGGATTGGTGGCTTACAATATTCTGACATCACTGCGTCCCAGTATAGATGAATGTTGTATAGACTGCCCATTTGCTCCATGATTTGATGATAAATTGGAACTACCACTCACTGTAGCAAGACAAATGTCAGTAGACTGTGGACTGTCCTCGCTGTTCAACTGAATCAAATAACCTCTAATTGTAGTCAACCTGCCATTGTATGAAGGGCCAAAAACGAGTTGAGTAAATCCGTGGGCAACATCACCCACGTGCATGCACGGGATAGTTGAGAATCGCCTTCCAACAACATGATCATACAATCGATCAAGAAACAAGCCATCCAACAAGAGTATGTCCCAATGAGTGGAGAGAAGAACTCGCCCTTTATTCATGAAATGTTAAATATAGGGAGTTGAAATTTCCACATTTTCCGTTCTCCGCATCCATTTCGCTTCAATTGGGTGCCCTGGTTGAGCCTCCCGTACCCAGCATTTAATGGTTCATATAATAATGGAAAGAAACGTAATGAATATGGGCAAGACGCCCTAAGACAGTGGAATACCTGTATAAAGAGAGAGAGAGAAGGATTAGTAATTTCCATTTAATTCCACTACCTTATTTGCTTATCCTTGACAGATACGCGTATTTTGTCTAGATGAAGACGAGAATTCTACAAAGGAGAATATTTACAACCCTCACCTGAACCCTTGGAACGAGCGTCCGTTCCATTTGATCAAGATATTACTTGTAAGCTAAGACCACAGTTAAAACAATTCGGATTAGATTTAATTTTCACCAGTAGACATAACCCGTTAAAATCATTGTTAGGATCCTCTATAGACCCAGTTAATGTTTTAGGTAAAGCAGGTGTATATAAAATAAGCTGTAATCATTGTAACAAAGTATACGTAGGACAAACCAACAGAACTTTAGTAACTAGATTTTAAGAACATATAGCTGCAATTTCCAAACCTAAGACTGGATGCCTGCCTTCAAATAATAACTGGAGTGCGGTAAAAATAGGTAAAACTGTTTCAAACACATCGTTGGTACTTGAGCGGTCGGCGATCATCTCTTTTTGCCAGTGGTGGCGGAGGGGGACACCCCTCACCATCCCTTTCCAAAGAGGGAGTTTGGTAAAGGAGAGATGATAAAACCGATTTGTACCTTCCTTAAAAGTTGTCCTAGCTCGCTGTCTACTCTCTATACGCAAATTTCACACTGCCGTACTCTAACAGAACTATCAATTGTATACTTTCATCTCTTCATCTATCGTATAAAAATTACCACTTTAGTCTGTTATTTGAAATTAGCATCTTCAACTACCGTTTCGATTCAAATTTCGGACACTTTCATTTTTAATTAAATATTACATCCAGTTAGAAACAAAGTAATAATGTTAGATGATCGTGGAGGGCACTAGTCAAAAAAATTTAAAATTTACAAGACATGTGGATCATATTCGACCGAGATAATCAACTTTTAAAAGTGTCCGAAATTCGAGTTTAAGTGTCCGAAATTTGAATCGGCACGGTATATAGCAGAGGTTAATAAGGCCAAAAAGCAAGAGGAAAAAGGCCTAACATATGATTTCAAATCAAAGGTTGCAGAACACATCTTCACAGAGGGCCACCAACTATCGACGGAATCTCATAGATTGCCCATTTGCTCCAGGGCTCAAACTACCATGAAATGTGTGAACCAGAAAGGACAGATCTAGGGTTCAATGCAGTTAAGTTGGCGTTGCTGAAAGCGAAAGGTGGCTCAGAGAATGAAGGTTTTAGCATGTAACGATACTTGCCTGTAGGTACAGGCTGTATTAAGCTCAGTGGCGTCCCGTAACCTCACTTGTTAGCTGTGCACCAACTTTCAAAACCAGATTTAATGGCATATTCATACTCGAATCAGTTGAAAAATACACCTAATCTTCTAGTTTACTCCTATCTATGATAATTGTTTATGTTTTGAGAGTTTGTGCACAGGTTGATTGAGGTTAAGGAAACACCACTGATTAAGCTATAAACCATTTATAAGAGCAGGAAAATATTTTGGACAACCGGGAAAATCCGGGTATTAACTTCCTTAGATCCAGTGGGCGCCCTAAGTATATCTTTTATACAAAGCTCTAAAAGTCTTACTTCCTTCTGGTTTGTTGTAAGAAAGCATCTGAGAAATCTAAAAAGCGGAGTCGTATGATCTATTAAAAACCAATTAAACACTAGTCCGAGTAAAAAGTTATCACATGTTGCAACGCTATCTCGATGTTGTTTTTTTAAACATGTATCAAATGCTACATAAAAATATAGTAACTAGCAATCTGCAAATAAAACGTACTTATCCGGTAACCCTGCAGCCGAAAAACAGTTACGCATAACTTCCGTTAACGTAGACAGAGAGAAAGTCGAGTCATTTCTCCCGTGCCACCAGGACTTTGGCCCCATTCATTCTGGATGCTTTGTGTATCTTGGTTCGGCTGGAGGAAATGGGGAGGACAGCAGCTGCTAACCGAACCGAGCCAGCCATGAATGAGAACTAAACGGCTGGACCGCAGACACGAAGCAGGGATATATATTCTCCGACCCGAGCACACCCGGAGATAACACAGCTTCGGTCGGGCACGGACAGAGTTCAACATCTTCTCCGGCTTCTCGCAGAATCCAGTTGAGTTTGGATATTCGCCATCAGCGGAAGCTTGCACCGAAAGCTCCGTTTTTCGTTGTGCTCGTGTGTGCGTGTGTTCTAGTTTCTTTGGTTTCCCAGCATCATCCACCGATCCTGGTTTCAGGGCAGCAGCCTGGTATTGGCTGTGTAGCAGTTTTTCCTCTCACCCAGAAGATTACAACACAAAAGATGCTGTGTTACAAGTGGAAAATCTAAGCGGAAGGGAGAACTTAAGTTTATCAATTATTTATCGGATCGTTGACTAGTTTCCCGCCCAACAGAAAGTTGTGTGTTAGTGTTTTGGGGATGAAGTTTATTTCAAGTGAAAAAGCGCAACCATTGAATAGAGAAGAAGCTACACACCTGTTAATTTTGTGAAAATCTGGATCAGTGTACATTGCATGTCGAGTGGCTTGAGGAATGCTATAGGAATTATGTGAATACGTGATACGCCTCAAATTATCCTGCTCCGTTATGCTGAGGAAAATTTAATTTTCCAACCGACATTGGTATTGAGATAGACAACTACATATGGAACCAATAAAACTAAAATACATCAGAATTCACTTCACAAATGCGCTTGGAAAAGTTTCATGAGGGTATAACTGCAAATGGTTTGACATCATAAACGGGTACGGTGGGAGTCTGTATTGAGTAAATTGACCTAAATTATATACCATGCTGTTATGCTTTGGAAAGGGGAGGGTAATGTGTGAAAAGTTGTATGCTTGATCTTGGTCATGTATACTTTGTGGGGATATGTTTACCGTGAACCATCATACGTCTGTAAACACTTTAAGGCTAGTATATAGTTTTCGGATGCGAAATGTGTTACCTAGAATTCTACCTTGTTCATCATTCAGGCTGGCAAATTGCGCTCGAAGTGTTGCAATTAAAACCCCTTTTTTTCTGAAGAATAAATTATATTTTGAAACTGCTTAGAACTACAAAAAACCTAGCTTTCAAAAATAAGGTCCCTTCTGAAATTTGTAATTGTGAAGCAATAGGTTATGAAAAACTATGCCGATAAAAGTGGGTTAAATTCCCGAGCCGGTTAAATTCCCTCTTTCAAACACAAGTAAACACATTTTGGCACTTTGGATTTATAATTCACCATCAGCGTTGTTTTTCATAGTAATAAGTATCGTTCTTTCTCTCAAATCGGACATGATAGATGCTGCACGATGAAATTTGAACTTACCTTTCGGCATTATTAGGCTTTCCAGGTTCTTGAAATGTGGCCCTCCGAAGTGAACCCCTAAGTTCCTATATTAAGAATTTTATACAACAGGCACTGTTTAATGACAATTTACGGCTTTCCATAGTTTTTTCCCTTGATTTGTTTTCCGTCGATCGTGTTTTCCGCGCTGAGCACCAATGCTACCGACGCCAGGGAGGCAGCTCCCACACCTGGACCCTACCTATCGATCCATCAACTTATGAACCGGGGACCAACGGCTTTACTTCCCTTCCGAAGGAAGGAGTGATCAGAGATGTTGTGCCTCAGAACATCCCGGCGGAGCCGACTGGGATTGAACCCAGGCCTGCTGGAGTGAGAGGTAATCACGCTTACCACTACACCACCACTGCTTTCCACAGTTAAAAATTCTGATTTTTGTGTGTTTTGATTAATCTAGTTCTATATTCATCTTGATCAGCCGTCTTGAATACTAAAGCATTGGACTGATCAATTACTTTTCCAGCTGTTGTAAATCACTGTAGCAGGGCGGGCAGCAGGTCACTTTTTAGTGGCTAGATCACTATTTTCAAGTCAGTAACTTTTTTCACCCGAAAGTCACTATTTACTAAAATTAAGTTTAATGTTGAGAGTAAACAATTTGCCTTCAAATATCACATTAAATCACAGCTTGCTTTGTTAGCAAATTTCCATTTAAAAGATTTATTGTTGTTGTTAGGATAAAGTGGAAAGCGAAAGACGATGTTTAAAGGGGCTAAATTCGGAAACCTTAAACAGTTTCACGTAACATCAGGGACGTTTGGGAGTTAAAGTTTAGAGGAACTTCAAAAAGACTATTCGGATACATTCAAGCGAACTTTAAGAAAGTTTACCTTGGAAAAAGATCAATGTTTTTCAAACAAGTTAAGAGAACATCAAAAAAGTTCAAAACATCTTGGTAAATCTTTGTTATATTTTTGAGCGAGCCGTGGAAGTAATCGAGGAAATTCCAAGAAATTCATGGAGCCTCAGAAAAGTTGTATCAACATTTAAGTGGTTCAGGAAACCTCATTGGAATTTTGAGAATCTTAAGAAAGTTTATGATGGTTCGTGGAACGTGTTTTTAGAGCTCATGAAATGGCTCAGGGATGCTCCCAGAACGTCCAAACAAGTCTCAGTGAGATACTTTTCCTTGAGGTTTCTTAACTTATCTACAAATACAAAGTATACCACAGTGTTTTGTCGCATTTAATACTTTAACTCATATCAAATCTGCCATCGTTTGTATGAGGCATCTTCGGAACTTATAAAATCATTCAAAAATGGACTGGAAGAAGTTAATCGATTGGAGATGGATTCTATCTCAAAATTACGAACTAATTACCTGAAATAGAAAAAAATTGCTCACATTTGTCATCATTTACAAACTATTTTTGGTATTTTTTCCATTAACCAGAAGTCACTTTTTAGTAACTTTTAACTTCACCCCAGACGACGATACCCTATATTTGCTTTGCACAATGTCACTGATGGCACGAAAATGTAAGAAACCCGTTAATCTTCTGTTATTTCCAATTACAAACAGAAATGCTGTGATGTTGCCTTTGCCAAACTTTGAGCGTCAAAGTTTTTAATGAACCTCCCGGATATTTGCGAATAATCTAATAAGCAGCTTTTCGCTAATTCATGCCAAGAATGATTAGGTTCGTTCCTTACAACAGACCATGATCCCAACACAGGTCAATGAAAATGCTTCCACTCTTCCAGTGAGGTTATTCTTCGTTTTAACGCTTGTTGGAGATGGCAAGTTCAGTAGAATGTTCGTGTCACCCGACATGATTTTTCTCTATTGTGATATCTATTATTAATCCTGAAAGTATTCACAACAACCTTTAGTTTGCACAGTAACGCCTACAGACCATCGGGAAACGTTTTCCATCTAACTTACCTGCTGCCATTAATCTGATTTCAATCGATTTTTCTCTTCTGGGAAAATTCAATTCACATCGACAAATTCGATGTTAACGCAAACAACCGATAGAAAGAAGCAGATATAAGAATATCCATGAACACAACAACACACCGCACATTCCTCTCTCGTCAAGACAATAATGTAAAGAAAATAGCCTGTGGATGCCCAAGCTTCATGGCTGTTTGTCTTTTTGGGTTCTATGGTATTTTCAGTTGCTTTATTTACGTAACAAGTAAAAAGTGTAGGTATTTTTCTTCTGAAAAGTTTCCACATCATAGCCCTTTCAATTAATACATGAAATCAATGCATTAAGTATTTTGTCAATTATTTTCCAATTGATTGGCGCGCCCTGTTACACCGTTTGAATAATTCATGTAAATTTCTGCGAGATATAGCGCACATAAATTAACGCTAGATTTGGCGTAAATTTACACGATATTTCGTGTAAATTTTAGCGCAATATCGCTCAAATTAGTAATATTGTATGAAAGCTTGTGAACAATTTCGTTGTTTATGCCAACTGTAGCTCAAAATTAAACTAGGGGGCATTTTACGCGATAGTTAAAATTTTGATTTTTTTTTTAACTGTGTAACACAGTTCCTCGGGTGTGGGACAAAAATGAACTTTCTCCATGTGTTATTCACTTGGTTTTCCTTGATCGTTTGATTTGGGTCTTATCTGATACAATGCTCTTTGGAAATGAAACAGCAACCCACTTTTGGCTACGGGTTTTGGCTTCTACTAAACAGTACATCTTTACATCATTTAGTACCAAATACTTGTTTTGTAAAAAAAGTATAACAAAAACATTTACGATTAAATTCGTTACCGATGCTAATAACGTTATCAATCACCTCCAGCCACCAGCAATTGAAATAGATTCGTAATATTGGTGCATTTTTAATTTTATTCATTTTCCCTTACAGGTGAGTTTTTTTCATTTTTCTGATCCAGACAAAATTAAACATGTAAATTTCATATAAATAAGTAAGTCAAAAATGTCATTCCATGAATAATATAAAAAAACACACAATGAACAATCGCGAGCCTCCTTCTTCGATTACATTCCTCCCACCAACGCATCGTTCGCGAAGTAATACACCAAAACACCACAGCAACAATTTGCCATTATCATAATCCGTTACTCCATTTTCTGAAAATTTCCAAGCTTCTCTTATCCACAAACACACCCTAACATGCACTGAGCCAAAGTTACCCAGCCTTAATTGTTCGAATAAATATTGACAGGCACTTATGGAAAATTGTATCTCAGGGACTGAGCCCTGTTAATATTTTTCGTGGATAACAGTTCCTCTCTGCGTAATATGTATAGGTACATACCTACATATTAGCTGTAGCGATGTGCTTTGGGACATCAACATTCACTTGACCTAATTTGCCCCGCTTCGCAACGGCACTGTTGCTTCCGGCGAAATCAACAACAACAGATCCTCCAGGACAATTGACAAAAACATGCTCCACTCTGTATGGAATTTTGCTGCTTTATGTAGAAAGCCATTTGGTTTCAAGCGTTGGTGTTGACACTACATTTTAAGGCTTGCTTCAAACGAGGCACCACCGCTTTAAACAATCAGCAGCAGATACCTTCGTATTGAGATATTTTTTTTTAATATACGCTTTCCTTCATAATACCAATTTTTTTGGGTAAAATAGTGATCCTATAGTGCCTAGTCAGTAAACATTTGAACATTATTGGCTCTGTTGTCTATGAACTTATGAGAAAATCCGAGTCTTGCTAGTGCATCACCTCTTTCATTTCCGTCAATCTCCCAATGACCAGGAACCCAATATAAGTTGACTTGATTATGACAAGGCAATTTTTTAAGTGATTGAACACACTCCCAGACAGAGGTGAAAACAGTACATTTTTTGAAAAACCATCGTCCAGAGCGAAACAAAACAGCCAGCACACGGGCGGCCGTTTATAACTACATTCCAAGCGAACAGCGGAGATAGAGAATAAATAAAATCTCGCAGCCTGATTTTTCCAAACAGTTTATTGTAATGAAATTTTAGCTGCAGGCTTGCGTGTGACAGTAAATTACCAACTCCCTTATTTACGCATAATTTTAAATTCAATGCTTATGAGTGGTCAGTCTTCATTCTTATCTTTTAATTCCATGCAATAAACATCAAATAAATGCAGTAATTAGCCAGAAATCAGCAAAATTCTACATGACATAAATTTGTGTCGCGCGCGCCGCCGGTCTTGTCTGCTTCGTTGTGCGAAAATGTTCTGTCGCTGGCAGAAAACAGTTTAGAAATGTCATGACATTTTTACCGCTTGCCAGTTTGTTTTTGTGTGTCGTCACAATGGTTATCGCAAAAAAGTATCAAATGTTAAGGAAAAAATGTTAAACTCCAGGACTCGTGCCACCACTGCTCCCAGACAAGTTTTGATGTACATGTCGCCGACTTTAAAGCATTTAGAGCAGCTTGACATTAGGCATATTTTATAACTCTTATAGTTTCTACTCAAATATATAATATAACACTCTAAAATTGCTTGGATTTCAGCTTGGAACACAGTTGACCATCTGTGAATCATGGAATTCATGTATAAAATATTAATTTCAGTGAATCTTTACGAAATTTTTCCCGCGCGGTCCTTGGATCACTACCCAAGCCTGGTGTTATTTTAATGCCATAACTCGGTCTGTTAGTGGCGGAACTTTTGCATTCTGTGATTCTAATGTTGAATGTTCTAATGTTAACAGTCATAATATTGAACCTGAAAAATGCTTGTCGATGCTGCGACACAGTACCGCTGCCTCACTGGCGTGAAGCGAGCTTGTTCGCATAATCGACACGCATTTTAAGGGTGGTGTCTCAACAGGGAAAACCAGGAGAATCGGAATGCTTATTGGTCCTTTTTTCTCTGTTTTGTGTACTTTGCACCACCTGTGGGTCTTCAAAAATTGTAATGTTTGAATTACTGTAAAACGGGGTAACATTGATAGTTTTTTAAAGTATATTCTACGTGTTTTTACAGCAATTATTTTTTTAAAACAGTACTTTTTCGTCTATTCGTTAGTAATATGTTCAACGGAAATTAAAGCATTTGCACTATTTATTACATTTTTGACCTAACATCATTATTTTAATTTGGGGTTTCTTTGATAATGTTCGATGAATGTAGAAAAACCTGCGTAAAACTCAAAGAATTTACTTCAAGAAATATGAAACTTTGAATGAGTATATAATCAGAAAACATTATAAGCAAAAAGAATACAATATTAAATTTGTGATGGCTATATCATAAATACATTTCATAAGTGATGGTGGGGGCCTCCCTTAGCTCAGTCGGTAAAGGCGCAGCTACAAAGCAAGACCATGCTGGAGGTGGCTGGGTTCAATTCCCGGTCCGGTCTAGGAATTTTTCGGGTTGGAAAATTTCTCGACTTCCCTGGGCATAAAAGTATGATTAGACTTTGCCACACAATTATACCAATGCAAAAATGGTACAGGCATCGAAAGCTCTCAATTAATAACTGTGGAAGTGCATATAGAACACTAAGTTGAGGGCACGCAATAAGCTAATATGCGATATGCAATAAGCTTGAAATGCGAAGAAGAAGAAGTGACGGTTTGAGCGCTTTTTCAAACAGGCAAAAACCAAAAAAAAAAAGATTTTTAATATGTTTGTAAAATAAGTAACACATACTATTTGAACACTTTATACGATATCAATGGAAATACCGTAAGCTTCAATTTGGAACCAATTGCTTGCAATTCGGAAAAAAAGCGCTGAGAGTAAATTTAATTATTATATTCTACTATCAAAGTTACCCGCATTATCAAAGATACCCCGTTTTACGGTACCTAGATTATTTCATGATATTTATGTAAGATGCAGTTATTCGTAGGATATCTATGGAATTTTCTAAAGAATTCCTTAGAATCACATCAAGATGTCCTCAGAGTTGGTTTTAGCATTCCCCAGAATCATCTTATAATTCCTTCTGGAATTAATTTGACATTTTCGGCCATAGCAAACTTAGAAATTCTCTACATATGTATCTCTTTAGGAGTTCCCTCTAGTAAATTCTTAGAATTTATTCTACAATTAGCTTAGTATTATCAATAATTTGCACAGACCGTTCCTGTAAAATGTTCTCCGTAATAATCTGTAAAAGATACCCTAAATTAAATATTGCTAAGAATTTCCTTGGAAGTCATCCCAGAATGGTCTTGGAAATCTAAACACAACTATTAAGAAATTCAAGTAATTCCCTTGAAATTTTGCTTAGCAAACCATTTTGTAGGGATTCCCTTTAAATTCTCCACTATTTTTTTATTTCTTCTAAAATTCACATTGATTTTCTTTTCAAAATTGGTCAAAAAATTCTTCTTGGAATTTCCTTGTAATTTTCTTCTGAAATCCTTTTAAAATGACGTATTTTGATCTCACAACTACAGATTGCACTCCTATAATCATAGTTTTTTTTTTAAATTTTATACCGAATACGAATGCCTGACTGATTGTTTTATTCTTTCTTTGTTTTGTTTTTTTTTTTTTTTTTTAATGGGTCGTCATTGCTTCAATAAAATGCTAATAACTTTTTAGGATCAACTCGGATCGTCTTCCGGTCTTCGACAAAGTTGTTGAACATATAATGCCCTATTAGGATATTGAGTTTAGTGACATGTGAAACAAACTTAAAGAAATTTTGGGTTCAAAAAGTATAAAAGGAAGCATTTTACCAAAATTGCTATACAGATTTAGTCAATCAAGCTCAAAATTATACCGATAAGTATTTGATACTTGACCAACCAGCATCCAAGGTTTAAGAACATTTCATGTACATACGGAAAAATTACAGCTCTTTTAACTTTCTACTTTCTAACTACTTTCGCCCGATACTGTACTTTCACAATAATCTTAATATTTTGATGTTGAAATTGCAAATTGCGAAAAGTAATGAGTAAATTGACTCTGATTGTTGTTGAATTGTTGATCGAATCTCCATTTTTCTCTTTTGACTACAACGGCTTGATAACTTTTGACATCTTGCCGAAGGTGGATGGGCTTAATATCATGATTTAATCGTGCATGTAAGACCAATTCCAATAATTTGACCAGTAGTAAAAGTATGACATATTATGCTCTTTTATCTATTTTCCAAGTCGTACTACATTTATATAAAGGCACTGACACCAGGTGTGGGTTTTACCGAAATTCACTCTTATATAAGTAAGCTAGTAACAATTTAAAATACTTTACTCAAATAAATAAGGGAAACGACCAAAAAAGCACTTTACAATTGCGTGACATAGGGGAAATGGCTCTAATGTTGGCCTATGGATCGAAGCTTGGGCCATCGCTAAAAATCTGCTGTTTATCTATTTTATCTAGATAACGCGTCATGGGACGGTACTAATAGATATTTTTGGTCGCTATTTTAAATTTAGTCGATTGCTGAATTTATGTATGGGCCCAAATTAGGGGTATTTAGGCTGACATTACATTCATATCCCCTACTTTCATTGTTATTTATTCATTAATTATCATTGAATGAATAACCAAAAATATCATATCATAAATAATCTTATTGATTAATTTTCGAATAGGGTGAATTTTTCGTTCATGACTTGGAACATGGCGGGCTTCATGGTTCCTGGTGTGGTGTGCTGTTGTGGCAACACGGACGAAAACAAGATTTAAGTATCAAGTCAATGGAAAAAGTTAGTCTAATAAGGAGATCGAGAGAAATTAAAGCTATAGACTGTACTTATGCAACAAATAGGACGTGGGGGTCCGCTTAGGGAGGCAAATTGCCCTTAAAGGTGTAGAATAAATCTTCCTATTTAATTTATTCTAGTTACCGGCAGTAGCGAAAGTTTTTACATTAGCCATCATAAATGATAGTCATATCTTCGATCAGGTATTTGTAAATATGTGAAGTTTGTGGAAGAAAGAGTTCGACAGCATTAAAGAAGTAATGATAGGATGAGGTTAGCCTGGTTAGGAACATGTTGATTTTGTTTAGGGTGAGTTTAGCATTAGTTACTGCCTGCGGCTGTGGAATAGTTCTAGTGACGTTTTGTCATTACCTAATCATTCCAGCTTTAAGCTCATAAAACCCACTTAAACGTCAATTGATAGCATGCCTATGCATGTAGTGATGTTTTTCAACCCTGGATTCATAAACAATAGTAACAACAGTTAATAACGCCAAAATATAAAGAAATAAACTTTTGGTCCTGAAAGCTCATCACCGGATTATTTATTGCAACGCTGAATTTTGCTAGGCAAAACTCATAGGCGCCTAAACTCTTGCATGAGATTATAAAGTGGCTTTATTGAGTATACTAGGTACACCTGGTTAGCTCGAAAAAAAAATTTCTAAATGAAGTTTTAGTATTGTGATATTGTTGCTATTGCAATTAAGAAGAAATTAACGTACATAATTTTGGAGGTGAATGCACTGTTTTTACCCTACCGGAGGAATCCGGTCGCGAATTAGCGTTTGGTTAAGCGTATTATCAGGAAAAAAAATCCTTGCTGAGTTGGATCTCAAAATGTGCTCAAGGGATAAAATGAATATAATGGGATTAAAGACAAGTGTTTCTTATGTAAGATGTAGGAGAACGGGGTGAATTTCTGCCTCTAGCGTTGAGTTCGAAAAGAACTTCTAAGGTGAGAAAATTGCCATGCCAAGGACTTCTTCTCGTATCATCAACTTGCTAAAAACTTTATGCGATTAAGCAAGTCTTTTTTGTACATCTAAATCAAGATGGTTGCAGTTTCCTTCATACATCACTATGAATCATAGTTACATTCCAGTTACTGCTTGAACGGATTACCTGGCGCTTACTATGATCCCGTTTTTGGCAACACGTGATTACTTTTTTTTTGCATTCTATAAAATGTATCGAAAGATTTATTCAATTTGAGATTGTACTGGACTACTCTTTATGGCTTAAAGAGCCATGTGATATGTCATGACAAAATGTCCAAAAATCATTAGCACATATCTGAAGAAAGTACTAGCTGATATGAGGTCGTGTTACCATAAACGGGTAGGCACTGTACCTGGGTTTTCTTTTTTATAACTGAAAAAAGCAGGGAATATCCTTTTCTTCATTGAGTTCTACGTAGTCTGGCACACAGACTAGTTTAGCGATTGTGAAAATTTTGTGTGTGTTCTGATGTTTTAAAGTGTATTTTGGCCTTTTCATGATGATTTTTGAGGGTTTATAGGGCGATCCATCATCAAACATATATGAATATGAAAATGGAACTGATCCAGCTTTTCCCGTTTTTATGCGAATATTTGTTAAGTATGCTTTCGCCAACAAATTCGCCTGGAAGCTGATGATCTGGCAGTAGTTCTGCTGTTGTGGCCGCATCAACTTGAATTTTCGCCACAAAGAAGACGAAGGACTCGAAGGAAACACGCATTAAACCGTTTATTGAGACGCGCAAAGAACCTGTGAAGCTTTGGGCAGATTAGTGGTATTGTGACAACGAAAAGGACATTAATCCACCCAATCGTTTCCGATTCCGCCCAATCAAAACATGTTTGGTAATCATCAAGCGAAAGTTGAAAAAACTGACAAGGTCACTCGGGAAGCTGTGAAATTGGCTAGCAGTGGCCGCTGAGGCATGCTGAGGTTGACCAGAAGAAATTTCAATGTTTAAAAGTTTGTTTTTTTTTTTCATGAACCCAATGGAATAACTTTCGGATACTTTTTTTTTATAAAAGTGCAACAAAAAGCTACATTTTGATTAGACTACTTCTTACGTCAAACCAATCCCGAGGTAGCGCTGCCTTCTTGCGTCCAGATTCTAAGTGGACCATGCTTTATTGAAATGGTCAGCCTTTCATCTTCAGAGTCGTGTTCCACCCGTCGTGAAAGTAGCCGGCAAAAAGGTCAAAACCTTTCTAACGGTTTCGAGTAACAAAAAACTCAAAGCTTTCCTGGTAGCATTGTATTGGCATATTTATAATTTTTTGAATTAAATTTTAACATGGAATGCAAGAAAAACAACTAAAATATCGTGTTTAGCCTGTTGTTGTTAGGTATTTAATGTTGCTTCTGCACTGTGAGGCGCGTTGTTTCCCAGAAGGATGTTTGCATGGGTGGGTTGGGTGCTCTGTGTGTAACCCTCAACGTTAGAAGAAGGGATTTGTGGGTGTTATGTACAAATATTATCACTGAAGCCATCAATATTTGCAACCCTCTACAGGCGCATTTGTGAAGTAGTTAATTCGTTGTTTCGTTAAATACATGCATTTATTTTATTCTCCTTCCGATAGTAGTGCGTTGGTGATTTATACATACATGATGTGATAAACACAAAATTGAAACTTATGATAAAGGAATAGCATCGAATCAAACACAGAACGAATTTGTTAATTGAATGCACCGCTTAACGTGTATACTGTTGACATTTACCGCAAATTAAGTTTGTTGTTGGAAATCTGTTGGAAAAAAGAAAGAAAAGTTAAATATGTTTTCCTGTTGCCGATGCGTAAATCCCAAATCACCAAAGTATAAGAAGAAAGGCGATGAAGACAATGCATCCAGTGGGGAGGACGACAAAGATCCCTGCCATGACGATAACTTATCGAGCGAAGAGGAAATCAAAGTGGAAATAATTGAAACCGAGGAGAAACCTGTGGAAGCAGCAGAAGAAGCTGAAACGCAACCATGTGATGGAGAAACACCAACTCCGAATGGGGCCGAGTCTTCTTCGGTAACGATTGTCGTCCCGGTGGGGGAGGAAAATCAAGACCAATCCCACAGTAGTCCAAAGACTTCTCCAAATAAAAGCTCAACGTCAAGTGAACATCAACAACACTCTGGGGAAGAATCCACCACCGCAGACTGTCCAATCACACACGAACCTGTATGCCTCGAAAGTGCTAAGGATCCCGGACCGCAGGATATACCCACTACCGTAGCCGATGTGGAAGAAGCGGGTGAAATCACTGCCAACGAAAGTAACTCAAGTGAGTTGAAAAATGAAGAGAATGACGCAATAACAGACCAACCGAAGGATTCCACCGTGAGTCCAACGAAAAATGAACCAGAAAGGGAGGAAAAATCACCCCCAAATGGAAATGGTAAGGCAAGCTTTCAAGCTCAGTAACGAGCGAGATTGCTGTTCACTTTGCTGCTGCTACGCTACTCTCTACACAATGCTTACTCATAATGCTCAAATGCAAAAGGAAAATAAGTGCGGTGTGCTTCAGTGCGCGGTTTTCCCTGCCCAATCTGCTAGCTATTTGCGTTATCTACCCAAAATTTAACAAATGAGCAAATACAAAAATAAAATTGGTTCTCTGATTCTTCAAACGAGAAATAATAACGATATATTAAGCTTGAAAGGCGCTCGAATCAACACAAAGTGAACTTGTGTTGTGTAAGTAAGATAGGATCTTTCCGGCTGTTCCTCTCGATTCTTAGAAGGGCTTTATTATTCTGAACAATAATTACCTGAGTATGGGTTTAGCGTTCACACCTTTTACGCTGTTATGATTGCTTTCATGTTTTAACTTTCACTTTCGGGGTAGATTTGCCGTAAATATTGTTCCCATAGATTTTTGCTTTCCGGAACATAAACTTTGGATACTGTACAAACTTAGTTTTGTTTTTACCAGTTCAACAATATCTCGGAATTTAATGAAACTTTTATGTTTTGGTTATGAAAATCTGAACATCATGGAAATTAAAAATGCGGAAAATTACCAGACCTCTCAGTTAAATGCAATAGGGTTTTGATATAATCTCCGTCCTACTAAGCACAATCCGTGCTTTACATCTCTTTTTTGAACGGGTTTGAACAAAAAATGAAATATTTCGGTCAAAGATGACTTCTAAATTTATTCACCTTTCCTTTTGGATATGATAAAGAGTCACAAATTGTTGAGATATTGTTTAAAATCTAATAAGGCTTCTTGATTCTAAATTCGTTTTACGAGTTTCAATTCCGTCCTAACGCATTGAAATGCCATTAGATTTTCTTCGTCCTACGGATAAACGTAGAAAAAGGGGGTTCGCTAGGAGCGCTTCTTTTGTTCTGAGAACAATGATCGTAAATATTCAAACAATGCGCTCTAATAGGATTTATGTTGTACCTAATGAACTAACGCATCGGAACAAACCTATTATTGTGCACGGTAAAATCATTGATATTATTGATAATTTCTGATCGATAGAACGGAAATGGGCTATTACGACGAAGTAGCGCTCTACCCTAGTTGCTGTATCTGACTGATATTTCCGGAAATTGGAAATTTCGTTTCGTTTCGTTTCGACGAAAATTGGTCAGAACTAAATGTATTATGACGGACAATTCTGAAGTAAATTAGGCAAACAATTTAGTTCATAGGGTCTTACAGAACTACACGTTTTGGGGGACGGACTAAATAAAAATTAAAAAAAAACAGCGTATTTACAATAAACTGCAAAAAATTCAAATTGTGATAGTTTTTTTTTTTCTTCTTAAAGACTTGAGGCCAAAATTTCGTTATATTTCGCTAATTTAGGGTTTTCATACCGCATACCTCTGAGCCACGCAGTGCTCGGCGACTAATTTTACTCAGATTTCATTAAACATTAGCGAAACTTTTGTTGATATAGGATCAGTAAAATGTGTTTGTTGTATATGAAAATCCCAGCAAAAATGGAGTACAAATTAAGTGTGTATGCTGCTGGGGTTAAGTAGAGATGTGCGCCACCGAGACTCGTTTTGCCGACATACCTATTTTTCAGAAATCGTCACGTTGCACAGTGCGTTGAATGTATAGTAGACTGATGCAAAATTTGAAATTTTCGCTCCACAGTGCTCAAACGGTTCCAAATTGGGCCCAAAATTTGAACTCATTTAGTGAGAAACTGACTTGGCACAAACCATTTGAAGTTTATATGGGAATTACTATGGAGAAATCATAATTTCGAGTCATATGTATCTCAAAATTCACCAGTTCACTCTACTTTAGAAACATGATAGCTGAGCTTCTTGAAAATTTTCACAGCTACAACTTTGTTGAATACCAGTTTTCGATCAAATGTAAGGAACAAAAGTGATTAATGATTCAAGTAACTGATGTCTTATGATTATGCTCAATCATCTGTTCAGCAGGCAACATTGGTGTTTATGGCGCGTAGAATAGAGGACAAAACCATGGCAACTATGTCCACACTGCAGAATACAGTGTTGCCCATAATACAGTTGCTTAATCTTGCCATAAGATTATCAATCTCTTAAACAGTTAACAACTATTTAATTTGACGTTTGGCTAAAAACGATTTTCCGATAAAAAAATTCCCAATATGTAAAAAGGCACACAAAGTGTCGTTTTCCCAGAGTAATTCAAATAATTTGTGCCAAGTCAGTTTCTTATCAAATGAGTTTAAACTTTCGGAGGCTAATCAGGACCCGATTTGAAACCGTTTGAACACTGTGGAGCGAAAATTTCAATTTTGCATCAGTCTAATGTATAGGGATGCCGGACAAAAATCAAAACTAAGGGTTTCAGTCGCTTTTACCTATAGGGTGTAATGGGAAACGTTGTTAGTGATGATGAGAACTGCTATTTACAAAAATGACGTATTTAGTTTGAATTTTGATTTGCGCTATTTGCAACAGTTGTTTGTTGGCGATACGTCGCGGAGCTATGATTGCCGACGTCGGTCTATTTTTTTTTCTTTAACTGGGCTTCTCTAAGTGAGTCAGAAATATGAATGAAATGGTAACTTTAACATATTCGTTTTCTTCTCTTATAAAACGAAACCTGACATAATTCTGGAATTACATGCGCTGTCAGAGGCAAGCAAGCTTACAAATGTTCATTACAGCTAAAATGCTATTTTTCGGATTTTTAAAGTTAGGGGAAATGGGTCTAATGTTGACCTATGGATCTAAGATTGGGCCCATCGCTAAAAATCTGCTATTTATCAATTTTATCTAGATGAACGCGTCATTCGAAAGGTATTAATGGATATTTTTGGTCGCTATTTAAAATTTAGTAAATTTCTGAATTTATGTATGGGCCCAAATTAGGGGCACTTAGGCCGACATTACATCCATTTCCCCTATAAGATATATTAATGATAATTCTTATTTAAATGATCCAATAAGATAAGATAAAGTGTGTGTATGCCACGCAATCAGCAATCATAAAATCGCTAGTTGTAACCTTCTGAAAGCAAAATTGACAAATTTTATAGGGAAAATGTCTCTAATGTTGGCCTATGGATCTAAGATTGGGCCCATCGCTAAAAATCTGCTATTTATCAATTTTATCTAGATGAACGCGTTATTAGGACGTTACTAATGGATATTTTTGGTTGCTATTGGAAATTTAGTCGATTCCTGAATTTATGTATGGGCCCAAATTAGGTACACTTAGGCCGACATTACCTGCATTTCCCCTATGTTATTCACAAACTCTAGAACTTCTTCTTGCTTCTCATAAATAAAAATTATCATTATAGTATCAATGATACGAAAGGATCAACTGAATTGAAAATCTATCAGCTCTTTTCTTCGAAAAGTTGCTGTTTTTTTCTGGTGAACTGCTGCACCCGGAATAGATTTTCCAAGCCGCATCCAACAATCTCTTCTTGTAACTTATAACTTGTAACTTGTACAGAGAATCATCACAAGTACAATAATTTCATAAATCTGAAAAACAGTTATTTATAGCAAATGAATGGCAGCAACCTTGATTGACAGAATGGCCACAAGTTTGCAGACTGACGCTATTTGTAAGGACTTATCGTCTGCCTTTACAACACCAATCACGGAATCACTGTTGCTAAATTGTCAAGATTTGGTTTAGAAGGAGTTCTCCTGTATTGGTTCCACTCTAATCTAATTGCTCAATGTTAACATAAGTGACCACCTATCTGAGGATTTATCTGCATCCCCACGGTTGCTACGACTTAAATAATCTGTTTGAAGTACCTAGCTTATTATATGCAGACTACTTCAAGAAATGTATGAAAATAACTAAACCAGACGATACGAGCTTTTTGAAACGCCAACTACATATATTTGCCAGTGGGAATTGAACAACATGGAATCCCAAAAAAAAAACTGTAATATTCTTCACTGCACACAGCGTAAATATTTACGATTTTTGAAAAATTTCAGGTAATCATGACAGATCCTGATGCAGTAGGTCTCTTTTTCTCATGCGCGTTGTTTTCAAAGATCAAAATGTCATGATTACCTGAGATTTGCCAATCATGTAAATATTTACATGTTGTGTATTGAAGAATTGCCAAATTAGAAAAAAATAGCATTTGGCGCCAGATTATCAGCTTCAAGAGCATTCTAACAGCCGTTGCGTCGAATTAATTTGCTCTGAAACGTATAGGAAGCTCGGATTAATTTTCCGACCTTAAAAAAGGGCGTGTACTGTTTGATGATAAATGATGATAACGATGGTCCCGCCCCTTACACCTTCAAAAGCTTGAGCTGGATGATTTATCCTAAAGCTAATTAAATATATGACATTTTAACCAGGTTTGCAAACAAAATCGAACGGGTTACAGTTACAGATATAAATTCCCTCTAGAGTTTAGAGTTGCTTCATAGCGATATAAATGTAAACAAACTTAGGCGTCCACCTCTTAGTTCGCCTTTTTGTCTAACTAAAATATTCATAAGTATTGCAAGCGATCAAGAGTTAATGAACAATAAACAAAGCATTCAAATACACTAGCAACCCCGCAATCTGATGCTATCATAATTTTCAGCAATGTCAAGAATGCTCATGAACCCCCGACATATGCCAGAAAACTTACTTATAACTATAGGTATCTTCCAAATAAGCTTCAAGCACAGACAAACAGACCTAACATATTGAATATTTCTCACTGTAAAACATCGTCGCTAAAACATTACCGCCATCTGTTGAGTACACTGTGGTGGGCTCTACACTGAACAGATGGTGGTAATGTGTAAACGTCAAACGCAAGGAAATTGACAAAGCGCGCCACACTACGATACTTTTAAATTGTTAAAATCAGACCATGTTTTGCTTTTTTTTTCAAATGTTAAAATCAGTCCTCTATATCCGTAATACGCGCGCGAGGCTCAATCCTTTGTAGACTACTTTTTTTTTCAAATTAACTCAAATATCAAAAACCCATCATCACCATCGTGGCGAACAAAATAGTTTTTGCAGTGCTACAATCATTAATAAAAAGTCGTTATGACAGCTATCCATATCAAAAAACATAATTTGTCAATTCATTATAAAAAATCACTGTATAACTGTTCAAAAGACAGTTTTAACGCGTTAAATGCAATTCTGCTAATGTTGTTGCAAGTCTACGCATCGAATTGAAAACATTTATTGCTTTAAAATACAATGAATTCTGTGAAACACAAAACAAAATTATCTGTATGGTATCCCTTCTTTAACAACGCCATGAACACTAGAAAAAAAAACATCACCTGTGCTCAGTGTGCGTTTGATGATTACCTCACATATAGATTGTCTAGCTATCTTAGAATATTTATATTCCCAAGCAAGAATCTGTAGTTAACGAAACAAGCCCCTTTTTAAGTTGCAGCTCCGTCGTTCAATTAATAGTAAAAATTGTTGGATCCACGGTCTTCTTAAAGGGTGATACGGTCAAAATTTGGTCAAGGGAAAACGCGTGTAAATCGGTGAAATCGTTTGTTTAAAAAATCAAATTAAATTTCTTTTTCAAGTTCAATTAGTATAAAATTCAGGAAAAATATTCAGTTAGGCTTCCGCTTTTCCAAATCCGAATTGCCGGGCCTTACGCTTGACCCCTGCCATCAGATTTTGTACAGCCACCTTGTCCACCTTCTTCGCCGCAGAAAGCCAGTTTGCCTTGAACTGCTGCTCGCCCTTAGCACTTTTTTTGGTCTTCTTTAGGTTCCGATTGACAATAGCCCAGTATTTCTCAATTGGGCGGAGCTCTGGCGTGTTGGGAGGGTTCTTGTCCTTGGGAACCACCTGCACGTTGTTGGCGGCGTACCACTCCATGGCCTTTTTACCGTAATGGCAAGATGCCAAATCCGGCCAAAACAGTACGGAACAACCGTGTTTCTTCAGGAAAGGCAGCAGACGTTTATTCAAACACTCTTTCACGTAAATTTCTTGGTTGATAGTCCCGGAAGCTATGAAAATGCTGCTTTTCAAGCCACAGGTACAGATGGCTTGCCAAACCAGATATTTCTTTGCGAACTTTGACAGTTTCATGTGCTTGAAAACATCTGCTACCTTTCCTCTTCCTTTTGCCGTATAAAACTCCTGTCCCGGAAGCTGCTTGTAGTCGGCTTTGACGTAGGTTTCGTCGTCCATTACCACGCAGTCAAACTTCGTCAGCATCGTCGTGTACAGCCTCCGGGATCGCGCTTTGGCCGTCGTATTTTGTTTATCATCCCGATTTGGAGTCACTACCTTCTTGTAAGTCGATAGTCCGGCTCGTTTTTTGGCTCGATGCACGGTTGTAGACGATACACCCAGCTTATTTGCGGCATCTCGGAGAGAGAGGTTAGGGTTTCGCTTGAAACTACCGGCAACTCTCTTTGTCGTCTCAGCGGCTTCCGGTTTTCATTTTCCCTCCGATCCAGACTTCCTGGCTGTCGACAAACGTTCCCCAAACACTTTAATTACATTTGTAACGGTTGATTTGGCAACTTTTAGCGATTTTGCCAACTTTGCGTGCGAGTAGCTCGGATTTTCGCGATGCGCGAGCAAAATTTTGATACGCTGCTCTTCTTACTTGGACGGCATTTTGACAACTGAAGAGTGAATTCCAAAATCAAAATAGGAGCAACATTCTACACACACACACCTTCAAAATGAGGGGTGTTCAGGTTTTTTAAATGCAAAATTGAAAGAAATACGTCAAGTTGATATTGACCAAATTTTGACCGTATCACCCTTTAGCTCAGTCGGTAAAGGCGCAAACTGTGCTGATGGCGGCTGGGTTCGATTCCCGGTCCGGTCTACTAATTGTTCGGGTTGAAAAATGTATCGACATCCTTGGGCATAGAGGATGAATATACTTGCCACGCAAGTATACTAATGCAAAAATTGTAAATTTGCTAGATGGTCCTAGCTAGTTCAAAATTCCTGAAAATGTCATAAAAGCCGTTAACAAACAACATAGATACAATTGTTAGCATGGAAATAAGATTTCAGCCTGCTATATTGTTCTGACACGCACTGTAGTTGTAAATTCGGGAAATATCATATTCTGGCATCGTTCTTTGATTTCTATGGATATACTTTCTATTTTTTGTTTATTGGATTTCCAAATAAATAACTCTCAGTTATTCTAATGGCATTAACGAACATAAAGTTGTTTTTGTAAAGTTTGTCTCGCAACAATGTTCGTGAAATATTTGAAATTAAAGTCTTCATACTAGCTTTAATTATGCTTCTTCTTCTACCATACAGCTTGTTAATTTTTGTTTTCTTCCACGAAAACTTTTTAAATGTAGGCAACAGAATATAAATTGGACCCAGAAGGTCACATTCTGCAGAAACTACGTAGGTTGATTTTCTTGAGTAATCCGAAACAGCATTTTCCAAGAACCCCTTATTTTCATTCGTTTATCATGACTGCCGTCTAAACCGAAAATGGTCGTATTATCCATGAGCTTTGACAGCGTTCCGAGCCCAACCGACATAGTCACGTCTTCACGCGTTGTAATAAGAACTGTGTCAACTCTCGTTTGTCAAATGAAGTAGGATGTAGGTATCTCATCACATTGGAATATCTTCATGGTGACATACCTGCCGTATCCAACTGGGGAATGTTATACTTACAGTCGAAGGAAATCTCCACCCACTCATCCCTCACTCAGCATATTTTTCTGTGTGCGCTCTGCGTGAAATCTTTTCGCAGAAAATTGTATTACACAACCTGCTCAACCGTAAATTCAATTGAAGTTCGAGGAAAGATGCTTCATTCCAATCGCCTGTAATATCACTGTGGCTTTTTCTGTGTCATTGATTTGTGTTGAATGGTCTTGGTTTGTTTTAGTTTCTTTGAATATTGCAAATACAATAAAACGACACGGTTTTATTGTGCGTCCTAATTCCAATTAAAATTTTTAATTGGATCGGCTGTAGATTAATTACTTTGTTAGTGAAAAGTACTCTCAATGGATTAAATGCTTCGGTCTTTCCTGCAGACGGTGCTCTTGATTTATGCTGAGCTCTGTAATTTTACAGCGAGTTCTAAAGCAGTTTTTAGTATACCTATACCAGCTCATTTTGTTTTATTTCTTGCCTTTCTAAATATTAATAATTTCCTGAAGCCTGTTGTACTTGTGACTTTAAAAACGCAACAAAAATAACCATTAGTCTAAAAAAACTGAAACAAGCGTATACATAAAACTCATTTTGACAAAAGGCATCGCCAATAGGTAGAGGGGGTTTCATAAATTGATTTGATCGATCTATCTCTGTAAATTCGATTCAATCCAAACCGTTTCATGATAACCTCCTTTCGTTTTCAACAACATTCGAGCATGTGAAAAGCATTGTGATGATAGCGGACCAACATCAAAACAAAAGTCGTCAGAGAAATCCTTTTTTCCATAGATGAATCGCAATCGTCGGATACGGACAATATCAATTCGGAGAACCTTGAACAGATATCGGAAATTGAAATTGTGCTCGGTGCCGAGAAAGAATCCCCGGAAATTCAACCGAACATGGATGAAGAGGTCGAACCCGAAACTGAACCACCCACTCTAGATCGAATCCCCCGTTTACAAAGTGACACGAGCAACAGTCAGGTAACAATTGAAGAAACAATTGATATCCAAAGCTACTTGCCGAAAGAAAATAGAAGCTCGGAAAATTCTCAATCCGATGAAGTGAAAGGTGAAAGTGATAAGGATCTTAATAACAGTGAAATGTGTAGTGATGACAATCATGTGCCTAAAATTGCACCCGATAAAGAAGTTGTTAAAGAGTCTGAAGAACCTACTAGCGCAAGTGATTCGGTATCGGATAACAACATTCTCAACAACAATGTTGAAAGTGAACCTGAACCCAACGAAAACTGCCAACCTCCGAGCCGAAAAGAGTCGGCCAATAGTGACGACGTGACCATCCGTACCCAGTTGTCGCTCCGGGAAAGCTGCTTGTCACGACGGTCCTCGTCCAAGTCATCAATCAAGAAGAAAGTAGCCTATAACGATAGTACCGAAATTATCCCCCCACCTGAATATTTCCCACCCACCAACGATGACGATGAAGTGTTTTCCGATTCGATACCTCCCATGCTGCCGAGGGGTAATATGTGCGCCCCGTATGCCACTAAACGAGGCTCACTGCCGGGACTGGTTGCACTTCCGGACTGGTTCGCCGAGGATCGATTGATGATGTTCGTATAATGTTATCTTATTGAGAATAAGAATTTTTGTTGGCATGGTTTTTTTCTTTCCCATTTTCTTCTTCAGAAAAGCTTTCTTTGATTTCCATCAAATGATATCAGATAAATCATACCTACCTAAAACGCTTTTGTTTCCCTTTTTTGTTTTGGTTGATTGGTTTTCATTTTTCACCAAAGTTGGTTCGTGCTGTTGGCTGAATGGTATAATGAGAATAATCTTTCATTACTGATCTAGGCACAAATCTAAAATTGCAGGTTGTACGAAACTAGATTTCTGATGTTTTAGTTTCTGACACTAACATTTTTTCTTATCTTTAGAATTTTCAAAAATAGTATTGTGCAGATCAACCAGGTTTGTTAATTTCCGTTTTCTGCATGTTCCAATTTTTTTTATTGACCTGAATTTTTTTTACTAAAAAAATGTCAGCTACGTTGCATCCTTCCCGTTAGTAAAAAAGCGTCGGAGGTGAAGGGTTCGATCGAAGACAACATATCATGAAGACAGGCAACCTTCCCGTTTTCGCAAAAGACTGCTATGAGACAGGTACAATCACGAATGCAAAAAATGGTACAGGTTTAAAAACGTTCGTTCATTCAAACAATTATGGCAGTGTTAAAAAAACACCAAATTGATAGCAGGCGTAAAGTTCCAATAGTTATTGTGATGAAGAAGAAGACTATGTGATGATTTTTTCAAGAAAACATTGTAATTTCAGACAATAATAGAATAAGCTTCCAACTAGAGCGTAGTGCATCTTAAATCATCATAGGCGATAAAAGAATTGCAATGCCACACAATCGGGTTTTATGAATATGTAGTAAACTCATGTAGCATGTACTTAAAAACATAGTCTGCAGCAGATACTACAAGTCTCGTATAATTGGATAAAATTATTAGATTTCTGCTTTCTAATATCTGAATGTAGTATTCGCTATCCACAAATTATCAAAACACGAGGAAAAACAAAAACAAAAGAAGAATTTGTTTTGTTGAAACGTACTCTAATTTTGCTTGACTGCCGACCGAGATGAACAGGGAATCAAAAATGTCTTTATCATGACATACTAGCTGAATAACCTTCAAGAGTTAAGAGGGATACCTCAAAGGAAACCTCTGAGCAGTTCAGTATACGTCAGAATTGTTCAGGACAATTCTGAGAAGTGCTAGAGAACTTTAGCTTTGAAGGCATCAGATAAGTTTATGAATACTTCAGAGATGCTTTGGAAATCCTAAATTTAAAAAAAAAGTTCGAGGATAACGAATTCCGAGGAACCTCAGAAATTTTCGGCATACTTCAAAAATTTTCAGTGAATTTTAGAAAAAAAAAAAAAAAAAACTAGGAACCTCAGCTTTTAGGGAATCTCTGTCAAGTTTAGAGAACCACATAGAAATTCATGCGTTCTCAAGGAAGTTTAGGGCACTTCTTGGAGGTTCAGAGATTTAAGGATCAAAGAACGTCAAAATTATAAATTATTCCTTGGAAGATCTCCAAACTGTTCAAAATAAGCTTGGTTAATAAAACTATCAATATTATTTTTAAATTATAACTTTACTTAAAGTAAAGTCGATGTTGTAGATTTCTCTGCTCATTAGGCTATTCCCCTTAAAATAAATACACAGTAATATTTTCGCACTGGTCATAAAATTGCAATATTGAACTTCTTAATGTTTTCTAGAGTTCCAATGTCGTAGTTTAGCTAGCCAATACTCTTCTAAACCTACTACTGCTATCAAATTAGTCGACTTTTAAATTTTCTGGCCTGTGCAAAAATATTACTATGCAATTATTTTTTTGCACAAGAGTCTACAGTAGGGTGCTTCATTTTGAAAAAGGGATGAATTTCTGATAGGCAACCCTCCAGCTCGATTCATAACTCCAAATTATGAACCTGTGCAAAAATTGGTAAAGATTGATGAAGCATTTTTGCGTTAAAAATGCTTCTTTCAAGCAAATGACAACAATCCGCCCTGCCCTATGATCGTTTGTTTGAAAGCTGATACCCTAGCAGCACGCTTGTCACAAATCAATTGTAGAAACTTATATACGACTTATTTCAGTCATAAACAAGTTGCTGTAACTTATTGTGATGAAAGTGTGCTACTCGGGTATGTTATGTTATTGGACGTCAGCTAAGTAAAATAGAAATTTAAGCAGTAAAATATACTGTATTGATATGAGAAACCCATCAAGAGAAATATTGAAGGCTAGGGAGGAAATGCTTGAAGATTTTGCTTGATATCTATCACCGACAATTTTATACCCCGCTCATGGATTTTTGCATCTGGTTCGGATTAAGGGAACCCAAATTCAAAATTAGAATTTGCTAGAAACGCACTGAAAAGTAATTTGAGGGATTGATCAATTTCACCCCAAATCAATGTTTTCAATTTGAGATTTCAAAGTTATTAAAACATTCAACATGATAACAAATCTATCTATATATATATAAATGAATTTCTGTCTGTCTGACCCTTATAGACTCGGAGTTAAAATTTGTATGCAGGGGTTTTTGGGGCAGGAAAAAGTTCTTATGATGGTTCGAGACCCCTCCCTCCTCTGTAAAGCGGGGCTCCCATACAAATGAAACAGAAATTTCTGTATAATTCGAGGACTAATCAAGCAAATGGAACCAAACTTGGCATGTGGAGGTCCTAGGGGGTAGCCCCTTAAATAAGAAGGGGGGGGGGCAACGTACAATATATCATGCTTTTTTTTTTTTAATTGGCACATAAACTCAAGCAAATATTAATCCCGAGCAAGGCCGGGCACACTCAGCTAGTCATATAGAATGGTAGAGTTCTCGTAGCTACTACAATTAGTTTGTCAATTGCGTTTTTTTTTTTTTGGAGATTTTCAGTGATCAATTTGCCTCCAGATTACGGTAGCTTTTACAACCATAATAGTTGTAAACTAGAACTTGCTACTTTTCTTTATCAATAATGGGTTGATTTTCATAAACATAAAGATAGGGCCTATAAGCGATTATTAGGTCTGTTCGTGGATATGCTATCGCGTATACCATATTAGCTTTATATAGGTGTGGACCCCTAAAACTTCGTAGTCGGGTTGGGGGTTTGCGATTTTCTCAGTTCATATAAATATTTACAAATGTAAATATACAGAGCAGGGGGAGTTGGGTCTAAAATCTCTCGAAAACTTTCTACGTAGTTTGGGCAGCTCCTTATGGGGAACAAATATTAATCAGTCAATAAAAAATACCGTACGACGGAGTGACATTGGGCCTAGGGGGTGTCATTGGACGAAAATTCAAAAATGTTTATTGCTGCAAATACCTATCTTGAATATACAGAAAAAAATGATGACTAGAACATGTTTCTTGAACTCCTGGAGTAAAGTGTAGATAATATTAACCCAGTTTGATTTAATAGTGCCGTAAATAGTAAGAAAAACACGTTTTTAAAAATGTCCACAGGCAAGCAAAAGTTTGAACACACTTGTATGTGGATAAACAAGAGTTACACGTGATCTTTAGCCATACATACGAGTGATCATAACCAAATGTACTCCTAATAGCTACGTTACTTGTAAATGTTTAACCAATTTAATGTTTTAGCCCAATGTCTAAAATGCCTGATTTTTATCGAACAGTTCAGCTGTTGAAAGTTCGCTAAAAATTGTCGAAGTCGGTAATAATTTCTAAGCATGTAAAATTGAGAAAACTTTACCCTACATGATGGTCGTTTGGGCATGGTAAGAGTTTCGACAAATTGACGTTTGAATCTTTGTTTACAAAAGCTGATACGGCTATTTGAAAAACCACTCAATATGCGATGTAAAAAATGCAAAAATCTTCATACTACTTTTTTCGCATTTTCACATTTTTCATGACGTATAAAAAGTTTGAAATTGCAAACAGGAGCGAAATAAAAGCTTCGTATTCACTAGTGTACTAAACTAGCAACGCTGGTTAATACAATCCACAATAATATTTCCAACAATGTCACTTCAACCCAGTGCACTGGGTGGTGGGATTTTCAATATAACACGCTTTACTGCCGATGGTACTTAGGCAGAACGTACGATGCCTCTAACGAAGCACAAATATTTACTGCAAACCACTCGATCGTAGTGATTGTTAGGGAAAGGCATCACGTGCTCAGAAGACCTTTCTCGTAGAAGCAGGAAAACATCATCCCGCATTTTGTCCTGCGGAAAGGACGCAGAAGGATGGATTAACGAAGGATGAATAACATTACACCTGTGAAGGTGGAATGAATTTATCCGGTATCTACCTAGTTTAAGGGGAGTTGTCCTTCCTATTTTCTTTCTTTTTTCAGTATTCCGTTCGATTACGAAGTTGAGCGTATTTCTCAGCTCGTGGAGATGTGCTTGCAAACTACTCCATCAGCCATCCCATGGATGAACGCTTTCCATGGAACAGTGAAGTGACTGATGGATCGGTCTATTATAAAGGCTGAAAAAGGAGTTGAAATGCGGGTCAAGGTTAAGGTTGAATGATAGCGCCATAACGAAGATATCCTGTTGACAACATTTTCCAACCTTTTCAATCTGTGTAGTGCAGTTCTAGATAGACCTGGAATTAGGGTGTAACAGCTTTTGTAAACAATGACTTCTCTCGATGATTTCTCGGAAGCCATGGCTCTCCCTGGAAAATCGACATCACCATCGAGTAAAGGAAGACTTCTTCTACCCAATGGATATGTTGGTTTGTGTAGGCGTGCCTTGAATTCCGAGAAATCCACGAGAGACGTCATTGTTTACAAAGGCTTTTACGCCCTAATTCCAGCTCTATCTAGAGTTGTGTGGTGAGTAATTTAAGCAGGCGGATGGAGCCTATGCTGAGACTCTTTCCTTCTCATGTATAAGATACACGCAAAACAAATAGCATGAACACCAAATAGAAGTGTGGAGTTCTTACATCCTCTGCACTTTGTTCGTAATAAGTGTAATGGCAGTTCTTAGAATGAACTGTAGCGTACAATCAAGTTTTTTCCAGAATATACCGGGTGTTCGGTTCCTTAGTGCAAATATTTTAAGGAGTGATAGAATGTCATATTTAATGAAAAACATTGTTCTACGCATATAATCAAATCTCAAAGATTACTGAGTTATTAAACTTTTTCTGTTTTGGGCTATGCTTGTCATAAATTGGCTCTAACTCAAAAAATATGCTAATTAGCATTAAATTATCGCCACCATTGGACAGCTTAGAATATTTCGTACTTAATAGTGTCCTATTACAAGTAAGCTGCATTTAGTTACAGTTAAGATATTTGAACATGTCTAAGATTGGTGTTTTTCTACGTGTTTTTCCTTATTATTTCAAAAGATACGTAATAAAGTGTTTTTTTTTTGTTTTTGTTCAGCCAACAGCATCGATTAAACGCTCATTACAAATCCTTAGTTTAGAGTTCATCTCTTCATTACTTCGCTTATAACATGTATCCCAGTTTTGCTCCATCATAGTCTTCTCATCGTCGATAAACTCGTCATAATCAGATTTCAGTTTACGGGTAAAAGCACGTGCATGTTATTAGAACAACAACCAACTCTAGAGATATAATGATACTTGTATATTCAACTGTGTGAACCCGTTTTTCCTATTTAACGCACCGCTCACCACTCATGGCACAGGGAGGAGGGTGGAATCATGGAACCACCCACTACACCGATCGGTCGTGACGAGTTGGCTCTAAGGCGGCATCGGTTCTTTTCTGATCTCCTGAATGCGGCCCACGCCGCAGTTGAACATCGAGTGCGCTTCGATCCGCTCGGACCTTTTGTGGCAAAGGAGGAGGACGAGATGCACGCAGGTTCGGATGCATTGAAGTGAAACTTTTTCCCTTAGATGTTTCTTCTGTTAAATTGTGTCGGGAATATTCTGCTCATATTTTTTCTGACGTTGTTTTACCTTGTTATTTAGTTTATTTTAACTCAAGCACTGCATAATAACGACTAGTAAATATATAAATTTTCTTTCAGAAATTTCATGTACACACTATTAGTTTCAAACCAAGCAATTGAGTCGTCTCTTTACTTATTGCTTTTTATATTTTGTTTTGCAAGTTGTTACAAACAAAAAAACAGTTCACAGGGAAATTTAATTCTGGTATGTGATATCATCCATTATATCGATTACCAGTGCCAGTAATTGTTTAACGTTCGCTCTGAATTCCCTATCCCGGCACTAAGTGAACATGGCAGGCAAGAATTGAGCATACGAAAGCTATATATGCACACACCATTTCACCACAACATGCAGACATGGAAGAGAGGTATCCACATCACAAATAACAATCTGCCCATTCGATTAACCTTTGAGCGCTATCGTTTACTCATTCAACCATTCTACGTTCATCTCCATTAACACTCCGAATAGATGGATACAAAAATAAATGCATCATTCCATGGATATGTCTGGTGCAAGGTCATCTAGTATTATTTCTACTACCCATCACAACTTTTCAAGGTTCTATTCGAAAGTGTGAGAGTAATGCCTCATAATGGTCTAACGGTAGAAGCAATCCACCAATCCACCCAGATTTAAAAATAAATTTCCATTATTATTATTCTCTCATTTTTCCTCACACCATCGAACCATCTCAGCTAGAGAGGCATACATGTTTAGTAAAAAATTTCGTGCGAGGAAAAGATTTTATATTTAGCTAACTCGGTTTTCATCTTGGTCATTAGGGCTAAGTTTTTTTCAACACATCTTCCATGAAACTAGGTCAAAATTCTACAACTCCAACAAAAACAAAAAAAAACTTCGCGATGATTATTCCTGTGCTTGCTTTTCAATTTAGTTATTTTTTCTGCAATCCTTTTTCGTAGCTTATGCATTTGTATTTCCAAGAATTGCTAATCACTAATTGCTATCAGCCGGTTTTTATCAATCCATTCATCAGATAAGAATGGAGCAAATGAAATAAGGCGTGCATACACAACGCGCACATGTCAGAAGCGTAAGTGTCAATGTGTTGGTACATTTCTACAAACACATTATAAATAGCAATAAAGCCAAAAAAAAAGTTGATAAATTTATACTCTTGCGTGTTCTGTCATCAGCATACCGTATCCCGAGGGGCGATTTGTAAAGAATATGTGCCAAAATGTGTGAAGATATTACTGCAGCTCGTGATTCGTCTGTCCAATAGCACATATCCGACCAAATTTAAAAAAAAAATTATTTGTGCAGTTGTAACCTTTTTTCGTGGTCGGATTTAAGTAAGTTTTGAGTGGGTTTGAAGAATAATGTTTTGCTACAAAGGATATAAATTTCAGCTTATTTGGTTGATTTTACTTCAAGAAATAACAGATTGAAAAGGGACAATCATATTTAAGAAGCGATTTACTAACATAGCTCAAACTACCATAAAGTAAACCTTCAATACTTGATCATCCAGCAGCCAAAGTTTCAAGAATTATGATGCTCACACTGAAAAGTTAGAGCTCTTTGAAATTTCATTACGAGGCAAAAAAATCACGGTGTACTATTTAATATGTATGTTTGTAAAATTGTATCAAGAACGTTGATTATGTGTTTTTTTTTTAATTTCTCCATTACTTACTCATCCACTCTAAATAAACCAAATTTGACGGAAAGAAAGCTGCTCATAAAACATGTCAAAGCTCACGTAGATCCAATTTGTTACAGATGACAAATTAATCAAATCTAGATAAACATTTCAAAAGGTCCTATCTGCATTGATCGATTATCTTCATCGACTTTCTCTTTCGTCAATAACTCAGTTGCAAAACCTTTCCCTGTTGTATTTGACGTTTTGGACGCTAGATAAGAACCCCCTTTATCAAACTATATGATAGAATTAGCGCAAAATCTGTTTGCATAGCAAAGGTTATGAAAAGAGAAAGTCGATGAAGAGAATCGATCAAAGCAGATAGGACCATTTGAAATGTTCATCGAGAAATGGTAATATTTGCAATATTTTGACATCTGCCCTTTATTGCTTCTTTTAAGTCTATAGGTGCTTCAATTATTACTATTTTTTCGCCGATAGCTCCCTAACGTCTTCAATAAATGTATTTTGAAAATGTTTATAAAACTGCAGCGTATTATACTACCCAAGAAGAATATATCCAGAACAACATGTGAAAAGGGCATACAAGCTTTTTGTAAACAAACTTTGTAGGCCCTTTTCTCACCAACCGAGGGTCGCCCACGCAAACCAGCAATATCATCGGGAAGGGGAAAGTGTCCCCTACCCGGTGATGTTAAAGGTTTGCGTTGGTGTCATATGGGTGGCGAGAAAAGAGCATAAGAAGGTTTGTTTACAAAAAGCTTGTATGCCCTTTTCACATGTTGTTCTGGATATAGCCCATATGAATAGGGAATAAAAATAAAAATGGGCCCGTTATGCTTTTATACCCAAGTAACCTGGAAAGCCCGCTAATTACCTTCTTTGCAATATAATGCTGATATGCGACTAATATAAAGTTCGAAAGCCATATATTAACCTGATATTGCAAAAAGGGCGTGCGATTAACGGTCTAAAAAATGTAGATACTATAACTGTGCCTTGGGTTTAGCTTTTGGTAATAAAAGATCCTACTAATTTGCCCAAGTCATCACATGTCTGTCAATCCAAACTAAAGTAGTTATATTTTGCAGCGGCGCCTGTGGTGAAGTTCTGAACTAAAGATTAACACCAATCAATGGGTTATTTACAAAAAGTTTTGGAAGACATCCGTGTTTGTCAAAATCACTATCAATGGTGCAAATGAAATAGATTACGGATTTGGCGGTTCGAACCACAATGGATTTTCTTTTTCTTCAAAAAAGTCATTGAATTCAATATCTCAAAATGCCGTAGAATATGATGAGATATTTATACATTAAAAGATAGCTTTTGGGGTAAACATAAGTGGTATTTTGAGATATTGCATTAAATTACTTTTTTTTTTTATTATCAAAAAAAAAATCCATTGTGCACAGTAACCAAAGCTGGTAAATATCACGGTCGTCATGTGACAATGAGAGAACAGGTCCTCTCACTATCAAGAGATGAAACTACCTATCATTTGATTTCTTATGCGGTTTTGAGATCAAAATTTCTAATTGATTTAGATGAATTTAGGGCAGTTACAAGGCTGTTACAACAGACTCGGATTTCGCGATTTTCGCGGATTTGTCACGGATTTGAACTTTCACTCGCGAAAATCGCGAAGGGACTGATGCGCTGTCACAAAAATTGTGGAATTCATTGTAACCTTCCCGTCACGGATTATTTTGCTGTCATCAAATGGTGTTGTTCATTTGGCTCTCAATTTTTTACCAGTTCAAACCAAGCACCCTGCAAAAAATCGAGAAATGATATCAATTCCATAAGTCACACCGGATTTACACGGAAATTCCCTGGGGTCTGTCCAACGTGAGACATTTTCATGTTTCATGTCACGAATCGTATATATGCGAGTAATTGCCATGTATACCGGATATTCTAGGTTCTACTATATCAACCAAGACTGTAATAATGTCTGTAGTATCGAAATATGCCCAAACAGATTCAAAGTGTCTATGTGTTATAGGTTCTGAAATCATTCTGGAGATCAGATTATTTTTCTACTAGATCACCCAAGACTAATTCAATATCTTTAGTATCGAAATATGTGTATGCCAAATGTTCTAGGATTTCCAAATCGATATTTCGATACTACAGATATTATCCCAGTCTTTGTTGATCTAGTAAAACAAATCATCTGAAATGCAGGACGATTTGGAGAACCTAGATCATTTGGTATAGGTGGAAATAAATCATACATTATCCATATAGGCACTGTGCATCTGTCTGGAAATATTTCGACACTAAAGACATTGTCCCAATCTCGGTTGATCTAGTATGTCAAATTATCTGAACTCCAGGACGATTTGAAGAATCTTGAATATCTGGATTACTCGAAAATAGATCATGCATGATCCACATAGACACTTTGAATCTGATTGGACATTTTTCGATACTACAGACATTATTGCAGTCTTGGTTGATCTAGTAAAACAAATCATCTGAACTCCAGGACGATTTGGAAAACCTTTAATTTCCCGTATACATAAAGGGTGATACGGTCAAAATTTGGTCAAGGGAAAACGCGTGTAAATCGGTGAAATCGTTTATTTAAAAAATCAAATTAAATTTCTTTTTCAAGTTCAATCAGTATAAAATTCAGGAAAAATATTCAGTTAGGCTTCCGCTTTTCCAAATCCGAATTGCCGGGCCTTACGCTTGACCCCTGCCATCAAATTTTGTACAGCCACCTTGTCCACCTTCTTCGCCGCAGAAAGCCAGTTTGCCTTGAACTGCTGCTCGCCCTTTTGGTCTTCTTTAGGTTCCGCTTGACAATAGCCCAGTATTTCTCAATTGGGCGGAGCTCTGGCATGTTGGGAGGGTTCTTGTCCTTGGGAACCACCTGCACGTTGTTGGCGGCGTACCACTCCATGGCCTTTTTACCGTAATGGCAAGATGCCAAATCCGGCCAAAACAGTACGGAACAACCGTGTTTCTTCAGGAAAGGCAGCAGACGTTTATTCAAACACTCTTTCACGTAAATTTCTTGGTTGACAGTCCCGGAAGCTATGAAAATGCTGCTTTTCAAGCCACAGGTACAGATGGCTTGCCAAACCAGATATTTCTTTGCGAACTTTGACAGTTTCATGTGCTTGAAAACATCTGCTACCTTTCCCCTTCCTTTTGCCGTATAAAACTCCTGTCCCGGAAGCTGCTTGTAGTCGGCTTTGACGTAGGTTTCGTCGTCTATTACCACGCAGTCAAACTTCGTCAGCATCGTCGTGTACATCCTCCGGGATCGCGCTTTGGCCGTCGTATTTTGTTTATCATCGCGATTTGGAGTCACTACCTTCTTGTAAGTCGATAGTCCGGCTCGTTTTTTGGCTCGATGCACGGTTGTAGACGATACACCCAGCTTATTTGCGGCATCTCGGAGAGAGAGGTTAGGGTTTCGCTTGAAACTACCGGCAACTCTCTTTGTCGTCTCAGCGGCTTCCGGTTTTCGATTTCCCCCCGATCCAGACTTCCTGGCTGTCGACAAACGTTCCCCAAACACTTTAATTACATTTGTAACGGTTGATTTGGCAACTTTTAGCGATTTTGCCAACTTTGCGTGCGAGTAGCTCGGATTTTCGCGATGCGCGAGCAAAATTTTGATACGCTGCTCTTCTTACTTGGACGGCATTTTGACAACTGAAGAGTGAATTCCAAAATCAAAATAGGAGCAACATTCTACACACACACACCTTCAAAATGAGGGGTGTTCAGGTTTTTTAAATGCAAAATTGAAAGAAATACGTCAAGTTGATATTGACCAAATTTTGACCGTATCACCCTTTAGTAATAAGTCGCGCATGATCCACATAGTCACATATATACGATTCGGTTATGATTTGACAACGAAAAGTGCTAGATTCATATTAGAAATAAAAAAAAATATCATGAAAATGTCTCACCATTGGACAGACCCCAACAAGTGTGACTTATGAAACTCTGGTAATTTTTCTATTATGTGCAGAGTATTTGGTTTGAATCGGTAAAAAATTGAGAAAACTAGAGCCAAATTAACTACCTACGACATTTAGGACAGCAAAATACGTCAGAGACGCAAAGGTTAACTTTCAAGAAAATTTGCATTTCAAATGAAAATGCATTATTTTTCTTTAAATAATGTTTTATCAAATATACATAGGCCGGTATTATTCAATAGAATCTCATAATGTAAGGGTGTTTTATTATGTTCGCTAATTACTCAGAATTTATACAATACGGCCCAAGTAACAATAATATCAATAAATGAGCTAGTAATTGCGATGAGACTACACTGTCTCGTTCTGTCATTACAAACAATTTATGAGTATATCTGTAAATATCGCGTGAGATCTTTCATTGAAAATGACAGTTGCCAGCCCTGGCTGTAACCTTGTGGGATAAAGTTTCAGAATAATTAAGTACAGTACCGGACAAAATAATATCACCCCGTATTTTTTCTCTCTTCGAAATAGTATTAACACTGTAACTTTTCAGGATGTGCATCTTAGCTGCTGGTTGATCAACTGTTCAAGATTTATGGTATAATTTTGGGTTCAATTGGTTAAGTCTGTATGAAGTTTGAACAATTTTAGTATAACGCTGATTCTTTATCACCCTTTTTTAAAAATGATAATTTTTGTAAGTACAATTAACCAAATTAACTGAAATGATACTCATTTGCAGTCATTGACACTGTTTTATAAACTCTACTAAAATCTGATAACGACGAAAAAAGTAACAACAGTTTGAATTTTTTCGCCATCTACAATTTACTGGTTACTTTTGTGATTTGGCTGCTGAGGTTTTTCGTTGAGCGGCCAACAGTCTCGTCATCCCCCTGCGGAAAATATGTACACAATCCGTCATAAGTATGGAATCGCTTGAAAAATTATTACAACACTCATATTGAATGAGAAAATTTTTTTTTTTGCAATTAAATGCCCCTTAAACCTTGGAAAAATTCGCTTTCACTATGTAGCTACTCAGATTTACTGTTCTGTCCGTGTTTTTATTAGTCATAGGAGCGGGACGACGGGCCAGCGTCTATAATAAGCGTCTAAAAAAGGTTCTAAAGAACAAAAATTCTTAAAGAATATTCTAATACAAGCTTCCAGAAGTTGATTTTTAAGAAGATTCTAAAAGAAGCTTCTTTTAGAAGCTCATTCTAGACGCTAGCCGGTCGCTCCGCTCCTCTGACTAAAAAAACATGTGTAGGACGGTAAATCTGAGTAGCTACGCAGTAAAAGAGTAATTGACCAAGGTTTAAGGAGCATTTCATCGTTTTAGTATTGCGTATCCATAGCTGTCCATATTGAATATTGCATCACCTTTAAAAGTTTAGCATCACTCCACGTATTCACATTCTCTTTGGAAGGTATTCAATATGAATGTTGGATGAATATTTTTTCAAGCGATTTCAGACTTATGACGGGTAGTGTATATTGTAGTATGTTTATAGCTAATTTGAAAACCGGAACCATCTCGGATTCCAAAATGATGTTATAAATTCATCATGATTTTTTTTTTAGATGACGGAAAAATATAAATGTTGTTACTTTTTCATAGTAGACGGATTTTAGTAAAATATATTACGTTTGAAAGATCAAGGTTTTTTCATTGATTGCAGTAAGTGTCCATCTTTCCTGCGTTTTACTCTTTACTTTTTATTAATTAACAACTAACCCAAATAACCATGAATCCCGCTAATGCAAAAAGTGCAATGTAATGCTGATATGAGGGTAATATAAAAATCTAAAGCCGTATATCAGCCTTATATTGCACAAAAGGCCCTTATCGGGCTATTTACAGGCTTGGTGGTTACTTGGTAATTATCTAGAAATAATTAAAAAAAAATGCGTTTAGATTTTTATAGATTTTATGTTCACATTATAGCTGTTAAAGAAGTACAGCCACAAGTGATCATGAATACACTATTTTATAGTGTGGCGATGATCGATTCTCTTCATCGATTTTATCTTTGCATTGCTACAGCTAAGCGAAACAATTTTCTAGAATTTGTTCAATGCAGAGTTGTAACAGGTTGTATTGTCTATCAAAAGCAACAGCAAACGCTCCAAGAAACGTTAATTCTAGCGAGTTATTAACAAAAGAGAAAATCGATGAAGAGAATCGATCATCGCGTATTCGCCCTTATGCATGCTACTGTCGAATTCAATAATCAAGTTTGCTACCCAGGAGACTTCATGAATTTTCTCTAGATTTGAAATGTTTTCGGAAGTTCAAACATTACACTTCAGTCGAAAGAGTTAGCCTTGTGATAAAAACTAGAATTAGTTAAGGTTTGCAATTCGTCCTACTTCGGTTAGCACGAAAAGGGCTATACAAGTTTTGTTTACACAAGATGATAGGCCCTTCAAATGTTACGTTAGGTAGTGATTAATATAGTAATAATTCTCGTGGATTATCTTCAGTTATCTTCAGAGCTACTGGTGTTTTCTGGTGTACCCGAAATTGAAGCATTACCGTGAATTCCACAAGCTGACCTTGAGTTCCACTATTGGTTCGAGATCACTTATAGTTGTGATATTAGCATTAATTTGGGATTGTGATATGAATATATAATAAATAGAAGTTCTAGATCAACATTAAAAGCAAGATTGCAAATGTTCATTTCACATAAATATTTTTTGGAATAATTAAATCAAAAGATGTTATGATCACATGTTTTACTGGTAAGTTACAAGAAAAGTTTACAAAGTATATGTTTGACACTAAAAACCAGTCAATCCTAAAAGTAACAATCAGCGATTTTATGTTTATATTATATTTATATTGTTTACAGATTGTTTTTATGTGTCCCACACATGAGTTTTTGCAATGTGATCAACAAATGATATCTATGTGTCGGACACATACTTAATATGTGTACACATAAAAGCCATGTGTAACCACACATACTATTCATTTGACTCATAAATTTCATGTGTGTTTCTGGGTGGATTCTGGTTATGTGTGGTCACATGAAAATTGTGTGGAATTTTACATGGAAATTCGTCAATAAAAATTTGTGGAATTCTATTAGTGTAGAATTGATAGTTCCGTTTAGAGTACGGCAGTGTAAAAATTGCATATAGAAAGTAGAAAGCGAGCTAGACAACTTTTAGGAAGGTACAAATCAGTTTTATCATTTCTCTTTACCAAACTCCCCCTTTGGAGAGGGATGGTGATAAAACTGACTTGTACCTTCCTAAAATTTGTCTAGCTCGCTTTCTACTCTCTATATGCAATTTTCACACTGCCGTACTCCAAACGGAACTATCAATTCTATACTTTCATCTTCTCATCTAGCGTATAAAAATTACCACTTCAGTCTGTTATTTGAAATTAGCATCTTCAACTATGTAAATCGTTGACTTCACGCAGAAGTAATACTAAACATATAGTCAAAGTAGATCTTATGTGTTAAACATATACTATGCATCCACTTCTAGTACACGGTAAGAAAAAAGTTCACTTTTACCTATTTTTAACTAGTTTGTCTACTTTTCTCCTACTAATGTAGTCAAAAACGGAGGAGCAAAACCACCCAACAGGGGTTGTAAAGTGTGGGAACCCAACGTTGAGTAGAATCATATTTACCTACTTTTGGGTACAACTAACTTGCTTTTTGGGTAGAAAGCGAATGGAAAACTTCATACGAATTGCACACATGTAAACTACTTTGATCCGCTTTAACTACTTTAAACTTTCTGCTCTACACGGATAGTAATCTCCTTATACCTTTTGGCAAATTTCTATTGCTGATTATTCATAAAATGTATAAGTCAACTAATAAGCAGACGCCTTGCAAAAAGTTAATGAATATCATGTGTCAAATGAAATGTATAAGTGGTCACACATAACCTTTTATGCATTCTTATATGACCTATGTGGTTTGTCTTATGGAATGTATAAGGATGATGTTTTGGCAAAAATGTATAAGTGAAACACATGAATAAAATAATTGATTTTCGTTTCGTGTATAGTACCGAGGTAAGTGAAAAGAACATACTTTTGGGTACTTTTTTCTTACCATGTATCTTACAATTTAAACATATCAGGCATAACATTTGATAACGGCACAAAAGCATTTGTAAACAAACATTCTAAGGCCCTTTCCACGCAAACCAACAACATCATCGGATAGGGGCAACTGTCACCTTTCCGAAAGTGGTATTGGTTTGCGTGGGCGTACTTTGGTTCGCGTGTAAAGGGCCTTAGAAAGTTTGTTTACAAATGCTTTTGTGCCGTTATCAAATGTTATGCCTGATATGATCATACCATCTACACGAAACGAAAATCAATTATTTTAAAGTTTAAAAAAAAATGCTACTTATTAAGAATTGTGATGCAATCTCAGGCTTGGAACAAATTTAAGGATCCAAGGCTGACATTTCAAAATTCTGTCCCGTTCTACGAAAACATTTAAACATTCCAAACTTGTAGCTCACGATCTGGTACTTATCATAAATTTGGGGGACATTAAAATTTTCGTAATTCTACAACTTAAAAAAAAATCACATTTCTGACTTTGAAAAAAATCTCAGAATTCTTCTCACAGTTTCAGACTGAAAAGATTTTGGAGTTGAGTAAATACCTTTTAGTTCCGTTATAATTACCTATATTTTGACTGATACGCGTATTTCGTCAACTACATGTAGACTTTCTCTGTGCCAGTGCCAATGACTCATTGCTTTAGAGGTTCGATATAATAAATGTTTAAAGGTTTTAAAACTTGTTGTGTGTATTCCTAATAGTTTGTGGGTATTTTAGTTGTAAATGCAATATTTATTTTATGACGTGGATTTGGCATCCTGGCGCAGATGACCAAATGTTGTGGCGCGGATCGTGCGGATTCAAAATAAGGATTTCTGTAACAACCCTGAAAGTAGTTACCTTTCCATTCATGCTAATGCCTGGTTGTCACTTGCTGTACAGACTTATGTTATTTGTAATGTTTATTATTTCTGGGCTGCTTGTTTGGTCTGTTCCTATCTCGCCGGAAACGTTGTCCAGAAAGCAGTCATATTCTATATTTTGATATCTCACACCAATCGGGCCATACGTACTCAAACATAAACTTTCCGGGTATTTTTTGCATGTGTGCACAGTTTGCGAGTATACTTAGCTCATCCCAAGAATAGTGTGCGACGCCGTTGGGTGCAGTTCTAGTTAACATAAATTATACTCATTCAAAAAAATCTCCTTTGCGACTGTAGTAAATCTGCGCGCTAGTCACAGCCCACATGAATTTCTACGACAGCGCTTTGCAATGTTAGGTGTCGCTCCAAGAAGGGAATTTTCATTTCTTTTTCGGAAAAACAGTGTAAATTTTTTCAACCCCACCCCGTAAAGGGAGAATCTCGTACGTCTGATCTATGAATGTGTGTTTGCGTTTTGGTGTTGTCGTAGCCAAGTGTCGAAACGCGAGAGGGCCACCGGATGGGTCATTTGCTGAGTGTCTGTTTTGGGCGAACGTTAGTCATATATGATGTGAAAAACTGTTCCAATCCAGGTAATTCGTGATAAGCGGATCGGTGTCATTTCCCATCTTAACGCTTGGGTGATATATTAGTTTACAGTCGGAAGTAGTGGACGATAGTGCCCGGGTCCTGATGGATGAAGAAGGAAAAGCGAAAAATATCCATCCGTAGAAAGCTATTTCCATCGTTCGAAGATTCTCAGTGTGTGTACCAATATGATGGAAAAAATGGTCAAATATCGTCTTACAGTCTGTGTAGTTTTGTATTGGTTGTGTGTTTTACGTTTTCACATTGGACATGCTATCGAATGCGCTCTTGTTGGTGATGGTTCGGATCATTATGAAGAACTGAAAAAAGGTTTACGAAGCACTAGGAAAAAAAACAAGAACTACAAACATATTTTCCTTCCTCTGTTTGTGCGGTTCATGTAATCTGTTTACTCATACTTGCCGGCTTTAAATGGCCACGACGTGTGGATTGTGGTGATACCAGTGACCGGCTTGCAACTGCTCGACGAATGAGCTTGATTTTGCTAGTGCCTTTCTAACATTTGCCGTAACCGTAAAGAACTTACAAGATTATTTTCCAGAATATGTTTTAAGGAAACTTCAAAATTTATCATTCAAGTCTATTCAATCTTTCATAGATAGATAATCAGTTTGAGCTCAGAAATGGTGCTTCTTTTGATTCAAATTAGCAATGAACATATTTCTATACTAAATAGATTTATACCGGATTGTGTAGCTTCCTAGTTGTGCCCTGTTGTACCCACTGAAGTGATTTTCATGCATAATTTTCCCAATGAGTGCTTGCGTTTTCCATTATGGTCTATAGCATCATGACGAAGTTGTTTCAATCCGCTGGTACAGAATTTCTCACGTCGTGAAAAAAAAGTTGTATCGGTGAAATTATGCTTTGGACTAGGATGATTAAATATCGAAGAAGCAATAGAATAAGACGGAAAAATGTACTACCTACATACTTGCTCTTTTCCCACTAGAATATGCAGAATAAACCGGAAAGTATGGCTTTGTAAATTGAGGCTGAGTATTTCCACCTTGATGAAGTATTTGATTTCGTTTTGATTTTAGCTCCGTTGCGAAGCTCCAGTACAAATTGTTTCGCACTACACTTTTGTACGACAACTTTTGTTTCATACTGGAAAATCGTTTATAGAAGATCCCGAAACGATTTCGGTCTTTAATAACATGTTTGGATAGACCTACACCCAACTTAAATGTTGTATTTCATGCTAACTGAAATGGTATTTTCTGGAAGATAATCTAATGTTTGCTTTTCATTTTCATTTTCTAGATTGTGACCCAGATCTAAAACCATCGTCAGCCCGCGAATTAGAGCACCTTATAGATCGCCTCGATCGAATAGTAGACCGTTTAGAGCGAACCGTTTCGGCACGTGAATTGGAAGAAACGCGCCGTATATTGAAAGGTGTTTGTGACGCCGGAAAAGCAGTAGTATCGGTAACTGACGAAAACACAGGAACTGAAGAAGACGACAAGTTATTGGATTCAAATTCGAATAGTGATCTTCCTACGGTTCTCCCTTCGACGCCACCACCTTCAGCATCCTATCTGCATCAACAGCTGGACAGTCTCGAAGCGACTCTCTTTCCTGAGCTTAACTCCGTCGAAACAACCGCTGCCAAGGATCAGCCGCAAGTAGATCGACCGTTAGATACTCTACCAACAGTAATTTCGCAAGTAGTATTAGATAATTCAATTAGTAGTAATAACAGTAACGATCAAGAGCAAAATTCAGTATTAGAAATTGCTGACTATCCACCGCCGGACGTATTCTGCAGTGCAAGCCAACCACCCCCAACAGACAGTATGAGTGTGAACGCGTACGAGGACATCATTTTGGGCACCTTTGCCAACTTCCTAGCTCTGTCGAACAAAATCGGTGGAGATGTTGACGCACAGGCCGAGTTGGTTAAGAAAGCATTCGAGTAAGTGGCACTATAAATCCCCTTCAGTTTCCAGATCAAAATGTCTGCTTCTTCTTCAATAGCGTTCAGTTTACCTTCGTGCGGATTGCCTCCGAATCGAGTGCTCCGTCGAACAACGATTTACAGAATCTACTCAAGCCAACATCGGATCAAATTGCCGCCATTCAAAGCTTCCGGGAAAAACATCGTACTTCACAATTCTTCAATCATCTTTCGGCGATTAGTGAAAGCATCTCTGCTCTCGGATGGGTCTGTGTGGTAAGTACATGATTTATATCTTCGCAAAATCCTTTCACCTCCATTTTCCGAGAATGAATGTTTTCACTGTAGCATTCACTAACAACTTACCTAGAACGACAACCAGAGTCGATTGTTACAGTAATGAATTTCTTACCTACTTTTCCCTAAACAAGGCGCCAACGCCTGGCCCATACGTCAAAGAGATGAACGATGCAGGTCAGTTCTACACGAATCGTGTACTCAAAGACTGGAAGGAGAAGAATACCACCCACGTCGAGTGGGCTCGTGCATGGATTCAAACCTTGACTGAACTGCAGCAATACATCAAGCAACATCACACTACCGGACTGGTTTGGGCGGGCAAAAACAAACCCGTTACAGCCGGAGCTGGGGTTCCACCTCCACCACCCCCATGTGGGCTTCCACCACCACCACCGATGATGCCTCTCGGTGATGTGAGCGAAACCGGCGACGAGCGGAGCGCCCTGTTTGCGGATATCAATAAAGGAGCAGATATTACAAAGGGTAAGTGTCATCAATCGGATTTAAAGTGATTCTGTGTTGGATTTTTGTAACTTTTAAGTCAGGCACAACTTCTAAAACACCCCCTTCCATCTCAAATCCTACGTCATATATGTGGGGTAAGGTGGGGCAAGATGGGTCAGCTAGTACATTTATTAATTTATTTGTTTGTCAATATCAACATTGCAACCCCAATGATGATTAGCCTTTCCAAACCAGCATTGGGGGTATCCGGCAGTGTTATTATGGGAGAAAACTGCTTTTTATTACCCTTAAATTAAAGCAGGTTTAGTCCGGGAGTTAGAAGGTGTTAGATCTATTGCAGCTCCAGTGACCCATTTCAGAATGCCTGGTAATTCACGACCACTCCGAGGTCACTTTTACTTACAATAAGCCCCGCATGTTCACTCTACCTTTATCAAATGGATAATGGTATCATAAACACACTTCCAGATTCAAAAAATATTATTTCCAAATCTTGCACGTATATAGTTTTGAAATTTGTTCAACTGTATTAAATCGATTTGAATGGACATTTCTTACCAATTTTGTTTCGAATACCTCTTGATTCATATGCTGGCAGCACTTACTGGCCCTTACCGGCGACCAACTTGCCTGCCCGCAAAAGCAACAACGTCTAAAGCTCACAGCTCTCCGGACGTCCCCTCGAAAATGCAATCGAGATATGTATAAGAACAATCCTCAACTGGAACGTACTCACCAAATCAATACATCCGGGAGCACATTCCCGATGCTTATTTTTCTCTCGCATGCCCGTCGTCGTTGAACGGCAAAAAAAGGAACTCGGTGAGCAATTTTGTGATACGGAATTTTCACTGAACATAAACCGCGAATTTACGAATTTCACCACTCCCAACTGCGAAACACGTTCAGAAGCACTTTTGGTACACTTTCGATCTATTTCTTTCGAAAACACAAAAAAAAAGTTGCAAGCGAGCCAACATCAACACCGATTTTGCCGAACTCTTTCACGCACCTTGCAGCGCGTAAATAAACTGAAATTGAAAATTATCACTCGCGATGCCACAAATTTCTGGTCCGGGAGAAAATCAAATAACGCAGATTGCGACATCTCTTCTGATGCTTGCAAACATGTTGAATCACGTTTTCTTTCTCTATTCTAAAACTTCCCGGAAAGCGAGAAAACTACCAATCACACACGTATAAACGTCCGGGAGGCAGAGCGCCAGCGCTAATCCGGCAAATGCAGCCGAAAACTATGAACGCGAACGCACGCACAAAACAGAGAACAAACTTAAAGCACAACCGTATCCAAAGACGTTCGCAACTGCACTCTCTACAGTCAAGCCTGTTGATGTTGTCTAACAAAAATATAAATAAAGTTACCTTATCATACCAATTTTAAATATTTAAATTTTCTTGCGAGTCTAGATCTAAAATCAGAAATTTTACCAGATACTTTATAAGATACCGTGCATCATATTGTTAACAGTTCCGTATGCTGAACAGTTTAATAAACTTATATTTTTTTTACAATAATAATTGGGCATATTTAAACTTTGAAACACAACAAAAATAGTCTCTCTACGTTATGTATGAAAAACGTAAATAAAACAAAATCGAGACAATGCAAAACGGTGAAAAATTGTTGCCGCTTAGCGCCTATGTTAAAACGCTTAGGTAAATGTTTCACCAAAAAATGATATAAAAATTGATAATTTAACTTCAACTTTACCGAAAATTAACCTAGAAACCTATCTTTTGTTTTTTTTTTGTGGCTTGCTGATTAGAAAATTGGAAAAATGGTACAACTTTTCTTGTTTTGCCCCTTAACCCTTTCCTTCCCAGAAGATTTTTCGTTGTTTTGAGATGCAAAAATGTGTTTTTGGCACTCAGTTCTGAATAGTATCACTTTTCGACACTGTTTTGAATAACATAATGGCCTACTTTTCCTAATAAAAAAAAAACAGTGTCGAAAAGTACTACTTTTCAGCAGTCTTCACGGTACAGCCTAGCACCGATGTGCAAGCAGGCTTTTGAACTTACATAAGCATTCACTCTGTGTTCACGCGTGCACTCCATCAATCGTCTGCCCTTTCCATTTCAACATAGCAAGTCTCGATGTTCACACTTGCGTACAGGTACGAGGTATCACGTTCGATGTGCAGAGTGCACATTATTTAGTTCGAAAGACAACACACGTGTTAAATGAACGCGCGCTGAAGAAATTGGAACTCAAGCTCAACGCTGTCTGTGTTATTCTACTTTTCGACACTCTTTTGAGTGCAAACAATGTTGTATGCATCTCGTTGCAAAATTCGATTTTGTCAGAACTCTTCGTAATTTTCTAACTCGGCAAGCCTCGTAGGATAAACTAAGATTTGTGCTGAAAAAAATCTTCTTTTTCCAACTTGTTGCATAAATAGCTATTTTTGAAAAAAAAAAGGTTCTAGAACAAAAGATGTCCCATGCAGTCAGTCTAAAATGATCGCATCAGTCAATATAATCAATAGTATTTTAATTGTTTTTCAATAATTGCACACTTGAATTCTCAAGAATACATATGCACAAGCAAACGGAGAAGCTTAAATAAGTACTGACTGTATAATGGTCGATTGACAAACAAAAAACGGACTAAACAGTTGTGGATCCCCTGTGCTACCATGGCAAGGAGAGGGTTAATACTGTTACAAACATGACTTCGTGCAAGAAAAACACAGTTTTGGCTTTTAGCAACTGGATAAGACGTTTAAGTTGGTCAGAAGGGTCAATCAATCTGTAAAGTTGCGACTCTGTAAGGTGTGGCTGCGAGTTCCCTTCATTTTAATTTGATATAAACAAGTTCATAAGCTTCTCTCGTGTAGAAGTATTTTTTTTTTCATAAAAAGTGTTCACGCGCGAGATTGTACATCGAACGTTCAAAATAAGGAACCCGTAGTCAATTTACTGAATAGTTTTTTGCAATTGAATTCGATAAATTATACATTCAGATTTATTGTACACCTGTTGCTAGATGCTCAATTTACACGACCGTGGGCAAGCTTCGCTCATTCAGAGTGTGGAGTTCTTACCCGCGCCCAAGCCCTATTTCAGCGGAATTTTGAGAAATCACAAACAAAGATGGGATTGAGTTAAAATTTTAGATTTGGGTTATTATTTTTTTTCTTGGTTGGCAGCTAAGAGGAAGAGGAGACAACTGGCTTATTACTCTTTTATATCTATATCTATCTATATCTATCTCTATCTTACGCACTTCAAATCGGCCAATCACGAGCTGATTCGCGTTTGACAGAAAAGTGGTTAATTTTCGCCCCCGTATTATCTTCTGTTCCTCTTAGGTTGGTAGTACCGCCCCTTGTGGCGCGCATATTCTTCAATGCCCTTTCGTTTGACGTTTACACACTACTGCCATCTGTTCAGCGTACTACCAACAATCAATACGAAACTACTGATTTTAAATTGGCTCACTACTTGACTAGCCTATTGGTCCCAAGCAAACGATTAACGTTCCCCATTCTAGTCGAAATTCTAGTACTACGCAATGTTTGTTTTGATTCGCTATGAAAGTTTGCCAGATAAAATGAGGGGTTATTGTTTTTTCCTATGTTTCGAGGGGTGAATCGATTAGCTTGGGACCGAAGAGAGTACCAGAGCTGAGTCAACAAGTTGAGCACGTTATTTCGGGACCTTCTAGTCTTAGAGTTACCTCTATGGTACTACCCACCACAGTGTACTCAACAGATGGCGGAAGTGTTTTAGAGACGATGTTTTATAGTGAAAAATGTGCAATACGTTATGTCTGTTTGTGTGTGATAATAAAGTTTTTGCACAGACAAAGGTTTAGCTTATAGCAATTAGGTTCTTTAAGGTTCTACAAAGGGTCATTATTTTGTTTACTTCTTCTTTTTTAAATATTCTTCGATCATCATTTTCTAAATGTATTGGTAAAATTCATTGGAAGTGCATGTCCCCACGCCAAAACTGCCAATTTTTCATAAATATCAACTGGTCTGGTGAGGAAAACTTAACCATCTCTTTTCTTCCTTCGTTTCAATACAACAGCAAATGTGATGTCACACTATCTAGTGGATAAGAATGTAGCAGACAAAACATAAGCACTGCCAGACTGCGCTGTATGCAAGTTTGTTTACACCCCTGAGCGGGAAAGTGTATAACAGGCTACGTGCACTGCTGCCATCAACCCAAACAAAATAACAAAATAATGACCCTTTGTAGAACCTTAATTTTGAAAAATATATCGGTTTTTATATATCATCTGAAAGAGCTTCGTTTTCAGAGCAGAGCGATATTTTTTCGAACCCACACACTTTCATCTCGATTTTAAATCAAAATTTAAAGCAAAATAATAACTTCACTGTTTGAAACTAAACTGACAGCTCGCTCCCATACAAAGTGACACCGAGGGGCGCTAATAAGGTGATTTTTGCAAATGTAATCGTACTTATTTAAAATAGTTCCAGTGTACCAAAGTTGATGAAATTTTGGGTTTGGGTTCCATTTTTAATGCAGATTACGAATATGCATTTACCTCAATACATTTAAAGAACCCAATTACAATCGAGGGGCGCGAATATAGGCATTTATTACAAAAGTAAAAGTCAAATGATTTTCATTAATTACATTTCGTATATTACATTAAAATTTGTCTGACGTGCCATTGTTGTCATCAAATAAAATAATATACTGAAATACATTAATTTCAAATTTTATACAAATTTTCATTGGGTTTACCCCTCGTGAAGATAAACTAATGCATTGGTAGCAACCGATGGCAACTAACGATTTAAAATTGGCTCGCTACTTGACTAGCCTATTGGTCCCAAGCAAATCGATTAACGTGCCCCATTCTAGTCAAAATTCTAGTACTACGCTATGTTTGTTTTGATTCGCTATGAAAGTTTGACAGATAAAATGAGGGGATCGTAGGTTTTCCTATGTTTCGAGGGGTGCATCGATTAGCTTGGGACCGAAGATAGTACCAGAGCTGAACATGTTTCTTTGGGACCTTCTGGTCTTAGAGTTACCTCTATGTTGGTAGCCTTTTTGGCCACAGCGGCGCTTTCATCGCTAAAAAATCGGTTAGCCAGCAAAGCGAAAAAGTGGATCATATTGTTAATATAATATATATGATGAAACTCTCGGTTTGTTTTCTCGTTTCTTCGACGCGGATATTCCACCAGTTCAAGCGGTTTCTCTGCAATTTTGGCCATTCCCTTCCCTTAGGTTTATCCAAAATAACTTAATTTTTTTACTGTGCATGTTTTTCGTGAAAATCAATTGGGTTCTTTGAGGGTATTTAGGTAAATGCATATTCGTAATCTGCAATAAAAGTGAAACTTAAACCCATACTTGGACGCCGTTTGAGCGAGGATAGCATATCCGGTCAGTATTCTTACTGCCAAAACTCAAGCATCTAGGAATCCGGATGAAGGAATACGGTCAAAAAACCATCCGGGAATAAGGATTCCCGACTATATTTCTTCCTACAACTTTGTCTCAGACGCAGCGAATCCAAACACATAAAGCAACCAACGATAAAGACAATGCTTTCTTCTACTACTACGATAAACTCTCTAGCAACTATTTGACCAGTGCCGTAAAGGGCCGTGATGAGGTCTTCAGATTCCTTACGAATGTATAGTGGAATACTTGTATAAAGAAAGAGAGAAGGATTAGTAATTTCCGTTTAAATCAGTCAACCTTCGCTCGTTGGTCTAACCCCATAATCCGGTTTTCGTTAGTTGGGCTGAGCTGTCAAGCTGAAAATTGTTGAGGGATACTCCAATTGCTTATTATCATCGAAATATTTTAGCAACTTTCCAATTTGTGCATCCATGTTCACCAAGGGAAAAGTTCGCGAGTCATAGTCAGTTTTGGTGAACTTTTCCAACACTGGTCGGGAATGACGTTTCTTTTCGATTTAGGTGGGCTACAGCCCAACTGACGGGAGCCCATAAAACGTAGCCATCTTAAAGATAACCCAATGAAAATCGGCATGCGCTGCTATTTTATCGAACACAACAGTATATTAGTGTTTTTTAACCAGGCGAGAATGATCTAAGTATGACAAAGTGTGGGGGGAGTAAAAAATGCTAGAACGAAAGAAGTTCCACATAGCCTAAAAAGATCGAATCTGTAAAAAAAAGATTTTGTTTGAAATCAATGGTATTTTAATTGTTTTTCAATAGTTGCTCAGTTGAATTCTCAAGAACACATGGATTAGAATAATATTTAATGGTAGACAGACTGGAAAGTTGACGATACCTGTGCTAAAATGAGAGGATTAATAGCGAATTAGTTATTCAATACCAACTGATCTGTTCTGTTGTTCTTCGCAAGCCGATCCCATAGTCGTTTTAGTAAAATTTATTTTTTCAATGCAAATGGTAGCTACCCGTAAAAAAAGTACCTTAGAGGTACAATGAAATGTATTGTAACCATACAATAGAATTTATTGTATTCACAATAAATCGTACTGTCTACAACAATAAAATAACCATAGAATTTATTATTTCCACAATAGAATCTATGGTAAATGGGGAAATCCACAATAGAACAAGGGGGTTGTTATGTATCTTAACCATACGAAAAATCACTTTTTTCCGAACAAACTTGAGCCATTTACCGAAAATCCTTACAATATGGGACGTATTTTACATCTATTTTAATAACAATATGTTAAAATTTATTGTACAATATACGTAAAATAAGATAGGTTGTTGACAATAGAACTGTATTTTATTTTATGGTAATTGTATGGTTATTTTTTTCCGGGTAATCACCCATAATTTCATAATATTGGATGAGCTCAACAACTTTGTTCTGAAAAAGTTTGGAAAGACAGCCAAATTGGTTGTAAAATCACATAAAAAGCAACAACACGAATCCAACATAAAATACGGTTTTCTCGGCTTGCTGATTTTCGCTATGAGACGTTGCTTTTATTTTATCGCTTTTTTATTTTCTCCCGTTGACAGGACTCAAGAAGGTCACCTCGGAGATGCAGACGCACAAAAATCCTTCCCTCCGATCCGGACCTGCTCCATATAAAGCACCATGTGGCATTACAAACGGCACCAAATCGGTCAGCGCACCCGCTGCGGCTGTTGTAAAGGCACCATCCTTTGTCCGTGATGGCAAGAAATGGCTGATTGAATACCAGAAGGGGAACAGCAACCTGGTGGTTGAGGACGCTGAAATGAACAACGTGGTGTACATGTTCAGATGTGAGAATTCTACCCTGCAGATCAAGGGCAAAATCAATAGCGTCGTGATGGATTCGTGCAAGAAGTGCTCACTCGTATTCGATGCGCTGGTGGCGTCCGCTGAGTTCGTCAACTGCCAAAGTGTACAGATGCAGGTGTGTTTTGAAAGCATTTCCTTTTGAAAACGTTCAATAGATAAGTATGGTGTATTCCTAATTTTTTCAGGTTCTTGGCAAAGTTCCAACAATTTCCATTGACAAAACTGATGGGTGCCAAATGTATCTGTCTGCGGATTCGCTGGACGTTGAAATTGTTAGTTCCAAGTCCTCCGAAATGAATGTTATGATTCCCAAGGGAAACAGCGGAGATTATGTAAGTGTTATTCTATTGTATTTTTTGATTTACCTAAATATGAGTAGGTACATAATATTTAGAAGTGAGATGCATATCGGAAATCAAAGGGATAATATATTCTTTGCTCTTCCAGACTGAACAACCCATCCCAGAGCAGTTCAAGACCCTAATCAAAGGACAGAGTCTGAACACCACCTGCGTGGAGAGCCTTGGCTAAAATGAGTAGAAATCTTCGTGTAAAAGATTTAACCATTTTTTTATCAGTAGCAATGAATGCAACAAAATTGATATCATTTCGTGAAAAACTTACTAAACTAAGAACCAACAGTTAAAACAATTTTATACATAACGATCTAGGAAAAGTTCACTAACATTTCGTGCATTTTCGTCTTCGATGCTATCGCTAGTCATTTCTTGATTTTCCACATACTTCTTTGTTTCGAAGGTTGGCTTGGTCTTCCCAAATTTTTTTTCCGAACTTAAGTCCAAAAATCAATTAATTTTTACTTACAGATTCAATTGAAAAAAAATAGCTAAGATGATAAATATTGCAATCAATGTATGTCCTATTACATAGTTCAGAGGTCATATTGGAACACAATTAGGAAAGTAATCATCTTGGTTTAAAAATAATAATTTCATTCTTTACCTGCCTATACCTGCCTAAATTGTTTTCTGTGTAAACGAAAACGAGTTTCGCTTACTCTAATACAACGTCCCCTGCTAAAAAAATGTTATTTTCAACGCGTTGGCTATCCCAATCACTTCTTAATTACTCGTTAAGAAATTTACTAAGCAAACAGCATTTGAGCAAATTAATCAATCATACATACACATCTAACCGGTTTTTATTAACATCGAGTAAAAAAGTTTATCCAAACATGGTCAGTCAGCATATTATGAAGTTACAGTGAAGAAGGAAAGGAAAGTTTGACGCTAGCATACTAAACAGTGGTTGCATTCGTCAGTGCACTCATTCAGCCGGTGTAATTTACCGGATCGAAGGCATTGTGAAAGGAAAGGTTTTTTTGAAACTGATTTGTATTTTAAAACAGTACGCTACACGCTTAGAAATGAATTTTAAATTCAACAAAAATATTGTTGACTTACGATTTATTACATTTTATTTCATTAATTCAATAATATGTAATGATTATTTCAACAAATACAATAGTTGGAACAACAAAACGGTTGTAGAATCAAACAAACTTTTTTTTTAATCAAAAATATATAGTATCGATACAATTATGATATATTTAAGAATCAGTAATAAATTATTGTGAGAAGTGAGTCAACAAAATGTTTGATGAATTTTCTCTGCGTGTACACAATAATATATATGTAACGATAATGACGAAAGCATTGAGAACGTAGCATTACTCTATCCGAAATTTCCTTGGAACAAATTGTATGGGTATTGGACGGGGCAAGATCGCCACCCTAAGGGTAAAATAATTTTTAAATATAATCGCAACTTTATTGTACATCGTTCTCAGACACCTCGGGGAGCTTACCACACACACACACACACACACACACACACACACACACACACACACACACACACACACACACACACACAAACGTGTACGTGACGTAGTGTGCGTACGATACGATAAAAAAAAACGAGCAAGGCCGGCCACATTCAGTTAGAATCATATAAGAACAAATTCTGCTATAATAGGTACACAGCTTAGTGCACCTATTATAGCAGAATTTGCTCTTATATGATTCTAACTGAATGTGCCCGGCCTTGCTCGTTTTTAAAGCGGCACATACACGTTTGTGTGTGTGTGTGTGTGTGTGTGTGTGTATGTGTGTGTGTGTGTGTGTGTGTGTGTGTGTGTGTGTGTGTGTGTGTGTGTGTTTTTTTTTTTTTTTTTTTTTTTTTTTTTTTTTTTTTTTTTGGCAAGGAGGAAACCTTCAAAAAGGCCATCGTGCCACCGCTTGACGACTGGGCGCACAGTCGCGGTGACACGGTGTGTGGGATTCTTACCGCACTAAAACCTCCTTAGACGCCTTGCCCTTTTCCCCCGGAACCACTTGTCGTATTACTTCGGAGGGGGCCGTGCATTACGCACCTCACTTTACCTCAGCTAATTGGCGCTTCCAGTTCGCTGATCGTCTCTCCAATTTGTGAGCCATTTATCTCCCAGCGTCACGTTCTACTCGGTTATCCCTGGTGGTGGATACAGCCTACTCTGACGGAGAGTTCTCCCGGCTTCGGCTTTCAGTTCGCACTTGTGTGAGCACATTACTACTTTCTAGTTGGTCTTCCCGCCATTTTCGCTGCAGCGCTGACATGATCTGCGTTACTGCTCTGCTGACGGCGTTAAAGGTGCCCTCCTCTCGACACATTTCTTCGACGACATTCTCCGTGCTAAGGGCGAGCATATCCTCTCGCACATCATCAAATCTAGGACATTCGAAAACCACGTGCTCTGGTGATTCTTCCACATTCCCACACTCCGGACAGAAGGGTGACGTTGTGTGTCCGAACCGATGCAGGTACTTCCTGAAGCAGCCATGACCAGACAGGAACTGCGTCAAGTGGAAGTTGGCTTCTCCATGCTTCCTGTTCACCCAGGTCGAAAGAGTCGGTATTAGCCTGTGTGTCCATCTACCGTTCTCTGCTGCATCCCACTCCTGCTGCCACTTAGCCATCGACTCCGTTCTCACCATTTTTCGTACTCCTCTGGTTTCTCTCGTCATATAGCACTCGTAGTCCTCCGCCAAGGTGATGCCGATTGGGATCATACCGGCGATAACGCATACTGCCTCCATCGAAATGGTTCTGTACGCACTCACGACTCGCATGGCCATGAGCCGGAACGTACTGCTCAATTTCCTTTGGTTCTGCTTCGTTTTCAGCGCTTCAATCCAGGCTGGACCTCCGTACCTTAGTATTGATGAGGAAACACTAGCCAGAAGACGTCTCTTGCTGCTGCTTGGACCAGAATTGTTCGGCATGATTCTGGCTATTGCGTTGATGACCTTCGTCGCCTTCTCGCAAGCATATTCGATGTGGCTATTAAAGTTTAGCCGGTCGTCGATCATCACTCCCAGATACTTAAGCATGCGCTTCGAAGCAATGGTGTGCTCTCCAACGGTAATTTCTGCCCGCTGCACTGCTTTGCAGTTACTGACCAACATCACTTCTGTTTTGTGGTGGGCTAACTGCAGCTTCGCTCCTTGCATCCAGTTACCAATCGTATCTATCGCCTCAGCCGCCAACATTTCCACTTCTTCCAGCGTCTCACCGGTTACCGTCAAGACGACATCGTCCGCAAAGCCAACGATCTCAACTCCTTTGGGCAGCTTGAGCGTCAGCACGCCATTGTACATTCCGTTCCACAGCGTGGGACCTAGAATGGAGCCTTGGGGAACCCCCGCCGTGATTCTAAGCGATTTCTGCCCCGTGTCTGTCACGTAGACAAGGACCCGGTTCTGGAAATAACTACTTAGAATCCTGCAGAGGTAGCCTGGAACCCTCATTCTATGGAGCGCCTTGGCGATGGCCTCCCAGCTGGCGCTATTGAATGTATTCTTGACATCGATCGTAATCACGGCGCAGTATCGATTTCCTCTCCGCTTCTGTTTGGAAGCTTTCTCGGCTCTGTCAATCACTGTCCGAATTGCATCCACCGTCGATCTCCCTTTCCGGAATCCAAACTGTCTCTCCGACAATCCGTGTTCACTCTCCGTGCATTTCGTCAGTCTGTTGAGGATGATCCTCTCTAAGAGCTTTCCTACACGGATAGAAATTTCCTTATACCTTTTGGCAAATTTCTATTGCTGATTATTCATAAAATGTATAAGTCAACTAATAAGCAGACGCCTTGCAAAAAGTTAATGAAGCTCATGTGTCAAATGAAATGTATAAGCGGTCACACATACCATTTATGCATTCTTGTAGGACCTATTTGGTTTGCCTTATGGAATGTATAAGGCTGATCTTTTGGCAAAAATGTATAAGTGAAACACATGAATAAAATAATTGATTTTCGTTTCGTGTACAGTATCCAGCAAGCATATTGGCCTATACGATGCAGGATCCCCCGGCGGTTTTCCGGGCTTCGGCAACAGCACAAGCTTTTGTACCTTCCACCTATCAGGGAACTGACCATCGTCCAGACATTTCTGCAGCACCATCCTGAACATGTCCGGGAACGTCTGGATCGCCGCCTTCAACGCCACGTTGGGAATTCCATCCGGGCCGGGAGCTTTATTCGCTTTCAACCCTTTCGCTGCTGCTATGAGTTCCTCGTTGGAGACTTGTTCAACGTTGTCTTCATCTACCTCGCCATATGGTGTAGGTGGCCAGTTCGTTGGGTCATGCTGTGGGAAAAGTCCCTCCACGATGACTTTCAGCTTGTTGTGACACATTTCAACCGGCATCGTTGGGCCTCTGATCTTCGCCATCGCAACTCGGTATGCGTTGCCCCAGGGGTTGGCATCGGCATCGCGGCACAACTCCTTGAAACTATTTGACTTGCTCAGCTTTATCTTTCGTTTCAGTGCAGCGCTGGCCTCTCGGAACACCACCCTGCGCTCCTCTCTGTCTGCTTCTGTTCTTACTCTCTGAGCACGCCTTCTGGCTAGAAGACAAGTAGCACGGAGGGTGCTAATTTCCTCGTTCCACCAGTAGGCTGGACGCCGCCTGTTCGTTGGCTCCAGTTTTCTCGGCATAGTTGTGTCACATGCCCTTGCTAATAATTCGGTCAACTCATTCGCGCTTAGGCCCGGGACGCTGTTGTCTACCCTTAGAGCTTCGATGAAGAGATCCTTATTGAATGCCTTCGTCTTCCACTTCCGCTCGCTTACTTTCGTCCTCCGCATTTCCACCGGTGTTCGTTCGCCGATACTGTACCGGATCGCCTGATGGTCACTATGGGTGTACTCCTCGCACACCGTCCAGTTCATATTTGCCATTAGCGACGTACTGCAGAAAGTAACGTCGATAATGGATTCCCTACCATCTTTGCGGAAGGTGCTGATGGTTCCTTCGTTGGCCAGACTGACGTTCAACTTTGCCAGAGCTTCCAGCAGGCTATACCCTCTTGCGTTGGTACATCTGCTCCCCCAATCCACTGCCCAAGCATTGAAGTCTCCTGCGATGACGACTGGTCTCCGTCCAATGAGCTCTTCGGTGAGCCCATCTAGCATCTGGTGGAACTGCTCAATTGTCCATCTCGGGGGTGCGTAGCAACTACATACAAAGATTCCATTGATTTTGGCGATCACGAAACCTTCATATGAGCTTGCCACCACTTGTTGTATGGGATACCTGCCCATGACTTGTATGGCCGCCATTCCTGCTCTATCCGCCACCCAGTTACCATTATCGAGAGGGACTCGGTATGGCTCTGCAATGATTGCAACGTCGCACTTTGTTTCCGTTGTTGACTGCCACAACAGTTGCTGTGCTGTGTTACAATGATTGAGATTTATTTGGGTTACCTTCATTATTGCTGGCCCACCATCGCCTTCTTGAACTCAGGGCACCTGAAACTTCCCGTCACATGGCCATTTCCGTCCTCCTTTTTGCAGAGCATGCACCTCGGTTGCTTTGTACAGTCTTTTGCAACGTGCCCCTTCTCTCCGCATTTCCTGCACAGATCAGATCTGTCAGGGCCTTTGCAGTGTCTCGCCTGGTGACCGAAGCCCATGCATTTGTAGCATCTCTCCATTTTCTTAGATACCCGAGGAATAGCTTTCAACGGGCACACTGACCACCCAACCTTGATTCGGCCAGTCTTCAGCAGCTCGTTAGCTGCGTCCGAAGAAAGTCGTATCGACGCCGTCTGCGTGCCGCCATACGCCTTTCTCAATCGAATTGCCATCGGTACGTCTCCCAGGTTGCATTGCACCTTCAGCGCACTTTTCAACTCGTCTTCTGTTGTGATCTCGTCCAGATCCCTGCACTCGACCACTGACTCCTGGGATAAGGCTCTTACGTTCGCCGTCTCGCCAAGAGATTTTTCGACGAGCTCCTTAAAAGCTGAGCTCTTAACCGTAGGGTCCCTTTTCAGCTCGAATAGCATCTCGCCTTTCTGGGTTCGCCTAGTTTTCACCACATTCTCGCCTAAGTGTTTCAACTCCGGATCATCTCTCACTTTCCGGAGGAGTGCTGCGTAGGACGTTTTGTCCTTCGCCTCAACAACCAGAGCGTCACCCTTGCTTCTCTCCCTACGAGGCCTAGGATTCTCCTTATTCTTCCTGTCTTCCTTCTTCTTCTCTTCCTTCTTCCTCGCTTCTTCTTCCTTCCTCTTCGCTTCCTCTTCCTTCTTCCTCACTTCATCTTCCTTCTGGTTTTTCTTCCTCTCCTTCTGGTTCTCGACTTTACGCCACGCACCATTTTCTCCCATCTCCTTGATGCCTTCCTCGTCGTCCCTGCGTTTTTTGGGCTCCTCCTCATCTCCTGGCGTGTCCCTATCTCTCTTTTCAGGACGTGGATTTGTGGGTCCCTTCGGAGTCTCATGTGCTTGAGCCAGTCTTATGCTCTCCTTGGCCTCCAGCAGAGCCTTTTCGGCATTTTCGGCCCTTTTTCTCCACTCTTGACATTCCCGATCTGCCACTGTTATGCCGGATTTGATACCGGTCACAAGTTGCTTGATCTCTTTGTGTACGTTGTTTTTATCCTTCACGAACACATAGAGATCATCGATCTTCCTCCTGACCTCCGTCATTTTGGTTCTCCCGAGCTGCAATTCTTGGGATTTGCTACTACTGGATATTGGTGTGAATATCTGGCTTAGCCCAACGCCTGGCTGCTCTTCTTGAAACTTACTGCTGCTGCTGGAACTCGCAGTGACCCCCAGGTTCGACACTGGTGATCTCTGCAATATCCCACTCCTTGCGAACACGTTTGCTCCTCCGTTTTCACTGTCTGGCGTATTGCCGTCGTTCTTCATATTTTTTTTGGTTTTTTCTTTTTCTTCATTTTTATTTTTTTCTCCAATTTTATCCATTCTGATGGGTCCCCCCTTCGGGCCGCTATCTCCACTCGTTGTATGTAGTCTCCTATCGTGATCCCATGGTTATCTATGCAAGCAGGGAGGCCATGCTAGGGTTGACACGGTCCTTCATGGGGGCCGTGTTCAGAGCCAGATCGGCGTAAGTCAGGAATGTTACATCTGAGCCTACTACTCACCAATCACCAATTGGTGACGAGTTTTGAACGTATCCGGAGGCCTGCCAAGGTTTTACCGGGACGGGGGCAGCCGCACTATTAGCCCACTCGCCATTTCAAGAAGGTGTCACCCTTCTTTACTTAGGGAGCAGAATAGCACGACTGTCAGCCCTGTAGCGTGGTATCCAATCCATTGTACCGTGTCGTGTCCATAGTTCCATGCCGTATCCAGTATGCCGTAATAAGGATCTTACTGGCGTCGATCCTAATGTGCCGGTTGGCACTCCTGCGGGTTGACGAAGCATTTCCTCTATCGCCGTGTTATGGTTACCGCGCCAGTGTTCGCGTCGCACCCCCTCACTTTGCTATTGTCAGAAGGACAACATTGCCCAGGCTACACCACGGGGAGGCGTGAGGTAGGAACTTGTGAGAACCAGAGCTAGGTTGTCAACTCACCATTTGTAGCCCTGTGTGTGTGTGTGTTTGTGTGTGTGTGTGTGTGTGTGTGTGTGTGTGTGTGTGTGTGTATGTGTGTGTGTGTGTGTGTGTGCGTGTGTGTGCGTGTGTGTGTGTGTTTTTTTTTTTTTTTTTTTTTTTTTTTTTTTTTTTTTTTTTTTTTGGCAAGGAGGAAACCTTCAAAAAGGCCATCGTGCCACCGCTTGACGACTGGGCGCACAGTCGCGGTGACACGGTGTGTGGGATTCTTACCGCACTAAAACCTCCTTAGACGCCTTGCCCTTTTCCCCCGGAACCACTTGTCGTATTACTTCGGAGGGGGCCGTGCATTACGCACCTCACTTTACCTCAGCTAATTGGCGCTTCCAGTTCGCTGATCGTCTCTCCAATTTGTGAGCCATTTAGCTCCCAGCGTCACGTTCTACTCGGTTATCCCTGGTGGTGGATACAGCCAACTCTGACGGAGAGTTCTCCCGGCTTCGGCTTTCAGTTCGCACTTGTGTGAGCACATTACTACTTTCTAGTTGGTCTTCCCGCCATTTTCGCTGCAGCGCTGACATGATCTGCGTTACTGCTCTGCTGACGGCGTTAAAGGTGCCCTCCTCTCGACACATTTCTTCGACGACATTCTCCGTGCTAAGGGCGAGCATATCCTCTCGCACATCATCAAATCTAGGACATTCGAAGACCACGTGCTCTGGTGATTCTTCCACATTCCCACACTCCGGACAGAAGGGTGACGTTGTGTGTCCGAACCGATGCAGGTACTTCCTGAAGCAGCCATGACCAGACAGGAACTGCGTCAAGTGGAAGTTGACTTCTCCATGCTTCCTGTTCACCCAGGTCGAAAGAGTCGGTATTAGCCTGTGTGTCCATCTACCGTTCTCTGCTGCATCCCACTCCTGCTGCCACTTAGCCATCGACTCCGTTCTCACCATTTTTCGTACTCCTCTGGTTTCTCTCGTCATATAGCACTCGTAGTCCTCCGCCAAGGTGATGCCGATTGGGATCATACCGGCGATAACGCATACTGCCTCCATCGAAATGGTTCTGTACGCACTCACGACTCGCATGGCCATGAGCCGGAACGTACTGCTCAATTTCCTTTGGTTCTGCTTCGTTTTCAGCGCTTCAATCCAGGCTGGACCTCCGTACCTTAGTATTGATGAGGAAACACTAGCCAGAAGACGTCTCTTGCTGCTGCTTGGACCAGAATTGTTCGGCATGATTCTGGCTATTGCGTTGATGACCTTCGTCGCCTTCTCGCAAGCATATTCGATGTGGCTATTAAAGTTTAGCCGGTCGTCGATCATCACTCCCAGATACTTAAGCATGCGCTTCGAAGCAATGGTGTGCTCTCCAACGGTAATTTCTGCCCGCTGCACTGCTTTGCAGTTACTGACCAACATCACTTCTGTTTTGTGGTGGGCTATCTGCAGCTTCGCTCCTTGCATCCAGTTACCAATCGTATCTATCGCCTCAGCCGCCAACATTTCCACTTCTTCCAGCGTCTCACCGGTTACCGTCAAGACGACATCGTCCGCAAAGCCAACGATCTCAACTCCTTTGGGCAGCTTGAGCGTCAGCACGCCATTGTACATTCCGTTCCACAGCGTGGGACCTAGAATGGAGCCTTGGGGAACCCCCGCCGTGATTCTAAGCGATTTCTGCCCCGTGTCTGTCACGTAGACAAGCACCCGGTTCTGGAAATAACTACTTAGAATCCTGCAGAGGTAGCCTGGAACCCTCATTCTATGGAGCGCCTTGGCGATGGCCTCCCAGCTGGCGCTATTGAATGCATTCTTGACATCGATCGTAATCACGGCGCAGTATCGATTTCCTCTCCGCTTCTGTTTGGAAGCTTTCTCGGCTCTGTCAATCACTGTCCGAATTGCATCCACCGTCGATCTCCCTTTCCGGAATCCAAACTGTCTCTCCGACAATCCGTGTTCACTCTCCGTGCATTTCGTCAGCCTGTTGAGGATGATCCTCTCTAAGAGCTTTCCTACAGTATCCAGCAAGCATATTGGCCTATACGATGCAGGATCCCCCGGCGGTTTTCCGGGCTTCGGCAACAGCACAAGCTTTTGTACCTTCCACCTATCAGGGAACTGACCATCGTCCAGACATTTCTGCAGCACCATCCTGAACATGTCCGGGAACGTCTGGATCGCCGCCTTCAACGCCACGTTGGGAATTCCATCCGGGCCGGGAGCTTTATTCGCTTTCAACCCTTTCGCTGCTGCTATGAGTTCCTCGCTGGAGACTTGTTCAACGTTGTCTTCATCTACCTTGCCATATGGTGTAGGTGGCCAGTTCGTTGGGTCATGCTGTGGGAAAAGTCCCTCCACGATGACTTTCAGCTTGTTGTGACACATTTCAACCGGCATCGTTGGGCCTCTGATCTTCGCCATCGCAACTCGGTATGCGTTGCCCCAAGGGTTGGCATCGGCATCGCGGCACAACTCCTTGAAACTATTTGACTTGCTCAGCTTTATCTTTCGTTTCAGTGCAGCCCTGGCCTCTCGGAACACCACCCTGCGCTCCTCTCTGTCTGCTTCTGTTCTTGCTCTCTGAGCACGCCTTCTGGCTAGAAGACAAGTAGCACGGAGGGTGCTAATTTCCTCGTTCCACCAGTAGGCTGGACGCCGCCTGTTCGTTGGCTCCAGTTTTCTCGGCATAGTTGTGTCACATGCC